>NC_064816.1:19573816-19871541 GCF_023721935.1 Panthera uncia
GTCGGGGGGGTAGAAAAGCCTTACGGTATGGCTTGAGGGGGGGGGGGTTGGCATTTGGATCCCAGTGTCTGGACAAACGGTGGCAGGTCGCAAGACAAGATGGCCATACTAAAGGGCCTGTGTTTTTATTCTCTACCTTGAAAACTAGAATGTGGATTGTTGCATGTCACAGAGCAAATAGAAACATGACTCACTTTACAAGCCATTGCATGGAGAGACCTCACTGTACTTTTATGACAAACTAGGTAGCTTTTTGGTTTTTTTAGTTATGCAAATGGTTTATGCTATTATTCTTGTCTTTAAAAAATCCAACAAGAGTGATGCCCTCAGAGACCCATGCCACATTTCTCTCCCAGCAGTTTGGGGGTGCCTGACTCCCTTTGGGCGTTTCCATATATAGAAAAATGTGGTGCTGCAGGATTGTGTGGTGAGGTTAGGACCGTGACTGGTGTCCCGTCTGCTTAGCAAATCTATCCACAGTTTGGTTTTCTCCTCCGGTACCATGTCTCATAGGGCATGCCAGTCATCTGTATGTGTACTATGTGCCATTGGAGGCATGGACACATTTTATCTGCCCATTCCTCTACTGGTGGATATGTAGGTTGATTTAGAGTTTTCAGTGTAAATTGAAATGCTTGAGAAATGAAGCTGAAGCAACTTTGGACATGTCTCTGAGCACAAAGGCAATAATTTCTGTAGGGTAGCTACCAAGGACATTGATGGGTCAAAAGATACGCATTTAAAAAAATTTTGACAAATACTACCTTACCTTCCAAAAATGCTATATGGATTTATCCTCCCATCCGTCATTTATGAATGTGCCCATTTCTCCTCATCTTTCCCAACACTGCGTATTATCAATCTTCTTGGTTTTGCCAATGTAATGAATTAAAAATGCTTTTCTAGCAGACCTATCACATTATAAAAAGTAGCTTCTGGGAAGTTTGGGCTAGCATTGCCACGCACCACTGCTCTTTCCCCCACTGTGGTGGGCAGGAAGTCCTGAGTTCCTTTCCAGCCTCCCTCAGCTGGTGCCTCCTGCTGTTCCCAGGTTTTGGGAACTCAGCACCTTCCAAGGAGGCAAGCACAGAGGCAGGGCGGGCAGAGCTGCTGGAGCGAGTGCTTCGAGACCTGGAGGTGCGGAATGCCGTGTTGGTGAGCCCCTCTCTGAGTGGCCGTTATGCCCTGCCCTTTTTGATCCAAGGCCACCACCAGCTGCGTGGATTCGTGCCCATCGCACCCGCCTCCACCCAGAATTACACCCAGGAACAATTCTGGGCCGTGAAGGTACTAGGAGGAGGGTTTCCAAAGGTCCTGGCTTGCTATCCCTGGCTTGAGTCATGGCAGGAAAGGACTCAGGTCTCACTTGGAGGACACACGGCCTCATCTGGATAGAAAGAGATGGGGTGTTTGGGAAAGATTTCCTAAGGAGGTGGCTAGAGGGTCAGTTCCCATCAGGCTCCAGGATCACAAGCCCTTGCCTTGCCCTGCAGACCCCGACTCTCATCCTGTATGGGGAGCTGGACCGCATCCTGGCTCGGGAGTCACTGCGGCAGCTCCGTCACCTGCCCAACCACTCCGTGGTGAAGCTGCGTGATGCAGGCCACGCCTGCTACCTCCACAAGCCTCAAGACTTCCACCTTGTCCTCCTTGCCTTCCTTGACCACCTGCCTTGAGGTCACCCACTGGCCAGGCCCGAGGCCTGGCCTGAGCTTGGAGAGTCTGGACCAGCACCTCACCAGGGAGGCAGCCCCTGGGATTGGAGGGTGGAGGTCAGAGGGCCAGACCCAGTCAGGACCTCTCATTTCATCTCACAGGCACAATAAAAAAGAGCATTTTTGTCATGCCTGGGGAGTGACAGGTCCTGTTTCCTGGTATTACAGCAGGTGGGGTGGGAGTGGGAGGCAAGTCTGGAACTGCTTTGGGGCTGGGAGCTGGAGGGAGGTTTCAGCAGCCTGGGAAGACTAAGAACATGGGCTACTTCCTAGCTGGCTGCCCTTACCACTCTGTGACTCAATTTCCTCATCTGTAAAATGGGCATGATGTTAATACCTAACTCAAAATTTGTTTTTAGGATTGAATCAGTCTGGGTAAGTGAGGTACTTGGCCACACGGAGCTGGAGGGGGTCAGGGCGAGGGGGTATTACTGCTGCGTGCCCACTGGGATTGGTGGGAAATCCAGGATCTGGCAGTTGAACTGAGTGAGTCAGGAATGCAGGACCTATGGCCTAAGGGAGCAGGATGTGTAGGGCTGGAGGTGGGGAATGTGGTTTAACAATTAACATAGCATTGGTGGTGAACTACCAAGACTGCTTGCTCCTGGGTATGTAAGCAGACCAGACTGAAACCCTGGGAGCGTTGGGATGGACCCCTACCCTACCCTCCTGGCCTGCCTCCTCTGAGCCAGGAGGCTGAAGTCTTCAACCCTGCCCCTCCCCAAGCTGACTTCAGAACTGCCTAAGGGTACAAAGGCCAACTGGGGGCACAAGTGGGCAGCTACAACTGTGTGCAGTCTGGGGGTGGCCAGTACGACACCTGTGCCTCTTTATCCTCCCTCTCCGGTGGCTGCAGAAGAGCCAGGAAGCCTGGCACAGGGTCAGCCAACAGTATGTCACATGTATGCTTTTGTGCAGTTTCCCCACCTCTCCCGCTGTCACGCAGCCTCAGTTTCATCCTCCCACCATGACATTCTCTGTCACACAGATGCTACCACACCCAACCACCACCTCACACTCGTATTGTCACACACACGGTCACACACACTGATGCACACTGTTAGATTTGCCCACACAGCTGCACATTCGCACGATCTCACAGGCAGTCACATATGTGCCCCTCTGTCCATTTATCCTTTCCTGACACTTTGTCCAGGCATAGGCTCAGTGCCCTACCAGGTACACGGATCTGCGGGTACACGGACCGGCCTCCTGGAGCTTATACAGTATGAAAAAACAGATATTGACCAATAACCTCTCCACATAGGGGGCTGAGGCAGTCAGGGAAGCCCTCCCTGAGGAGCTGAGACACGGAATGGGGGAGAAGTCGGAGACGCACGGGAGGGGGTCGGGGAGCAGGCAGGAGCCAGCTCTGGCAGGACTTTGCAGCTCTGTACCCCAAGAGTAAGGGGCGCCGGAGGGGCAGACACTTCGTGTGTCAGTGTCTACCCACCTCGCTTCTGTCCCCATGTGGAAGTTGTGGGAGATAGAGCCCTCTGGAGGCGGGACCATCCGGAGCTCGCTTCTAGGCCCGGGGGCGGGGCCTGGCGGGGTGGGGCCTGTGGGGGCGGGGGCGGGGCCAGCGGGGGCCAGCAGTCAGCCGCGGGGCGTAGCAGGTGGCGGCGGAGGCTGCCCGCGAGAGGAATCCGGTAATCGGAGCGGAGGCTGGAACCAGGGGCGGGCGGAGACTCCCGCGCCGACGCGGCCCTAGAGACTGGGACGGCCCTTACTCGCAGTCTTCGGCCCCGCCCCGCGACCCGGTCCGGGCACGTGGTAGGCAGACCCGGGCGGTTCTGAGCCCGCGACCTCGCAGGACCCTGAGCCCTGGGCACGGTCCGGAGCGGGCGCTGAGAGGCAACCGCGGGCCCAAGACCGGCAGACAGCGAGGTGGGGGGCCCCGGAGAGGAGTAGAGCGATCTGGGGTTCCATGGGATAAAATCCGGGCAATTGGGAGAATGATTTGGGAAGGGCTGGGGGAGTCAATGCCTGGGATCAAACCTGGCTCAGCTATTCTCTAGCTGTCCCCGAACCTCTCAGCCTCAGCTTTCTCCTCTGTAAAGTGGGCATTCAGAGGCACAACTTCATGGGGCTTTTTGGCGGATTCAAATGGGCATGTGTCGAAAGCGGCCAGCACGGCTCCTGAAACAGAATGGGGGCTCCAAAACGGGGTGTGTTCTCCCTGTGGGACGTTGGAGGAACCGCCCTGGGGAGGGCCTGTGTGCAGATGGAGTCCACTGGGCCCCAGACGGGAGGGGTAGGTAGCCACTCGCTTTACCCCCAGCTCACCCCGCGCAGCGCCATGGCCAGCGAGGGTCTCGAGGGCGAGCACCCGTCCGTGACACTCTTCCGTCAGTACCTGCGCATCCGCACCGTCCAGCCGGAACCCGACTACGGTGAGAACGCGGTGGTTCCAGGGCCTGCGGTGGGGCCCCGGGGCGGGGACTGTGCTGTATACCAGACTCCAACCCCTGTCACCCAGCTGAGCCCCACTCTGCTGCCCCAAATGGCGCCTCAATGCCTCTAGCCATTCCCCAGACCAACAGACTGCTCAGCCGCCCCCTTCAGACTGTGCTGCACCAGAAGTTACTCCTGGTGGCTAGTTAAGGAACAACTTCACCTCACTGCCCAGTGTTTGAGGTCGGGGAGGGGAGACCAGACAGCCACAAAGAAAGACGCTCCAGAAGCCTACTGGGGCAGGACAAAGGCCACAGCCCTTAGGGAATCAAGCTTGGTGGCTGGAAATTGTGGACATGGGTCCAAACCCCTGCCCTGTATTTACCAGCTGGGAGACATTAGGTGAATCTCATGTCTCTGTACCACAGTTTTCCTATTTCTAAGGAAGATAGCAATCACTCCTGTTTCTAACTGTGGACTTCCCACTTGACCTTCCACAAAGGGTCCCTGACTGGCCAAAAATATCTTCTTCGTTGGAGACAGAAATGCAGGTGTCCCTGAGGGATGTGGAATTGCACTGAGGAGGCAGCAGCCCATTTCGAATGGGCTCCCCTCTCTGAATGCACCCCAGCTTTGCCTGGATCGGTGGGAAGTGTAGGTAGGCAGAAGCAACCCCAAGACTCTCTGTGTCCCCAGGGGCTGCCGTGGCCTTCCTTGAGAAGAGAGCCCACCAGCTGGGCCTGAGCTGTCAGAAAGTAGAGGTGAGCTTGGGGCCCTGCATGGGGAGGGGATCTGGCCCTGGGGCATCTCCTTACCTCCTGGTCCTCTCCAGGTGGCACCAGGCCGTGTGGTGACCGTGCTGACGTGGCCAGGCACCAACCCCAGACTCTCCTCCCTTTTACTCAACTCCCACACGGATGTGGTGCCTGTCTTCAAGGTGTGTGTGGGGACGGGGGGAGTGGTGTAGGCTTTGAGGCACGCGAAGATGATGTAGACCTTCTCTTGGACCCCAGGGATCCTACTGGGCTGGTCCTAAAACTGACTCCTGATCTCATAGGGCGTTACTCTGTTCAAGCAGCTTTTGTCCAGTGGTCCATTCTGTGCCCACAGTGGGGGGGTGATGGTGGGAACAGAGTTGAGGGATGGCAATCAGCTGCCCTCTTCTATCCCCTTCACCACCCCACTTGACACCCCAACTCTACTATGGGCTTCCAGGACAGGGCCACAGTTGAGCAGAATAGATTAAATTTGGGGCTTGGGTCCTTCTTCTCATCTCCACCCCAGGAACACTGGAGTCATGACCCCTTTGAGGCCTTCAAGGATGCCGAGGGCTACATCTATGCCAGGGGCACGCAGGACATGAAGTGTGTCAGCATCCAGTGAGTGTCCTCCATTCCCTGTCCCCTCCAATGTCACTGGCCCATTGAATTGACACAGGACCTGGGGTGTGATTGGAGAAACTCAAGGCCAAGGAACATCTTGACCTCTTACCTTGGACAGGAATTACCACCATTACATGGATAGGGAGACTGAGGGACAGGGATTTCCCAGAGTCCCCCTACCAGATTGCAGCAGAGTAGGGCCCAGGGCCCAGGGCTCCAGCCTGCCCACCCAAGCATCTGGTGGCTCCCTCAACACCTGGCTTACCTCCTGTCATTGCCCCTCAGGTACCTGGAGGCTGTGAGGAGGCTGAAGGCTGAGGGCCACCATTTCCCCAGAACCATCCACATGACCTTTGTGCCAGGTAGGAGTGGCTCGGGGAGGGACACTCTCAAGGGAGGAGGATATGTTGGTGAGGGTGGCTCCCTCATCTCATGTCCTTGTTGCTTTTGCAGATGAGGAGGTTGGGGGTCACCAAGGCATGGAGCTGTTTGTGCAGCGGCCCGAATTCCAGGCTCTTAGGGCTGGCTTTGCCCTCGATGAGGGTGAGCGGGTGGCAGGCCCCTGAGTGGCCAGTAGGGGATAGGGAATCTGCTAGTGGGGGCTGGGCCACTCCACCCTCTGAATCCCCTTTTCCTCCCCAGGCTTGGCCAACCCCGCCGATGCCTTCACTGTCTTTTATAGTGAGCGGAGCCCCTGGTGTGAGTATGGGTTCGGCAGGAGGGTGTCACTGTGCAGATGGGGTGCTGGGCCAGAGGGGCAGGGGCCTGCCCAGGGTCATGCAGCAGGTTTGGACCTGAGTAGGCCTTGAACCCAGAGCCTCTGCCTCCCAGACCCTTCCTACCTGGGCTTCTCCTTCCTGAGCTTCTTAGGGTAAACCCCTGCCATGGGCAGAAGCCAGCTCTACACTGTGCATTCTGTGGGGGACAGCCCTGCCAGAGGAGCTTGGAATGAGGGGAAGACCTGGGTCCACCCCAGGGCTGATACTTTTTCAGCCCTACCCATGCTTAAGACACCCACTTCTCACTCATTTTTCCCAGGGGTGCGGGTCACGAGCATCGGGAAGCCGGGTCACGGTTCACGCTTCATTGAGGACACAGCAGCAGAGAAGCTGGTGCGTGGCACACAGGGAGGGAGTTTGGGAATTCCCAAGGCTCTATCCCAGGGCCACTCTCACATCCGATCTCACACTCTCCTAGCACAAGGTCGTGAGCTCAATCCTGGCTTTCCGGGAGAAGGAGAGGCAGAGGTAAGGCAGCCTGGGAAAGAGGGTGGGGGTCTGAGCATCTGTGCAGGAGAGAAAGGAGGTTCCCCCTGCTGCCCCTGCCCTGTCTCCCACCGCAGGCTGCAGTCAAACCCGCACCTGAAGGAGGGGGCTGTGACTTCTGTGAACCTGACTAAGCTAGAGGGGGGCGTGGCCTGCAATGTGGTACCTGCTACTATGAGCGCCAGTTTTGACTTCCGTGTGGCACCGGATGTAGACCTGAAGGTGCCACCTCTACCTGGGTTTGGAGGAGGGAGCCGGGTCCTCAAACCTATCTTGGAGGCTCAGGGAGAGCCCGAGAGGTCAGCTCATCTCCCTTCTCATAGGCTTTCGAGGAGCAGCTGCAGGGCTGGTGCCAGGCAGCCGGCGAGGGAGTCACCTTCGAGTTTATTCAGGTATCGGCTGGGGACCCATGGTCGGGGAGCCGTGGGCACAGGGGAGACTGGGCTGGCTGAGTGTGGGTCACAGTGGGAGTGTGCGCTTGGTGTGCCTGCATATATCTAGACATTGCCTTAGCTATGAGAGACACGTTTTATTCACCAACAAGCATTAGTCATGGAGGCCACTGTTGGGTGCTGAGCATAGCATAGGAGTAAAATTAGGCACAGTTCATGGCCTTCTAGTCCTTACAGCACGAAAAAAGGAATAGACCTGAATTAGACATTTGTATAATATTACTTTTACATAAGTATGAACACATGTGGTTCAGGAAAGGGTGGGACCCCACACTCTGAGAACCCACAACGAGTATTCGGCCAGTCTGAGAGGTCTGGGAGAGCCATCCTGAGGAAGGGCCACTTGGCCTAGGATATGAAGGATGGACAGGAAGTAAGAAGATGGAGAGCAGGGCAAGGTCCCAGACCTGTGGCTGGACTGGCCAGCTGGGCATCTGAATAGGTGGATTGAGGCCAGGGTGGGGAGTGGGGGTTGGATGTGTGCCTGTGGCAGGCACAGCCCACCCTATGAAGAATAGGGCAAGATGTCCGGGCCCTGTCCTGATCTTGCCTTCCTTCCCCTCCCCCCAGAAGTGGACAGAGTCCCGAGTGACATCTACTAATGACTCAGATCCCTGGTGGGCAGCATTCAGTGGGGTCTTCAAGGACATGTGAGCGTACTGGCTAGCCTTTCCCTTTCCTCTGTCCTTCCCCTACCTCCCTTCCACCTTCCTTGTCCCTTCAATCCTTCCCTTGCCCTCTCCCCTCACTGCCTCCCCATTCACCAGGCTCTTACCTCGGCAGGAACCTCACTCTGGAGCCGGAGATCTTCCCAGCTGCCACCGATAGCCGTTATCTCCGTGCGGTGAGCCTCATGCAATGGATGAGCAGTGGGTGGGCCTGGATCCTGGCCTTCCTCCTAACAGCTTCTCCTTGCCCCCTGCAGGTGGGGGTCCCAGCTCTGGGCTTCTCACCCATGAACTGCACACCCGTGCTGCTGCATGACCACGATGAGCGTCTGCATGAGGCTGTGTTCCTCCGTGGGGTTGACATATACACACGGTTGCTGCCTGCTCTGGCCAGCGTGCCTGCCCTGCCCAGTGAGAGCTGAGTCCCAGGCTCCCCAACCTCTACCCCGGAGTGTCCATCCTGACCAGTGTTAAGTGGTCTACCCCTCTGCCCCCCTGCCCCACAATAAAGTCTGTGTGCGGACAGGGGCCAGTTCTGAAGTACTAAGAGCAAGGATGTTCATGAAGCAGGGATTCTGTCATTTTATTTGTGGACATGCTGTTATCACCCCCAGTTCACAGATGAGGAAACTGAGCCTGGCTCTGGATATGTCTCTAGCACCCTATGCTGCTCTTGTGCCCCTCGACACGGCATGCTCATTCAGTACCACCCAGCCCTGTCTGGCATCAAAGGACCATAATTCTTGTTCTCAATGGTCACTATACCTATATCTGACTTTTAAGGTCGGGGATACCATCCTCGTTGAGAGGGAAACTAAGACAAAGATCTCAGGGAAACATTCCTGGCTTTCTGGAAACACACTTGGGATCCTGAGATAGAACTAGAACTGGAGGCCAGGTGGGCCCTGCCAGATGTCGGGGCAGGCAGATAACGAGCAAGTCAAGACTGCTCGCATTTGCCAGACCCTAGGGATGACAGGTGTGGCACCTGCTCTGGTGTTGGGAGCTTGAGTCACAGAGGGGTAGGAGCCTTGGTAGACCTGGTTAGTTGACTTTAGGGTCCCCAGCACCCTGTGTAGGGAAGGATCAGTGTGTGCAGAGCGGCCCACGAATGGGGGCTTCAGTCTGTCAGCACTGCTAGGGCTCTAGGCAGTACCAAGAAGTCACTGTGGCCCCGAGAGTTGAGCCTGTTCCTCTAGCTTATCCGATCTAGTCCTGTTCTGGCCTCCACAGGAACTGGGTGGGACAGGTATGGCTGGGCTTTTAAGTGCTGACAGTGGCCAGAGGGAAGTCCACAGCCTGGTTCTGTGGCCTGCAGGCTTAGTCCCCATGGTAGTAATCCCTGCACCTGGAGTTCTGACAAGGAGCCAGGACTTTGTTATCTTTGAACCCTCACAGCAGCCCCTGGATGCAGGTTTCACTGGAAGCCCTTTAGAAGCTCTGCTAGAATACCCTGTCCAGGACTGCATAGCTTGCAGGTAATGGGAGTCCACAAAGAATTGAGACTCAAGAACTGGGGACCTGTGCTTCTACACAAGGGAGGCTCCATGCAAAAGCTGAGTGCAGCAAGCTGGTTGTGATGTTCAGTAAGCCTAGTTGAAGCCCCTGACCTGGGGTCTGGCCTCCCCCTTCAGACTGTAGCAGGATGACTGGGCAAAGGAGTCTTTATGCCCCCTCTCTTGGGGATTAGAGCACAGGCCTTAGTGGAAGCCACATGACCTGGTAACCTCAGGCTGGGCCAAGCTACCTTCAGGACATAAAACCTGCTTTTGGTCCCTTTCAAGACCCCACCTATCTGACACCCCCTGGTAATGGGGCAGTTGGCCATCCAGAGCATGCCAGGATGACAGTCATGAGCTAGCAGCCCAGCCTTGGCTGGCCAAGCAAACTTTCTGGGGTCCAGCATGGGCTGCCTGGGTCCCAATGCCACTTCCATCCCAGCCTAGCTCCATCATCTCGGAACAAATTTCCTTCCCTGTAAAACAAAAAGAATAGTAATACCTACCTCAGAAGGGAGACCATTTATCATGGGTTGTACCTAGTACCCCAGAGTAAGGAAGTGAAATCCTTGAGACAAGTGCCCAAGGCTGGTTCACAAATTACATGATCACCATACTGAAAAGTGAGTTTTGAGGACTGGGTGACCAGGAACAGTGATATGCTTGGCACCTTCTATAGGAAGCCCCCAAATACCAATGACCACTATACCACTTGCTTCATTGACTCCCCTAAGGACGAAGACTTTGCAAATAAAGTAGCTGATCCAGGGTGCACAGCAGGGTCTGGCGCAGTTGCACTAGGAAGACAGTGCCACCACTGCCCTGGGTTGGGGGGACCAGAACAACCCGGAATAGTGGATGCTGGCCATGTACACTAGGAACAGCTTAAGTGTGGAATGGCTCAGGCCAGAGTGCAGAATTCAGCAGGGTCCTTTATCTCCTGGGTAAATTCAAAGATCAGGGTATTTGTGATTACTTTCCTCACCAGCCTACCCAGTCCAGCAGGCTATGTGCTCCAGCCTCCCTAAGGCCCACCACCATTTCTTTTACCAGGTCCCCTTCCTACACTCCAGAACCCCATTTCCCCTGACTCCCACCCATACCCTACCACCGAGAGAAAGCAAAAAATGGAGGTACCAACCCCACTCCAACCCTAGTTCCTGGATCACAGACACAGGCCAACTGACAGATCCTGCCGCAGGTTTATTTGTACAAATAGCACAGGAGGACACCAGCCCCATGCAGATAGAAGCCCAGGGGTCACACCAGTCCTTCTACCCTCACACTGGCAGATGGAAGGCTCTACACTGGTGCCTTTGTGGGGGCCTGGGCACCTTTGGGAGCCTGAGCCTGAGCCGCAGCAGGAGCTGGAGCAGGAGTTGCAGCTGCAGCCTGGGCCTTGGATTGAGCCTTGGCCTTGGCCTTTGGCCGGCAGAGCCTGAGACCCTTGGCAATGCGGGCACGAGCACGTTTCCCGAGCTTGGGGTGAGCGATGTAGGCAAGTCGATTGAGCTTGCGGCTGCCACCCTTTGGGATCTTGGGCTTGACCTCCTTGGGCTTGACAAGGGCCTTGATAGCCTCGGCGCGTGCACTCATGGCCTTGGCGTTGTTGGCCTGCATCTTCTTCAGGCCCTTCTTGTTGTGCTTCTTGGCAAAGCGCATGTTCCTCAGGAACTTGGGGTCTACCTGGAAGGCAAAAAAAAAGCAGACACTGTAAGTGCAGCACGTGGGCCCCAAGTCACCTGTTGTGGCCCTCTCCACAGCTGTATCGAGATTGCTGGGCTCCAGCCAAGGCCTACTGGGGAGGTAGACAGTCAAACTTAAATGCCGAACTTAAGTCAAACTTAAATGCTGAAATATACACCCCTCACAAATCACCTGAAGAGAAACGCGTACTACAACCCCAAAAGCCAACACTCCACCCTAATGCTCCACACACACCACATTTTCCGGGCTACATGCCCAGAGCCCAATAGAGCTCAAATCAAGTGCAGAAGGAAAGAACAAATGAAGGCTGCCCCTTCTGCCAGGGTTGCAGGGTGTCAGCTCAGTTTTCCTGAAACCCCTCAGGGCCATCCCCACCTCTTTTAAGGAAAGTGTCAGTTAAACACCACACCTGGTACAACAGATTCATGGCAAAGAAGGCTGAAAAAGAAATCAAGATGGGGAAACTGAAGCTGTGAAATTCAAAGATTCATTCCACAGATCAGAGATCAAGGGCACAGGGAAGAGACAGGACCCTGTTCTCTTGCTTAGACCCTGTAGCCTCAGCCTTCTCAGCCAATTCTTTGAACTCCTTGGCACAGGAAGGAAAGCTGACCCCCAAGCTCAGCACCGGGTCAGATCAAGGTCATGTGACTGGAAGAATGGAAGATTCTCACAAAGTGCGCAGTACACAAAGATAAAGCCATTCCCTCCCTTCAAGTGCTCTGGATAAGCAATGGGGATGGTCAAACTACCCTCAGGAGGCAGGTTACAGTTGACCAGGGAGTTACGACCTGGGCTGGGAAAAGCCAAGTAAAGGTTTCTTATGGGTTTGGCAGAACTTCAAGTCCAAGCAAAAGGTGGCTGGATAGAGAAACCGTGGACTTTGGTAGTCCAGGTAAGACAAGAGACAGTTCATAACGGTGCTCAGGCAGATGCTGAAGCCAGAAAAAGATACATGAAAGGCTCTCTGATGGTGCAACTGGGGCCAAACAGACACACTTGTATGTGATGCGGCACACACACTCACCCCCTTAAGAGATTCGTATCTTTGTGACCGGGGCTTCTTGATGCCATTTCTGTGCCATTTCCGTGCTGGGAGGAAGCAAAGGAATTAGACCAAATGAGATTTGCTCTAGTAAGACCACCCAACATCACAGCTGGCCAGCCTGGGAAAAACCATTACTTCCCAGAGTAGGCCTTCTTGAGATCTGGAATAACCCTTATCATTGAATGCAAAGCACTGTGGGTATCTCAAGCGGATGCCTGGCTTCTACAACTATAACCCAAAGGTAACAGTGACTGAAAACAAAATCAGCCCCAGGCCCACAGTAGAAATGTGCCCCCTTGCCCTGCCCCGCATCCCTAGTTCTTGTCAGGGTCTGAAGTGTGAGATAAGAAGTTGGGCCAGGGGAACTTACACTGGTTGTGCGTGGTGTGGTTCTTGGACTTGGCCATATCTGCACCTGGAAGAGGAGAGTGGAGGTCAGGCCCGGGGGCTCACAGGGCTGGGCCTATCACTGCCGCCTTGATGTGGAAGGACGTGGGCCAGAAGCCGGAATGAAACTGCACACAGATGCCTGCCTTGCATCTGCGGCCTCCACCGGCCTCAACTTACTCAGCACGACCCAACGCCGGTCCCCGCCTCCCGAACTCGGGTAACAGTGCCCTGAAACCAACCCTCCCTCCCAAGGCTGCGCTCTACCCCAAATCCGAGTCCTCCCCCTCCCATCCACTCCTTGAGAACCCGCAAGCACCACGCGCGCCCCGCGCCCTCCGCTCCCCACAGCCACGCAGCCGGTCTCCCTGTCCTTCGCGGGGTTAGCGCCCGGCAGCTGGCTGGGAGCCGCGGATGGCTCCGGATACCGCGCGGCCAAAACTCACCAAAGCCCGCGGCTCCCGAAGCGCCTTGGACCGGAAGAGAAAGAGGAAGGCCGCTGTGCAGCACGGGAAATAGGATCGTCCGGGCCGGAAGGTTCTTCCGGAAAAGCTTCCCCCAGCGCCGGGAAGAAAGGTTCCGAAGCCTGGGAGGGTACAAGCCAGATGGGAAGGCGGCGCTACGAGCCTCGCTCAGCTTCCTGCAGGTTTTACCCACGTTTATTCTAACTGGACTAGGCTCTTGGGGCCCAGTTCTCATTAAAGGTCCCGAAGACGAAGGGAGACCCTGAGGAATACATGCTAGGAAAGGAGTGACAGACTTGTGTTCTTTAAAAGTACCTTGGCTGCTGTGCGGAGAATGGACTGTAGGGGGCAGAAGTGAAGCGGGGTAGGTGTGGGGCGGCTGGTGCCGTCTTCTCCGAGGTGCCACTGGAGAGTGGGGGAACCTGGAACCCAGCCAGGGCGGCCGGTATGAGGAAGAGTGGATCAGTAGACTGGACTTGGGATGCAGAAGATGAGGGAGGAGAGGGAGGCCAGGTGGTCCCTAAATTTTTGGCTTGAACGTCTGGATGAATGCTGGTACTGTTCACAGAAGTGGGGAAGGTTGGGAGGGACAGGGCTTTTATTGCTTTGCTTTGAGGAGGCCAGTGATCCAGATGTTTCTGTTTGGATACATTAAATGTGATACGCCTGTGGGACATCGAAAATGAGTCGGGCGTTTCCTCCTGACAACTTTTCCCTCTTCCCCTCTCCCCCTCCACAGTTCATCTCCACGCAGCAGTGGGACCGGAGGGCACGGTTAAAGACACAAATCAGACCTTGTCATTGAAAGTCTTCAAAGGCCTCCTCTTGCATTTGGAAAGAAACTCTTTACTTCCCCTAATCCTGGCAGTCTTCTCCATATCATTCACTTCTCTCCAAACCTATGGGCTTTTTTCCTTTCCTGCCAAGTACAAATGCTTGTTCTGACTTCAAGGCCTTTGCACTTATTATCCTCTCTGACTGGACTACCTTCTCCCTGGACTATGCTCTTTGGATGGTGTGCTTTCTTGGAGAGGTCTCCCAAAGACTGCCCACCCTATCTAAAATAGATACACTCTACTCCATCTCCTCAGTTATTCTGTGTCCTCTCATTCTCTTTGCTTCCTTCATAGAACTTTCCAGACTCTAATTATGTTCTATATTTACTTGTGTACGTGTCCACTGGCACAGGTGCCATGAGTTCAGGACTGGTTTGGTCACTTTTACTTCCCCATTGCTTGACATAGGACTTGATGTAGAACAGGAACTTAATAAACACCTGCTGAATGGACGTTCTTTGGCAAGGTGGTTTCACGGAGTGACAGGAGCATATTGCAGAGAGTTGGGGGTGAAGGGGGAAAGGAAGATGTGGACATCTGCTCGGGACTTAGTTTTGCCAGGTTGTTATAACAGTGGCAGAGCAAGCAGTGAGCAGAGAGCCATAGTCTGACAGGGGAGGCAGATTCAAAGACAGGTGATGATGGCCATGCATTAACATTGGAGCTGCTATAGGGATTGGCCCAGGGTGAAATCCCAACTGCCTGTCAAAGGGGGAGCAGTGACAAGAGTGGGGAGCTTTGATTGATCTGGGACTTGTTCAGGAGCCAAAAGGGAACATGACCTAGAGCCACTTGCCTGCCATGCCTTTCAATAGGTACGATGGTAGGGCCAGCCTTATGTATAGGGATAGTTCCCTCCTTCTTCCTTCCTCCCTCCCCCCCTCCCCTCTCCCTCCCTCCCTTTATCCCTCCCTCCCTTCTTCCCTTCCTCCCCTCCCCTCTTCACCCCTCCCTCACCTCCGTCTCTCTTTCTCCCTCTCCCTCTCCCTCCCTCCCTCCTTCCTCCCTCCCTCCCTTCCTTTCTTTCTCTCATTCTTTTTCCGTGAAAGCTCTTTTGTAACAATTGTATTCATTCAGTCATAATTCATGGACATCCTTCCCTGTTCATGAAAATCCTTTGTGGTCCTATTTTATTTTGCTCATTTGAAAACATTATTGGTGTGTGTGTGTTGGAGGGTGGGGCACCTGGGTGGCTCAGTTGGTTAAGTATCGGACTTTGGCTTAGGTCATGACCTTGTAGTTTGTGGGTTTGAGTTCCGCATCAGGCTCTGCATTGACATTGAGGAGCCTACTTGGGATTCTTTCTCTCCCCCTCTCTCTGCTCCTGTCCTGCTTGTTCTCTCTCTCTCTCTCTCTCTCTCTTTCAAAATAAATAAATAAACTAAAAAAAAAAAAAGGAATATGGGACTCCTGGGTGGCTCAGTTGGTTGAGCGTCTGACTTTGGTTCAGGTCATGATCTTATGGTTCACATGAGTTCAAGCCTCATGTTGGTCTCACTACTGTCAGCACAGAGCCTGCTTTGGATCCTCTGTCCCCCTCTCTCTGCCCCTCCCCTGCTCACACTCTCTCAAAAATAAGCATTTTTTTAATTAAAAAAAAAAAACCTTTAAAAACATTATTCTGGGGCTGGCTCAGTTAGAAGAGTGTATGACGCTTGATATAGGGCTTGTGAGTTCAAGCCCCATGTTGGGCGTAGAGGGTACTTAAAATAAATAAGTAAATAAGCAACAACAAAAAAAAAAACCCCACCACAACCATACATTATTCTGAAAGAGGTCAGTAAACATCACCAGATGCCAAAGGAGTCTCTGACACAAAAAAGGTGAAAAATGTAACCTTTTCTCCAAGGTTGACACACTTCCACCCTCTATGAATGAGCAGCTCTTGCCCCATTTCAGGTCCATGTGGAGGCCTGGGTCCACCTTCCACCCTCAGTGGCCTAGCCTAGGGCAGAGCCACTAGCTAGACTCAGCGGAGTGTCTATCAACCAGGCCCCTTGCCGATGCCTTGGGCACAAGCTGGAGAGGTGAGGCCTAGATAAACCTTGCACTGGGCGAGACTGGATGTGACCCACCTGAACCACGTGGCCTCCAGTGGCATTGTCTTGCCCAGGCCTTGTCCAGAGCCACAGTCCAAGTAGGATCCAGTAGGGCCCATTCACCAAAGTAACGGGATTGGAGATTATTTTTGCTGGGATTATTTTTGCTGTGCCTGGCACAGGTCCAGGTGCATGTGGGGCCTGATAAGTATTTGAGGAATTAAATGTACACACTTCACAAACCCAGGCAGATGGCAGAATCAAGAGGCAAGAAGCCAATCAGCCTGAAGGGATTTCACAGGGATAAGAGTCAGCTCTTTGACCAGGTCAGATCTCTGCTCTCTAAGCTTCATTCTGAGTGTAACCTGGGGACAAACACAGTAATTGCTCCACAGGGTGACACTGGATAATTTGAGTAAAGCACTGAACACTGTGCTGAGTACACATTAGGTGCTCAATCATTGTCAGTCTCATTTATGCTTTTTTCCCCACAAGGCCTCTGGAGAGGGGGAGAAGGCTCAGGGAAAGAATGTCAGAGGCAAGTGAATGCTAAAAATGAGGACAGGATCCAAGGGAGGGTCAGGCTGGAGGGAAGGGACAGTCCTCAGGGGTCCAGATTCCCCTCAGGCTAGAGTCCCCTCAGTTCCAGAGGGACAGGGACCCCCAGTGTACCAGATAAGAAGGACTGTGGGTGGGTTATCAGAAACCAGGATGTTCTCTCTGTAGAAGACTGGGGGGGGGGCACAGAAGAGGAGCCCCCCTGAGCAGTGGCTTTGGATCTGCTTAGAAATTCCAAAGTGAGAGGCCACCTAGCTCTATGTGGCCACAGAAGGCAAAGCTGTGACTGAGGAAGGCCAATACCAGCTCCATGGATGAGGATTATTTCAGATCAATCAGAATTTCCTCCGAACTATGGAGCAGTGAGTTCCCAGAAGCAGTGAGCTCTCTTGTACAAGAGGTATGCAAGCAGTGATTTAATTACTGAAGATGGAGGATGAAGTATGGGATAGAGGGTTGGAGAATATAACCTTTAAGTTCACTTATCTCTGGGAGTCTGGGATTCAAAGTTCCTGGAGAAGGAAAGGTGGTGGGCAGCGTGTGATGCCAGCGTGGGGCTCGGGGCCTGGCAGGGAAAGAGAGGACAGATCAAGCGGAGGCTTGGAGGTGCAGCCCATCCCTCAGGTCACTGGGTATGTCTTCAACAGCCCCAGGCCACCGATTTTCCCTCTGGGGGGGCCTCTGGCCCCGGAGTGCTGCAGTGTCCCCAACCAGGAACGTGAGCCTGCTATCCGCATGAGGGCAGCACGGGCCCACGAATGGAATGGTGCTGCAGCTGGTAGGCTGGGGCTCCCTCTCATGGGAACCCTTTGAGCCTCCAGTCCCTCTGTCCCTCTCTCTGTCCCTCTCTCTCTTTCTCTCTTTCACACGCCCACCCCCCCCCACACACACACTACTTTTCCACCCACCTCCACCTGTGGATCAAGCCTCTATCTGCCATTCTTAGCAGGTGCTCTGGGGTAGGTTGGGTCCCCCTGGCCCCATCAAGAGCCTGGTGGTGATGGGGGGTGGGTGGGTGTCTTCCCCAAAGAGAGTTCAGGGTAGAGAAAACGAAGCCTGTGGAGACCACCCCTGTTGGTCTACCTGAGAGTTATAGGAAGCCACAGTTTGGGCATCAGGTGGGCTTGGGTTCAAATCAGACTGCCACTCACCAGCAGAGTGACTTCACATTTCTGAGCCTCAGTTTCCTCATCTGTAACAGTGGGGGAGAGCATCACCCAGTGCTGAGCAGGAGGAAAGCCTCCCAGGACCTGGATGTGCATTCATGAGACCGCCTGGCAGCCTTGGAGGGTGATGGGGCTTTCGTTACCATATTTCACAGATGGAGAAAGGGGAGTCTTTGGGCATGACTTGTTAGAGGTCCCACAGCCAAATGGAGGGCTGCCATAGTCCAGACACCCAGCGGGACCCGGAAGAGCATGGGATGGTGTATGCCTGGTGAGGCCATAGAGGGAGCCCTGTGATGCTGACTCCCACCCCTCAGGTGATCTGGGAGAAGCTCTTGGCCTCTAAGGTCAACAGATGCTCTAAGTGGGAGCATCCTCAGTGCTAGCCCCTGCCTCTGCTCAGACTCACTCACCCAGAACAGGCCTAGAAAGGAGGGCGTGTTGGTGATGGTGGCAGTGACCCTGGGAGGAGGCAGGGGTCAGCCAGCCTCAGGCAGGCAGAGGCAGGCAGGATGTGAATGGAGGAGAAGCTCGGTGCCTCAAAGAACTGACTTGCTGGGCATGGAGGGGGAGTAGGTGTGTGTGGGGGGGTTGGACAGGGCAAGACTGCACCCCAGAGTGGCTCCCCCCACTCCCGCCCCGCCTCTGAGGTGGAAAACACAAAACAGCCAAGGGGACTCCTTTTTAACAAAGAGGGTCTGAAAAGGAAGAATGAAGCAGAGGGCTGGGAGGGACCCTTTCCTTTCCCTCCCCAGCAGCTTCCAGGGAGTCAGCAATGTCATTGCTATGGCAACCGCAGCCCCTCCAGCTCCCCTTTCTCCTTTACTGCGTCCTGACTGGATGCCCACTGTCCCAGCCCAAGCTAAAGAGAGGCCTGGGGTGGGGGGAGCATCTTACTGTCAGGCTGAAGGACAGATAGGCCATGAGGGCCACAGGAGGGTTGTAAGCCAGGGGTGGGGTGGGGAGGTCTAGGGGAGGCTCTTGACTTGCCCTTGTCTGCTTCCCATTTAGTCCTTTAGTAAACCCCCCTCCAAGGGCCCAGTGCATCATGGACGAAATGAGGGAGAAGGAAGCCCACCCCTGTTTAGGGAGGCACAAGGGACACCAGAAAAGGAGCTGGGGATCTGAGGAACAGCACAGCCAGGAGGGCTGAGGTCCCATCAAATGCCCCCTTATCAAGAAGGGCTTGTGGACATAGACACTGCCCTTTCTAAGCAGTGTCCCTGGGTAAATCACCCAACTTCCTAGGGGCTACCCCTTACTCCCCTTCTGCCCCCATTCCATGTAAAATGGGGTCAGCCATGCAGGCTGGGGGAGATTCTAGTGATGCAGCAAAGAGAAAGGATGACCTCTCCAGGAGATCTGTGGATGGACCCTGGGAGGCCCTGAGCTTAAAACCGTTTATGTCTGCTGGGCTGTAGCTGTGGCCACGATCACCAGGAGCATCTACTGTGCACAGAGCCTGGAGGGCTGGGTGGAGAGGAAGATGTAGGCACAGAACATCAGAATGCAGAACAGAGAGGGCCCATCCAGGCCAGGAGCCTCTAGGGGTTGGAGGAAGGACCTGGAAGTCTTCCTGGGAGAGGAGGCATGCTGTTGGCTGGAAGGTAGGCCGTGAAAGATCAGGCAGGAGTGGGGAGGGGACGGGAAGGGGGCAGGGAGCTCTCTGGCAGGAGACTCCAGCTGATCCGGGCCTCCCTGAGCTGTACCCTCAAAGTCCAAGGGCCTGGCCCACAGTGGGCATCCTTGCCTTCCCGGCACACAGCCCTAAGTCCAGGCCTCAGCAGAGAGAGGGGTGCCCTGCTGAGGTCTGGAGCCAGGAGCTTTTCACTGCTCATCACCGGTCCTCACCATACCCTCAGAGCGGCTTCCCTCATTGCTCCCATGTTGCAGATAGGGAAACTGAGGCTGAGAAAGGTGAAGTGACTTGCCCAGGGTCACCAACTTCTTCTCCTCTGTCAAAGCCACTCTTGGAAGGTCTTCTGGGCTTGGACCCTGCCTGAGACTCTCACACTGGTGACAGTTTGGGAAAAGGAGAGCGATGCCTCACCTGAGGAGTGAGTCAGTGATAGAGCATGCTCTGGCATCCACAGCAAGTAGCAGAGAGTGGAGGGCCTATCTCATCCCCCCAGAATAACATTGGTGCGTCCTTCCTTTCTGTGTCTATTGCACACTTGTTCATCAGCTGGCCGTCACATTCTCAGGCACCCCCAGCCCATCCACTGGTGAAAGTTCAAGAGTATGATCCAGATCTTGCCTGACACATAGCAGCTAGGTGAGCTTGAGCAAATACTGAACCCCCTGTGGCTCAGTGACCCCTCCTGTAAGATGAGGATGAGGACACTACCTACTTGGCAGGTTGTGGTGAGGCTTCAGGGACCCATTCCTACCACGCACTTACCGGGGTCTGGCCGTGATCTCTATCCTGCTGAGACCAGGCTTGAAGCAGCCAGAGGCCAGGCAGGTACTATGGGGGTCCTTCCCTACCCCCCAGATCTTTTCTGGAAATAGGGAAGCTGCCCACCCCCAGGGTGCCCTGTCCAGAGGGAGATGGGAGAGCAGGGTTGCCCTGGGATGCCCCCTCCTCACCTTGGGCCGGATGGTGGGGGCGGGGCCCGGAGAGGGCGGGCTGAGGAGCTGCTGCGGAGTGGGGGTGGCTATGAGGGGCATGTGAGATGAGATCCCCACCACTCCTGGCAACCAGGCCCCAGCTCTGGGAGCCGGTGGCGGGTGAGAGCTCAGTGGTCCTCACTGGGCCTGTCTCTGCACGGCTGCCCATCTGGCACGGGCCTGGCCGCACTGGTTTTAATCGTTTTCCACAAGCAGCTCCTGGAGGTGCGGGGGCGGCTTCCCCTTGACTTGCCTCTCCTGGAGGATGAGGCTTGGCTAAAAATAACTTGAATTGCTGTGCTCCCACCCTGGCGGGAGGAGGGGCCTGGGGGCTGCGGGGGTGGGAATGTGGCAGCAGCCTGGAGAGGGGGTTCCCTGAGAGAAGATGGAGCAAAGTAGTGCCGGTAGGTGGGAAGGGGTGCAGGACGGTGTAGGGTGCAGGGAATGTGGCCCTTTCTCACCCACTTCCCCGGGGGCCTGTTCCTGGAGCACAGTATTTATGGAGCAGAGCTGGGGACCAAGGCTGGCCTGACCCCTG
Organism: Panthera uncia; assembly: GCF_023721935.1. Lineage (NCBI taxonomy): Eukaryota > Metazoa > Chordata > Mammalia > Carnivora > Felidae > Panthera > Panthera uncia. The sequence goes on from NC_064816.1 coordinate 19,594,545, forward strand.
GACTTGCATCATGGAGGGAGACCAACCTGGCCGATATGGTGGCAGCGGGCTCCTTCCAGCACCAGAGTCTCTTTGGAGGAGACCCCCCACATACTGTCAGGGCAGGAGCCCCCTCCACTCGCTCCTGCCCAGACAGGGGCTTGGATCTGGGCTCCAGTTCCCTATTTCTCCCTTCCCTGCCTTGTGACACTGAGCCTCATTTGAAAACTGGGGGAAATGCAAAATTAAGCACTTGACTCCTGGGCCTGCTGAGGCCTCTCCTAATCCCACCTCCTCCATCAGGCTGGAGAGCTGGGCTCCCCATCACCCCCTTGGTGCAGGGCTGAGAAAGACCATCCTCAGAGCAGGTGGGGGCTGTGTCAGAATCCAGGAGGAGAGATTCTTAATACCCTGGGGTAGGCAGGAGTCGGGTAGGCGTGGCGCATACAAGAAAATTCCACCAGTGAACATCTCTCAAGAGTCCACAGGATACCAAGTACTATTGATACTGGAGGGGATGCAGGCCTGAGCAAGACAAACAGGAACCCCAGGCCTCATGGAGCTTACAGTCTTACAAGGCAAATTTCATTCTCCTTCTCGTATTGTGTGGTAGGTCACCAGTGTCCATTATATCATTATGCATTGCCATTTCCAGATATTCCTTTACATTAAACAGATATTATGTTTAAACAGATAAATAAGGAATAAACACAAATTTAATTTCTCTCTCCCTCAAAAAAAAAAAAAAAATCCCAAAGTGGGTGAGCTCCAGAGGCTGACCTACTCTCTTTGCCTCCTCTCACTGATATTCCATCACATTCATCTAAAAGGAATCCCCTTCTGCACCCCTATCCCCCCTCTGATTTCCGATCCCAGTTGAAAGTCCCACAAGGTCACTGTCTCACTCATTGGAAGGCAAGGGTCAGATTTGGTTTGGAGTGCCAGATTGGTATGTGGGGTAGGATACCTGACCTTTGGGAGAGCCAGAGCCAGTTGGGAAGATAAAATGCAATGGAGAGAAGTACAGAACCTGGGAAAAATCTCTCCCTTGGCCAGGGCTTTTGCACTATATTAATAGAAGCAGAAAATGCAGAAGCGGGGGAGGTTAACATGTACGCTCTGTCTCAAGCTCTTGATCTCTACCTGGGGAGCTCAGTTTGCCATCCATCCATCCATCCATCCACTCATCGATCCACCTATTCGTACATCTATACATCATCCAACCAACCATCTATGGTAGACAGAATAATGACCCTCAAAAATGCCTACATTCTAATCTCCAGACTCTGTGAATATGTTACTTAACACGGCAAAAGGGAATTAAGATTATGGATGGAATTAAGGTGGTTAATCAGCTGACCTTAAAATAGGGAGATTATCCTGGATTATCTGAGTGGACCCAATGAAATCACAAGGTTCCTTAAGGGTGGAAGAGGGAATCAGAAGACAGAACATGATGGCAGCATTGCTGGCTCTAAAGATAAAGGAATGGAACCCCAACACAAGGAGAATGAACAGCCTCTAGAAGCCAGAAAAGTGAGAAAGTGGAATGTCCCCTGGAACCTTCAGAAGGAACACAGCTCTGTCAACACGTTGATTTCAGCCTAATGAGATCCAGTTCAGATATCTAACCTCTAGAACTATAAGATAATAGATTTGTGTTGATTTATGCCTTTAAGCTTGTGGTAATTTGTTAGAACAGAGATAGGAAACTAATACATCATCTAATGATCCAATCCATCAGGCAACCAAATATCCACCCATTTATCTATCTGTCCCTCCAACCAACCATCCATCCATTTATTTAACAAATATTCACGTTAAAGGAGTGTCTCCAACTGTGAAGGAAAACAGTTGCCACCTTCCAGGAGCTCCCATCCCCTGAGGGAGACGGACATAGGGTTTCCATCCAGGACCCTCAGTGCTACCGTGGTGGAACACAAAGGCATTTGGGAAGGATCATGGGAGGACTCATGGCTTGATGGCTGGCAGTAGCAGGAACAGGAGAGGAAGCCCTACAAGAGTCTGTAGGGTTGGGTGACTATTTGTGTGCCTGAGTGTGTGTGTGTCATGGCACTCTGACTCTCAGGGAGCAGTTGGCAGGAGCCTGGTGCCCCACGTCCCTACAGCGGTTGCCACCCAGAAAATTAATGTGTTTACCAGGAAAGGCCTGGGTAGCCATGGCAATTAGCATTGTGGAGCACAGGGCAGTCACACCAGTGACTGTCAGCAAACCCAGACCAGCGGAAAGGGATGGAGAGGAAGGGGCTTCAGCTGCTTTGCCCCCCAGGCTCTGCTGCAGCTTTTGACCTCCAGCCACACCGAGTCTCATGCTACAAGAAGCTCACAAGGCCTCCTGGCCACTTTTTCATGGCTCCCATTTCAGCCTCATGGGAAAGATGGCAAAACTGAGGCTCAGGGGAGGGCAGTCAAGGGCACACGCCTGGAAGGGGCACCGCTGGGCCCCAACCCTTGTTTGGCTCCAGATATTCTCTGCAGAGTGAGTGCATCCCCATTTCCCCGGCTTGGAAAGGTGGTTTCCCACAAGACTCAGAATGGGGCCGGTGAAGGAGCACGGCTCCAGGGAGTCAGGACACCTGGCTTCAAAGCTAAGGCGAAGGTGGCAAGTCCAGGTTAAGCCCACACTTGGGAGTCCCCAGGCCAGGGCTTCACCTATGACCAGACCTATGACCTGTGGGCTCCCTGAGGTCCATCTTGATGCTTCTGTCTCCTGGGCCCTGGCACACAATACAGCACCTGCTGGAGAAATACATTGTTCCTTGAATGCCCAGCTCTGCTTGTTTCTGTGTGTGCGGCCTCAGGGAGGCGACTGGTTGGCCGAACCTCAGTTACTGCATCTATAAAGTGGGATGATCATATCAGTTCCTGGGAGGACTCAGCATGTGTGTAAAATACCCAGCACATACCACACCATCCTTGCTGCAGTACTGATTATATGAAATATTCTGCTCCCGGGTGCCTGGCTGGCCCAGTCAGTAGAGCATGTGACTCTTGATCTCATGTTGTAAGTTTGAGCCCCACGTTGGGTGTAGAGGTTACATAAAAATAAAATCTTTAAAAAAAAAAAAAAAAAGAAAGAAAAATTCTACTCTTCTATCCTGACACCTGTCCATTCTCCTCTCCGCGAATCTCCAAGCCACCTTTTCCACCACAGTCAGCTTTGTTCCTGCCTTCATGACTGCCCACAAAGCTTCCTTCCAGGAATGTCCTTTCTCTGTCCCTCTGCTGGTCCAAGGCCTGTTTTGCCTTCTTCAAGGGCTTCCTCCCTGCCTCCTCTTCTTCTGGCTGTCCCTGACCTCCCACCACCGCCCCCTCCCCCACAAGCCCACCCCCCACCCCTGCTCCCTGCTGCATTCCTGGATGTGAAGCTGCCTGAGAGGTGCCATTCAGAAGCCCAGAATCTGGAACTTCTGGCACATTTCAGTGATGCCCAAGGACAGAAAGACAGAACTTGGAAGTCAGGATTGCCTCTGACTTTCTGGGCTGTGGGGCCCATTTCACAGATGGGGAGACAGAAGGACTTGAGAGCAGGTGCACACAGCCTACCTCCAATGACTGACACTTTGTCTCATTTTACTCCCACAGCAACTTACAAGGGAGGCTCTCTTCACATCCCCATTTCATAGATGAGGAAACTGAAGGTCTGAGAAGTGAAGCTCACATGGCTATTAAGTGAAGAAGTCACTTAAAAACATCCACTGACCCTGTACTTTACAAAAGTAGCAACAGCAGGAACTTCTGGATGATTTCTGCCTACAAGGAATGCTTGGATGTTCTGAACATCTCAGACTGTCTGCCTTGAGGCCTTTCTGAGGGTGTCCGTATGGATCTCCTTCCCATCTCATAACTGCCACAGGAGGCAGCAATCCTCCCCTCCATGACTTTGTCCTCCCCTCCCGACTTTGTCCTATTTCCTGGAAACATTCAGGGTCAGAATCCCTCTAGGGTTCTGGTCTCACTACCCCCTCACCCCCCCCACCCCACCCCCGCCATTTCTTCACAGGGACGGTTTGGGGAAAGAGAAGACTGGAGGTGGAACAAGGTTGGGAGATGAGTTTGGCATATGTTTTGGCAGCCAGGGAAATTCTCTCCCAAATGCAGGGTCCAGCCTCCCCATGTGGTCCTGTCTCCCTCCCGCCTCTCTCCTATCTTGCTGCCACGGCTCTAGCCTTGTCTGGGCCAAGATCTCTACCGGAAGACCAGAGTGGATGCCTCTGAGGCCCACTCCAGCCAGCTGGCTGGGTGACCTCAGCTTAGACTCTTGACCTCTCTGGACTGAAACTGTTTCTCTGTGCAGCGGGCAATTTTGGGTCTACAAGTCCCCCAGGGAAACAAGGGAGGAGACTTTCAATCCTAGCACAGAAACCAGGAAAGGCAACAAGTCAGGGAGGTAGCCCCCTTGCGTCCTACAAGCTGCTTTAGGGCTAGGAAGGAATGCTAACCAGCGCTAAGAGAAGAGGCCCCGCACTCCCAGATCAGATTCTCTCCTTCAAGCCCTGTCTGCAAAGGTGGCAGCTCCCAGCACTCTCTCAGGTGGAGGGACAGGGCATCTGCTTCACCCCTCCTTGCTAAGCAGTCTGTCTGGCTCCCCTGTTGAGCACCCCCCTCCGGGGGCAGGGCTAGTCTCACAGTCTCCACCAGACTGCCTGGTGCCTGCAGGGGCTTTCAGCAGGGGAAGATTCACTCCAGACCCTCACACTCACTGTTCCCTCTGCCTGGAACAGTGTGCTCCTCACCTGGCTCAGCCTAAAAGATCATTGCCTCTGGGAGGCCTTCCAGGACTACCCCAGCCAAACCAGGCCCCTTTCTCCATACCTCCCCCGACACCACAGGCTTTATTCTGGTTGTGCTTTGTCCAGGCCCATCTCCCCTTCTGAGTGGGGGGACTCCCCAAGGGCAGTTTCAGGCTCCCAGCGTTTCCTGGGCTGGGCCGGGACCCCCAAGGAGAGCTCCCTGCTTCGTCTTCTTGGCCATTCCTATTCCTGAACACAGTCCAGTATATTTCCCCTGGAGGGGCCAGGCAGAAGGGGGAGGTCAGTCACTTTGTCATTCCCCACACCTCTTGGACCCCTCTTTCTGAGTCTTTGCCCCTGCCCTAGCAACCCACTCATCTTCCCTGCAGGCCTCCAGGACTGCACAGGCATCTGTCTCTTTTCTTCCGAGACTGCCCTTGTTGGGAGAGACTGTGGGTGGAAAGGGTCCGGGGCTGAGGAAGGGGACCACAGGAGGATCCTGTGGACAGACAACTCCTCTGCCTCCCCAATCCTTCCGTGTCCATGGCCTGTGATGGATGCAGGGTGAGGGGGGTGGGGGTGGGGGAGATGGCAATGGCTGGTCCTTGGTCCAAATCCAGGTCACTCCCGGCCTGCTCAGCAGCCGTCGGTAATTAGGGGCCAGCAGGACGTGGGCAGGCGGGTGGCAGGAGGCCTAATTGTCTGATTTTTCAGGTAATTAATGGGAGGCTGTCTGGCCTGTCCCCACGGGGCCCAGCATCCGCCACCCCATCCCCCGGGCAGCCCCAGCCGCCTAATGAGGCCAATTACTGAGTGATGCCTGGGCCCTCATTAGCCACCTGGAAAGGTCATGTGGAATTGGCACTGAGGGCGAGGCTCAGCCGGTTGTGGTGGAGGCTGGGCCACCCCTAGAGATCAGGGTGAGGACCCGAAGGCCATGGGCCAGTAGATCTCTGCTGCTGCTTACAGGTAGCCCACCCCACACCTGGGAGCTCACTTCTTGCCTCTTCTCTCAGGACAGCAGCCTTAGGTGAAATCCTCCCACACCACTTCCCAGCAATGTGGCCTCGGGCCTGTCACCCCTGTCTGACTCTGTCTCCTAAATCAGAGATGAGGGACCTAAAACACCTGGTGCACTGTGGGTGCCCAGCGCATGGGCGCCCACCTTCCTCCATGCTGCCAACTCCCTTATGTCACTCTTGAGGAGAGGAAACCCAAAGACAGTTGGGCCTGAGGTCACCGATGTGTCCTCAGCCCACTCTGCAGGGTTCCTGGAGGCGGCAGGGATGGCCCCCTGGGATTCACCCCAAGGGACTCAGCAGCCAGGCAGGCAGTCCTGGGAGGGGTCAGTAGAGGCAGCTGGGTAGAGGAAGGAGACCTAGGAGGGGCTGGACCTTCCAGGCACCTGAGCCGAGTAGAGGTGGGGAAGTGGGAAATCCCCCAACTCCCCAGGAAATGGGGGACTTGGAAGCTCCTGGTGGAGCTGAAGGGCCCTCCTAGTCCCTGATGTGGCAGGGCCCCCCAGGGAGAAGCTGACAGCCGCCCAAGGCAGGAAGCCACCCTTTCAGGGTTAGTGCGCTCCATTCTTAAACTGGGAGAGCACTGCGCCTTCAGATGTTGAGTTTTTTTGGCTTCTGTGGCTCCTCTGTTTTAAGAATTCGGTGACCTAATTCCATGCTGACAAATTCCATGCTGTTCGGGCCCCTGTAATCATCAGCTAATGCTACTTTTGGTCCTACTGCCAGCCTAGAATCTAGGTCAAGGGTTTCCAAACTGTGTCCCCCCCCTCCCCCTCCGAGGAGCCCTTAGGTGGGAAAAGAAGGGAGATGCTACCGACCCTCCAGTAGCTGGACTTTGATCTCTGATGAAATACTAGTAGCTGTTGCTCTGTGAACTCTTGCCACGTGCCAGGCACACATAGGGGCTCTGCCTCCACAGTGGAATTTGGCTTCACAAATGCCTGTGAAGAAGGTAGCAACACATTCCCATTTTACAGATGAGGATGCTGAGACTGTAGGAGGCTGAGCAGCCTGCCCTAGGTCTCACAGCTTGTGGGAAGGCGAGCCAGGACTTGGACCCAGTTTCTACTCTGAGCCACCAGGGCATATGGGTCCCTTGGCTGGAAAGAAAACTAGGTGTAAGAGTCAGAGGGGATGTCACATTTATCATCATTTGTTTCCTCAGGGTCAGTGCGTGCAGGCACACCTGCCTCTCTGCCCCAGGGGAGCGTGGTCCCAGCGCCAGGTTACCAGGGCCCCTGTACCCCACCACGTGGTGTCCGTATGCATGAGGGTCTGTCTGCCTGAATGTTTCCCTCCCCTCTGCTGTGGGCTCTGCTTCCCCTGCAGTCCAAACCGATAGGATCCAGCCCTGAAATAGCATATGTTTCCAGCCTCTGCTCATCCAAGTCATAAATCGCCTGGTGTGATGTGCTCCTTGCTTCAAAACCCAGGGTGGGGGTGGCTGAGTGAGTGTAAGGAGCTTGCAGGGCCTCCTCCACGCTGAGACACGAAGCTGGAAGCCGGGGTGAGCCCAGGACGGAGGCCCAGGAAAGGAAGTGAGGGCCAGTCCTCAATAGACCTGGGGGCTGGCCTGGGGTTCAGCCTGGGATGGGAGTCAGGGCTTGGTGGCCCAGATTCAACCTGGGCCTAAGGGTTCAGACAAATTGGAGCTGAGGTCGGAGATCAGAGGGTTGGGCTTCAGTCTTGTCCAGCAGTCAAAGGCCCAGACTTAGCTTGGAGTAGGGGGTCAGAGGGCAGGAGCCATTGCTCAGAACTTGATGAGGATGGAGAGCCAAGCTCAGTCTGAGGTCAGGGTCAGGACTCTCAGGCTGATGTAAATTCAGAGGTCAGAGTCATGATCAACCTGGTGCTGAGGGCCACTGCTGACTGAGGAGGAGGTCTCCAAAGACCCAGAAGCCTTCCTCTTTCCTGGAAATGAGCCAGACAGGACTGGTGACAGGGGGATGCCTATGATAAGCAAGATGGAGGCTTCCAGGGATTGAACAAGACTAGGAAAAGGACTGGAGGCAGGTCCACTAGAGCAAAGCCACTAGAGCAAAGCCATCCCTGCTCCTGGAACAGTAGCCTCAGCTGTTCATCTCCGACATATCATGGTCATGGCACCCACCTCCATATTGATCATGCCCCATCGGTATTGCCTATTTCTGCCCCTGCCACTGTGGCTCCGGCATGGCCGAGGTGAGCTGACAGGATGCACAGTCGAGGCAGCCACATGACACGCCCAGTGTGGATTTATGTCCCTTCCCTGCCTCCATGGCACAGGGGGCCCTCAAGGGCAGAACCACATCAAGGTTCTCAATCCCCAGTTACTGCCCAGAGAGCCCCGTTGCTTCCCAAGCTGCCCCTGAGAGGTGGCCCTGCAGCGTGTCCAGGCCTCAGCCACCCCAGCCGAGTGGTACGCATGCCACAGCCCTGTCTAGGCACAGGTTTTCCAGTCCTCCGTTCTGCCCCCTGGGCTTTCCCGCCTCTTCCCTGTTCTGGGCCCAGCATGGACAGATATGTGGGGACAAGTCGACACAGCAGCCAGTGGGGAATGTGGGGGTGGAGCAGGCAAGCAGGAATGAGAGGCCAGCAGGCAGAGGAGAAGGGTGCCAAGAGGGAAGCCTTATCACAGGCCTCTCTGTTCTCATCTCCCACAGGGCCTGGGCATAGACCAGTCTCAGGCCATTCACTCGGCACTGGGGCCCTGACCCCAGAGGTCCCCCCTCCCTAGGGCACCACGGGAGATTCAACCAAGGGGGGAACCAGCATGTGTGAGGGGGTGGGCGGTTTGGAGGCAGGTGAGAGAAACCCTAGGAGACAGGAGTTGTGGAGAGCCCACAGAGGATGTGTGGACGACTAGAGGGCTGCCCTGCCCACCCAGGATTCGAGGCCTCCAGGGTTTGGCTGTGAAAGTCCCGGTCACCTCCTCCAGCTGAGCTATTAATACCCAACTACGACCCACGCACCCTTGTTGGGAGGACGCCGAGTTCCTCGGGGGCTAAAAAAGGTCTGAGATGGGGGTGAGCCAGGCCTTCTTCTCTTCTTGTTGGAGGAGATGGGGCCAAAGGCCAGGCTGGCCTGGAACAGGGGGTGGAGCTAGGGTGGGGGTGCAGAGGGTAACAGAGCCCTGGGGGTGGCCTGAGGATCCCAGCTTGGAGCAGGAAGGTGCTTGGCCAGTCCAGTCTCCATTGCTCAGAGAGCCAGGGCAGGGACTTGTCCTCGGTCCCACCTGGGAGGGGACTACCACTGAGCTGGTTCCTTGCCCCCACCCAGGCCTTCTCCTTCCCCTCAGACCTCAGCTTGGTCTGCCCCAGGCTGCAGTGAGGCTGAGGGCTGCCTGTCTCCTCCTGCCAGAAGGGGCCTGGAGGAGAAAGGGAGCTCTAGGGGGAAGTTCAGAGCCTCTGGTGGGAGCTGAGCCCCCTAAAGCATAGCCATTCATGTTTCGCTTCATGAGTGAAGTCTCAATTATTCACAGCATTCTCTGAGGGGGGAATTACTGGTAGCCCAATTTTATAGATGAAGAAACTGAGGCTCAGTTATTTCCCTGGAGGCTGAGCTGTATAGACCTGGTTTGTCAGACTCCAAACCCCTACCCTGTGTTGCCTCCTGTTACATCATTATAAAAGGAGGTTTCTTGGTTTGTTTTGGGGATCCATGAAACAGCTGTTTCCATCAAAATGCCCCAGTTGCCACAGTGTGCCAGGCCTGTTGGGGTGGCTGGACCAAGCATGAGGAGCCCTCACAGGTGCCTTTCTCCTGCACTGGTGAAACCCCCCCCCCCCAGGGATCGACGGTCACTTCTTCCTCATTCCTGGGGCTCAAGGTCACATCCTGGGGGGGGGGGGTCTGTGCTGGTTTTCTGGGCTCAAAGCCACCTGCTCCCTGCTGTGTCCCCCTCCTTTCCCAGGGCAGATGCTCCAGGATCCAGAGGCAGACCCCAGCAGGGTACAGACTTGGCCGGGAGAGTCCAGATGAGAAAGTGGCTGAGAGGTGTCAGCCCCAGAGGCCCCCTGCGCCGGAAATCCTGACAGCTGCCTGGCTCACAGGCGCTGGGCGCTGGGCCCTGACCCCAGGCTGGCTATGGTCGTGTCAGGTGTCCAGAGGAGTTGGGGGAGGAGATGGCTAGAGCCACGGGCAGTCTGCCTGTGGTTGTGGAGGCTGTCAACACCTCCTGGGCACCCAAGGCAGAGAGGGGCCAGGGGCTGGCAGGGGGTGGGGGGGTCGTTCCTGCCCTGGCCTGGCCGGTTCACAGGGGAGAGATAGGGCCCTGTCCTGAGGGACTGAGGGGGAGTCAGGCAATGTCCTGAGGGTCTGGGAAAGGAAGCATGGCCACAAGGTCCTATCCTATGCTGAGAGAAACCTGGCCTTGCCTGAGAAATCTGAGAAGAGGGAGAGACCCCTAGTCTTGGGCGCTGGTACAGGGGATATATTTCCTAATGGCTGGTGGGGATTGGGGCGTGGGGGGCTGTCCCAGTCTCACAACAGGGAAGGCTAACTGACATGTGGAGGGGGAGGGACCTGGACCTGCCTCCCTGCCGTTCTCAGCTGGCAGGCAGGTGGCTCTGAATTTCCCCAGTGTTTCTTCTCCTCTGTCCTCCGGCTGACCACACAAACAGCCCCAGGGCTTCCCTTCACCACATCCAGGAAAGGAGCTGGACTAGCCCTGCCTGGATTTTTCCTATCCCTAAGGAAGGTCTCTGCCTCTGCACTGGATGGGAGGGTGGGTGTCAGGCCAGGCTTAGAACGGGCCCTGCAGCTTGCTCACCCCCATACACCCTCAGCTCTCCAACTGCCCATGTGCTCACTCCTCTGGAACGGCTCCCTCACCCCCAGGCAGTCTTCCTGGATTAATAGAGATGACCCCTACACCAGGCCTGGAGTGTCCCTGCCCTGCCTGCCTGTTTCCCTGGGGGCCCCGCCAGCAGAGCCCGACCTTATGATGGCTTGGGCTTCTACTTCTCCTCTCCCATTTTACTTTCAAAGCTCCCTCCCACCTGGCTGTCTCCTAGACTCCCCGGGCCTTGGTTCACTGAACAAACCCACCCCTCTGCCACACTAGCTTTGGGGGCTGCTCCCATCTCAGCTGTCCCTGCTGCTCGGCCTGGGCTCTGGCTGCCCCCTCTTTGCTCAGCTTCCTCCCCTGTGCCTCTGTCCCTTCTGTCTGCATTTCTCTTCGCCCTTTGCTGACTCAGATGTGGCTCCATCTCAGTGTCCATCTCTGGCCTTCTCTGTCTGGCTCCCTCTCATCCAGTTTCAGATAGCTCAGCCTTCCTGTCACTGTTGCTCTGGGACCCTCTCCTGCTAGTGTCTTCTCTCCCTACCTGGCCCGGATGGCTGCTGAGACATCTGCTCTGAGCTCTGACATCCACTTGCTGGGCCCCAGGAGGAGCTCAGACCACACTTGTGATCCCGGTTCTGGCCCAGGTAGTGGATGTGACTCCCAGAAGGCAGGAGGCAGAGAGTGGCCGGGGGACCGTGTGCTTGCCTATCCCTTGGGGGGGCCTCCCTCTGTTCAGGCCACTGGCCATGGTCTCTGCCTAGGCTTCCAACTTCCTTCACCACTTACGACTGAGTGACCCTGAGCGAGCTCTGAGCTTCAGTTTCCTCTTCTACAGTGCCAGCAGGGCCTGCTTCAGCAAGTGCCACACAACGAAATGTTAGCCTGGCAGGTACTTGGCACTGTACCCAGCACGTGGTAGTACTCAGTAGAGTCCCCATCATTGTTACCATGACCATAAATCCAGAGGTCCCCAGAGCCATGATGGGTGGAGTGGGGGATGGGCCAAACCTCTGCTGCTGGAAGTGTCCCCATATCAACCAGAGTCCTACGCCCATCCCTTCCTCTGGGGGACGGAAGACATCCCCACACACCTGGGACCTTCCTGTCCTCAGAGTCAGTCTGAATTGCATGCTGTGGTGCTCACCAAATTAATTACTGCTGGCTTGGGGATATACTTTTTTAAGAAGACATTTTCCAGGGGGAAAAACACGCAGGAGCTATAATTAGTTGGTAAGAGGAAAGAAGAACGGCGTGTGTGAATCACCAGCCCCGGTGACAGACTGTTAGAGCTGAGCAGAAGTTTTGGGCGAAGCCGCCGGGGTGTGGGTGAGCTGGGGACAGGGTGCAGGCAGGCTGGGGTCCTCAGGCACAAGGCGCATTCAGGGGCGGAGACCTTACCTGTCACCCTGAAGTCTTCCTGCTCTCTCCCCAGACTTGTCACCCATTGCCTTACGAAGATCCCAGCTCCTTGGCTCCCCTGCAGCTCCTGCCTGCCCATCCCCAGGGCTTCTGTCCCACTCAAGCCCAAGGCCACTGCCAGTACTTGCTGACATGGACCTGGGCAGAGACCCTGCAGCTCCAGTGAGGAGGGAGACCCTGAAGAGGGTTTGAGCTGCCCGGGGGTTTGGAAACCACCCAGTCCAATTTCCCGTTCATTCATTCACTTGTTCCTCAAATGCTGAAATACTGCTTGTGCCCGGCCTACAGACAAGCAAACAGAGGCCCAAGGCTATACAGCTATGAGTGGAGAAGTCTCTCTGCCTGCCCTGTCACACCAACTATGCCAAGCCAGACCTCGGGCAGGGCCCTGGGCTACTGAGGTGACCGTGACCAGGCCTACCTCTCACGGAGCCCATATCCCGATTTGGGGGGCAACCAAACATCTATAGAGCAGAATGCTCAGTGCCACAACGTGGGAAGCACAGGGCTGTGGGAGCCCAGAAGTGGCTCTTGATCCAGCCTGGTGGTCAGAGGGGTTCACAGAGGAAGAGGTAAAAGGGGTTCAAAGGGTGGAAACAGCACGATGGTCCATCATACCCAGAGGGACCTAAAGTGACTCTGTGGCTGGGCTCAGGAAACAGCAGGTAGGGAGGTGGGTGATGGGGAGGGCTGCTTCTGAGCCAGGTCATTACAGTGCCCTTTGCCCCCCCCCCCCCACCTCTGCCGTTTCTCCTGAGCAGCTGAAGGGGCATGACCTGCTGGGTGCCCCTAGGACACTGTTTGCCATGTGGCCTTGGTCCTTGCAGACCCTCTGCTAGCTCTTTTTGATATCTGGACCCACTGACCCCAGGTAAACCCTGTCTGAGCAGTCAGTGGCCAATGAGGCAGGACCCAGCTTTCTTCCTCCCTCCCTCTCCCCTGGCTGAGGACTGGCTACCCAATTCTCTAGGGGGTCTCAGCCCAAGCCTGGGGGCAGGTACACTAGAGCAGCATGGCCTGTGCCTGAGAGCGGAGGCCCCAGGTCTCCAGTGAGAGGACACTTCCTCCCTGGGAGAGTATGGCATCATCTAGCGCACAGAGCTCCCGCCTAACCCCAGACCAAATTAGCCTTCCAAATTACAGGCTGCGTATCCTCCAAATTGAGGATCGGGTGGGAGAACAGAGGCCCAGCTCTCCTTCCCACTTCCTGCTCACGGAGGACTCTCAGTTGGCCCATCCGCAAATAACAGACCGCGTTAGGAAACGATTCTGGGCACACACACTCTCCCACCCCAGGTTCTAGGCCCCAGACCAGCATCCAGGCTCAGGACAAGCTTGTGTTCTCCTAGAATTTGACAATGAGCTTGGAACCAGGGCATCTAGTCAAGGCCAGCTCAGAGTTCTGAGGGCATTTTGGGGGCTATTTATTCATTCAACAAACACTTTCTGGGCACATTTTCTGTGCCAGGCACTGTGCTGGGCCGTGAGACACTGAGATGACAGACATGTGACCAGGCAGGTATGGGACAGTGAGCAGGCTTGTGGCAAGGGGTAAGCAGTGGCTGTGGGAACCCCTGATGAGGTCAGGGAGAGCTTCCTAGAGGAAGGGGTATATAAGCTGAGTCCCAGAGGACAAGTGTGTCCTGAGCCAGAGGAAAAGAGGAGGAGACAGTTCCAGGAGGAAAGAACAACAAGAACAAAGGCGGGGAGTAGAGAGAGTGGGTGGGCATTAAGCAGTGGGTGGAGGCACTGGTTTGTTCAGACTCCAGGGCCTTGCCAGCCGTGTCAGGGGATTGGATTTCATCAGGAGTAGGAGGGGAGGAGGTCTGGGAGCAGGAGAGTGGAGGAGGATGGGTGTGTGCCTGCAGAAGCAGAGTCGACCCCCTAACTCCACCCCGAGGGCTCCCGGTAGGTAGAAAGGAGTGCGGGTGGGGTCCCTGGGACCTCCCACACTGGCCTCCCTCAGACCCCTTCCAGACGGCCTCAGGCCTTTGGAGAAATAATCCAGTTTGCTGCAAGGGAAACATGGGAGCATGATTGTATTTCTTTGTGTCCTGAAATTAAGGTGACTTTCTGTATTTTTGCTAATTGGTTTGGGATTTTTCGTGTTTTTGTTTTAGAAGAAAATTATATTGTAGACGCTGAGAATAAATGCAATTATTGTGTGGTGCCGAGTGCAGAGAGTGAAAGGACTACCTCCCTGAGCTCACCCACTTTTGTGTCACAGAACAGGCGAGTGAGGTGGGGAGGGAGGGACGCAGCACCAGGCGGAATACCCGCCCCACCTCATCTCTGGTCTCCGAGGAGCAGGAGGGTGTGGGGTAGTGTTGAGCAGAGGATGCCTGGTGGAAGTTCCTCCAGCTTCTGGTCTTGCTTGCACACCTCTTGGGACGGAGAGCTCACTGCTTCCCTCTGCCTGTGATGATTTTGCCCAGCTGCATCCGTTTGACGGTTCCTCCTGAGCCGCTTCCAGCACCCCCTCGAGGTTCCCTGCATCCTAACCTCTGCCTGGCCCTCCACCTCTTTTTTTTTTTTTTTTTTTTTTTATGTTTACTTATTTTTGAGAGAGAGAGAGAGAGAGAGAGAATGAGTGGGGGAGGGGCAGAGAGCGAGAGGGGACAGAAGATCCAAAGCTGGCCCTGTGCTGACAGCAGAGAGCCCAACGTGGGGCTTGAATTCAACAAACCACGAGATCATGACCTGAGCCAAAGTGGGATGTTCAACCGATTGAGCCACTCAGGCACCCCCAGCCTTCCACCCCTTGTCTTCACCTCTGCCTGAGGCAAGGCTGAGGCCAGGGTGGACTCCATGGGCCCTAGACTTCTACAGGCCACATGGCGCTGGGTCTTGTCTGTCCTGAGTGGGTGGTACCTGCAATTCTGTGCCTGATGGCTGGGAGGGCTTCCGGCCCAGAGGCTCCCTTGCTGCCGGCCTGCGTGGGGACGTGAAGAGAGGCGCATGATCTGCTTCCTGGTGCCTGCTCTGGCATCCAGCACATCCTGCATGGCCCAGCCTGGCCTGGCTGAGGACACGGGCCGGTGGGTAGAGGAAGGCCCTGACAGATGGTTCCACGCCCATAGAGGAACAGACGGGCAGAGCACCGGATCAGCACACGTCCTCACGCGGCAGTCTTCTGTGCCCGGTCTTGCAATGGCTGCTGGGCCCTCCAAAATGAATTTGTCACAAACCTGACTCCTGACCTCGGGAGCCCATGGTCTGGACAGACATGGGGGAGACAGGTCACAATAAAAAGCCTGCATTGCTGGCCTTACCAGCAAAATCAGCTCCAGACTTTTTTGGGAGCATAAATCCTACATATTCTAGCTTCCACCCAGAAACTAAAGAGGGACCTCTAAGTCACCTCTGTTCTCCTGCTCCCGCCATGGTTCCCAGTGTGTGCTCCACATTCCCTCCACCCTCTAGCCTCTCCCAGAACTCAACTGGACTCAAAGCACTGAACACGCTCAGGTTTTAATGGTCTCCCTGGCCCTCTGGCCTTTGCCCAGGTTGTTCTGTCTGCCTGGAAAACGTCCTCTCCCTTTCACTTGCTAACTCCTACTCACAGTCAGCTTCCCAGTCCTCTCCCTGGGCAGCTTTCCCAGCTTCCAGACCATGCCGGCCCCCTGGTGCCTGTCCCCGCAGCCCCTATACTGCCCTTGGAGCACTCACGGAAACTGAAATTTTTTTTTTTAATGTTTATTTATTTTTGAGAGAGAGAGAGACAGAGTGTGAGCGGGAGAGGGTCAGAGACAAAGGGAGACACAGAATCTGAAGCAGGCTCCAGGCTCTGTGCTGACAAGCACAGAGCCCGACGCGGGGCTGAAACTCACGAACCGTGAGATCATGACCTGAGCTGAAGTCGGACACTCAACCGACTGAGCCACCCACGTGCTCCTGCGATTAGATCTTAATTGTGTGCTTATTCCATTGGCATCTGTGGCCACCATGGAGAGCAAGAGGGGCTGGTTTCTCTTGGTCACGGCTGAATCCCATTGCCTCACCCCCGGATGAGCCCGGACCACATGCCTAATCAATGTATGTTGAGTGATGAGTAAATGAGTATAAAAACCACAGTGTTCCTATTAATAGAAGCTTAAGTTCAGGCACATGGGGCTAGTAAGATTGAAAATGCATGTGCTGGCCGTGGCAAAGATGGTTACACTGGCTCCTAAAACGTAACCAACCCCTGGCCTGCCCCAGCCTCACTGGCAGTGGCTGGTTCCAGGCAGCCTTGATGTCAACAGCAACAGCAGTGACGCTGGCCATGTGTTGGAAGCTACCTCAGCACCAAATAAGTACAGAATGTTTTTTCAATGAAACATTATATTTGGATGCAAGAACCTAGGGTATCAAACATTCATGTGGAGCCAAGATTCATTCATCAGCAGACATTTCTTCAGCACCAACTACGTGCCAGGGTTTGGCTGAGCATTGAGGATTTGGCCGTGGACAGACAGACCTGCCTTTGCCTCAGCCTGAAGCCAGGAGAAAAAGCAGGATAATGGACCTCACTTTCGCCCCTCTGACCAAAGGGAAGGGAAGACATTTCCTCCCATGGGATGTGCCATCTCTGAGCATAGCTGCCGTCTGCAAAGAGGCACAGACTGACCCTGTCCTGTGGGGCCCTGAAAGACCCAGGCCAGCCTGGGAACCTGGAGACTGCAGTCCCTGCTGGGGGCCTGGGCCAGTTGCCCTCACTCTCTGGGGCCAGTGTTCAAGCAGCTGTTAGGGCTGGGATGGGCCAATGGACCCCACAGAAGCCAGCCCACCCTCTTCCCCTTCCACAGGATGCCACTCCACGGCCTGTACGCGGGATCTGGCCCCAAATCAGCTTCTGTCAAGGGTCACATAAGGGTCATGTACAGGTCACGGCTCAAAGCAGCCCCTTCTTGCTGCCAGATCATGGTTCAGTGAGTCCTGCTGTGTATGCGTGTGTCTGGGTAGGGACACACAGAGGACAGAGGGGGCTCTGGAAGAACAAAGCTTTGCCTTCCCCTCAGACTCCTCAAGACAGGGCCTTATCTTCTGCTTCAGACTGGAGGCCCCAAGGGCCTAAACCAGGAAGATGGCTGAAAGTGAGGCCAGAGCCCCCATCCCTGCTTGGCCGGACTCTTGGGTCAGTGGCCTGGAATCTTCAGCCACTGTGCTGACGTGCGGAGGCTCCAGTCCTCACCCAGCTGTGCCCTGCCCAAGCAGGGAGGGCTCTGAAGGACACAGACAGCTCTTCCTCTGTCAGGACAGTGGGACCATTTATCAGGGAGATAAGCAGTAGCCAGAGGGCAGAGTTGGCGGAAGGAGCTGTCTGGAACAGATAACCTGCGGTCACTCAGAGGGCACGGAAGGGCTCCTGTCCCCATCCTGAGGCCACCCAGGCCCCACCCCAGACCCTGCTCAGACACCTGCCCCTAAGTCTGCTGACCACAGACATCTGCCTATCTTGGCCTCATGGAAAAATCTGCTGTCCTCCAGGAACAAGGAGCTCGTGCTTCAGTCAGGCATGGAGTACCTTTCCTCTTCATATTCTGTACCACAGCAGGGCCCCTATGATGCTGCCTTGCCTAATTTCCGGATGGGGAAAATGAGGCGCAGGGGGACGGTTTGGATTGCCCTTGTCCCAACACTGCCCTCAGCCCTCCTGCACAGGGTGGGAGGGGAAATCCACAAGGCACTGTGTTAGTGAGCATTTACTATGTCCCCGGTGACTTGGTGCATGGCCTCTGCCCTGTCCCAAATCCCCTGAGGGAAGAAAAGGCCTTGCCTTGTTTACCTTTCCCAGATGGAAGCAATGGCCAGAGAGTGAGGTCACCAGGCTAAGGCTGAACCACTGGGAGGTGGCTCAACTAAACTTTAAACTGGGGGCTTCAGAGTGGTATCCAGAGCCTCAGCTGGCCACTAAACAGTACTGTCTGCCAGAGGGGTCTTAGGTGCCTGGCAACGGCCAGAACAAACCCATTGAGCAGTCCTCGCTTCAGCAGCACATATGCAAACCCACTGGGCAGAGAACAGCTCTGGGATCCCACTGCCCGGCTAAAATCTGACACCCCCAAACTGTCAGAATTTTCCCAGGCTGCTCTGCTCACCCCAAGTCCCTAACCTGGCACTCAGGAGGGCTCAGTAAATTTTTCTGAAATTAATTAAGTCAAAAATGAGCGGTCACAGGAGCATAAATAATGACGTTGCCCCACGTGTGAGCTCTTAGGGTTGGTCAGGCCCATACCAGGGGCTGTACACACTCATCTTGATATCTCCTTGCCTGGGAAATGCCTGCCCATCACCTGCTGGACCAGAAAACATGGGGCCACCCTTGGGAGCTGAGAAGAGCCTAGACCTTGGATTGCAGAGATGGGGAGGGGGAGGAGGAAGAAGGAGAAGACTTTGCTCCTGGGCAGGGGGCTGGACTCCTCATGCCCCGTCGTGGAGACCTCTGCAGCCCTGCAGCCCTCACCAGTGGGAGCTCTATGGGCTGGTGTGTTCAGGGAGGAACTGGGGCTGGTCTGGGGATGATCCCTGGCTCTCCTCTCTCAGCCTCAGGGTCCAGGGCAGTGATTTGATCCCCTAACTGCAGAGACTTTTCTGGAAAGTATTCTACACGAAGGGCTGAGGGAGACACGCTAGGGAGCCTTGGAATTCATCTGGCAGGCATTGGAGGAGGGGGTGGCCTTTGAGAAGACTGGGGTCCTTCGGCCCATGACTACCTTTTAAGGTGGGAGGTCGGGGGAGGGCTCTGGGTAGCCTTTAGCCCAGGTCATGTTGGGCAGGGAGAGAGTCTGGGCCATGCATGGTGCAGGGAAGGGTCCTCAGGTCTGGGGAGGTAGCCTGTGAACATGACAGTTGTGCATAGAGGAGGCCACAGGGGCTGTGTTGGGAAGGGGAGGATGACAAACAGGCACAGCAGTGCCAGCTTCATCACCCAGCCATGCAGGAGCCCCCACACCCAGAGGGGCCCTTCCTCGAGTCTGGCTGGGGGCATTGGAACTTCAGGTGTGGAAGGTTTTTTTTTTTTTTTACCTTCTGACACTGATTGGGTCACCTCATGTCAACCCAAGAGAAGATACAAGCCCCCAGTCCTTAAGAGAGAAGCACCAGAGTGCCCCCTGAACCAGCAGAGACTAGCCTTGGGAAGCCTTCTCCAGAAAAATTGCCATCTTTGGAAGAGTCCTGGTGGTTGTGTGTGGGGAGAGGGGCAGCAGTTGGCCAACCCCACACTGAGCTGGTCCAGCCCCTTGTGGGACAGTGCAGGCATATGACAAAAATATTGACAATAAAAAACCTGACCCAAAAACCCTGGAGAGTAGCCCTGCTGAGCTCTGGGTGTGCCCCAGACACGCCTCAACAAGGCTTCCCTGCCGCTCTCCCATTTCATTTAAATCTCAAGACCCTCTGAGGTTTGCACAATTGCTCATCCCTGCTTCACAGACGAAGAGCCAAAACCTGGAGGGGTTGAAGGCCGGGCTCAGAGTTGCAGAACATCGATAATCCTAAAGGCTCATGTGCACACACTCAGAGGGGCCATGGCACTTTTCCAGGGCACGTCCCATGGCACACGAGCACACTCCGTGCAAGGGCATCCGCGATGGCAGAACCCTGAATGGGGTGGGGGTGGGTGGGTGGGTGAGAGGAATCACTGGGTAACCTGAAATGTCCGTCAGTCAGGTTCACGCACAGGACAGGACCTCAATGAGGTGGACGTGGAATCTGGTGCAGAAAGCAGTCCAAGCCCATAGCTGGTAGTGGCAGTCAGCACAGATGGAACCCATTTATGTGTGTATGTGTTATAGATACAACACCCAGGCTGCCACCGAGGGCTGCTGGGACACCTTCCTACACGTGTGCTGGAGGACACCCAGCCCAAGCCCAAGGGCATTACCTCCTGGCGCCTCAGCATGCCTGCCCACACAAGGACCACTCACAGGAGACGCGTCCGCTCGCTCTCTCTTTCTCTCTCTCTTTGGGCCCAGGTCCAGGGTGCCGAGTCCTGGCTGGGGCTGGAAGACTGGCTCAGACGGTGGGGGCTGTGGCTTTGCCCCTCTTCAGCAGCTCCCTGCCCCCTCTCTTCCTCTCCTTCTCTGCTTCTCTCTTGCTGGCTCCCACTGCCCTCTCATCCCTGAGAGGTTCTGAGCTCTCCTCAGTGGCAACTGCCACACAAGCGACACGTCATGCTGCCTCAGTCACACAAAGCCCTGCCTCCTGGGCCGGAGTCCCACACTGCCTCCAGGTGTCCGTCTCAGGTCAGGCTGGCCCGTGCTGGCTGTAGCCTCACTCACGCTGCACCTCCAGCCTGGCTGACCGTGATGTCCCCATCTACCTGTGGCAGCCCTGGGAGGCCCAGTGGAGTTAGTTGTCAGAGCATAGAGGCTTCCGGGGTGGTGGCAGTTCCCAGGGAGGGCGTGGAGGATGGAGAGGGCATGAAGGTGGAGGTGTGAAATGGAGGAGGCAGTGAAGCAGGGGCAGAGCTGTGCCCTTGCAGATGGGTCCTCCTGGAACAGGTCGTGGCCCCCTGTGCTTCTCCATCTCTGCCCCTAGCCCAATGCCTGCCTGGCTGTTCCCTGCGGCCCCAGAACACAGAGGTAGCTTTCTTAAGCTACACAGATTCTGGTGCAAACTTTCTGTGGTCTTGGGCCAGTGAGGGCACCACACCAGGCTCAGTTTCCCCATCTGTTAAATGGGGCAAGGTGATGATGGACTAAGAAGGCACAGACCCTGGAGATGCCCACCAGGACCCGGGGAGACAACTCCCAACAATCACAGGCTTATCCAGAGCCAGACGCTTCCCATCGCTGTCTCCACCTCCTTCATTTAAGTCCTATCGCTCCCCTCAGCTGACATGGAAACCTACACGCCCAAGGCCACCCAGCCACAGCATGCTGGTGCCAGGGTTTGAACCACTTACCTCTCTCAGGCCGCCCGTAGTGTGAGTGGAGCAAGAGGCTGCCAGACACTAGCCCAGGATTGGGGCTGTCTGAGCCCTGTGCTGGCCCTACTTCTACCTGCATGGCCGTCCACCCCATCCTGCTCAGAGCTATTCGTGCAGGTTATTTCTATTTCGACAAGGTGCTGGGAAATCATCAACCTCCCACGGAGCCTGCTGAGAACTGGCTACGAACCCAGCCACTCCCTGTCCGTCCTAGCAGCAGCCCCCGAGGCCTGAGGCCCAGTCCCCCAGGCGCATCCTCTCTGTGCCTTTCCCAGGTGTGTTGTCCTCCTGCTCCCTTCCTGTGACGGAAGCTTGTCACCTCCTTCCAAGCCCTCCTCCTAGAAGCTCTTCCGGAGAGCACCTTTCCCATGCCCAAAACTCCCCTACCAGGTGTACAGGGGCCTCTCCGGTGCCTGGTGCCAAGCCTGGTGGGGCTCCAGACTGTGACTGGCCAAGAGACCAGAGAGGATGCCCCGCCGGGAGAAGAACAGAGGGACAGAGGTAGGTGGGTGCTGTGCACCTTCCCTGAGCCTAACTCAGAACACTTACCCGGCAGGGCTTTGGGAAGAGAAGACGAGGTGGGCCCTTGGCTTGGGGTCTCCAGCTCCAGCAGGTGGCCCAGGATGAGGTCCCCAGTGTTGGCTGTTTCTCCCTTTGCTGAGGGGCATGGCGGGTTGTCCCTTCCTGCTCCATGACCTCTCTGGGGGCATGGCCAGCTCCCATGTGCAGGCCAGAGAGTTGACTGTCCTCCTGGGCTGAATGTGGGGGTGAAGCAGGGACTGCAATGGTGGCCCAGGGGCAGCCGGGGTCGGGACAAGGCCCCATCCCTGGCCTCCTGGGGTCTCCTTGCCTCCTCCTGAGCTGTGATCGTGCCTGTCTGTCCCTGGCCAGGCTGAGCTATGCTAATGAGCAATGAAGATGAGGGTCTTCTGACAGCAGGGACTGGGGGCTCAGGGGGATCGTCTGCTAAGACTAGACCCAGGACCTCAGCTCCCGCCCGCACTGCCTCCCTCCCTGGCAGTGTGAGAGGTCGCCTGGAACCAGCCCCACTCTGGACTCTCAACAAGCTAGTCCAGCACCGGCCCTTGCCTCCTCCCTGTTCCTGTAGACTGGACAGGCCCCATGCCCCTGCCCCCACCCTATTCCTGCCCTCAGCCTGTGGCTGCAACAGACTGCCCCCTCCAGCCCTCACTTCCTCACATCCCGACTCCCATCATTCTCTGAGAATAGGGTGTGTCTCAGCCTCATTGAGCCTCAGTTTCTTCATCTGTAAGATGAGGAGAATGATGCCCATCTCACGGGATTTTTGTGACGATGAAGTGAGATCAAGCGTACATCATGCGTGGTGCAGGGCCCGTGTGAGGCAAAGCCACACTCAATGGGAGTGTTCTTGTGATCACGCCAGGCCCTGTGCGGCCCGTGGAAAACTCAGAGGTATTGGTCTGACATTCCCCATTTTCCCAATGAGGAATCTGGGGCTTTGCCAGGTTAGCAACATGCCTGAGGTCACCCAGCTGCAGGTGGCAGAGCTGGGGCTCAAATCCAGGCTGTCCTGCACCTGCAGCCACAACTCCATTCCCATGACCTGCTCAGCCCACACACATGGAGTGCATCTGTGGTCCTCAGCAGAGGGCAGCCTAGTTTGCACAGGGTTTCCGGTGCCTCATCCCAAAGCGTCTGAACCCACAGGACACGAAGCACATCGCATGGCTCTGTGCAGCCCTCCAGAGTGGGCTCTGAACCCAGCTGGGTATGCCGGGCTCTGCAGGAGCCCCCTTGGCCCCCAGCGCCCCTCTCCCAGGGGAGGCAGGGGTGGGAGGCTGCAGCTGTAAGCTCTCCCCTTCTCCCCACACGGGGATCCCTGAGGTCGGGGCGATGCTGCAGCAGCACGTGCCGTGCCAGGAAGCGCGCCAGACCTGGCCTGGAGCCGGGGAGGTGCCGGGCAAGTGGACGCTGCAGCTCCACTTTGGAATTCCAGGCACATCCGGAGGCCACAGCAGAGGCTGTGGGGTTGAAGCCAGGCTGCACGGCCGAAAGAGGCCAGAGCGGACACCCCCCCGGCACCTGCTGCGGCACCGGCAGTCGGGTGGGTGCTGTGGGTGCCCAAGGGACCCCCGCCTGGCCTTTACCCCTGTTCTCATGCCTCCCAGGGCTCCCTGCCCCCTGCCTGCAGGATCACAGCTCCACAGCTCAGTTCCGTGGCTCAGTGCCTCAGCCTTCAGGTAAGCCTCCCTTCGGTTGTCCAAAAGATGGGGAAGATAATCCCTCCCCATGACAGCGCAGTGGGGTGATAGGTGCCTGGAACAGAGCCTGGCACACAGGAAGGTGAATCTATTAGTTTCCTCTTCCCTGACTCGGTTGGCCTGTGAGGTCTGGGAGCGGGCTTGAACTATCTGGTGTAGCCCATGGTGCTGGTGGATCAATCACCTAATCACTGGGTTGTACTCCTCATCCAGCAGCTGGTATTTCTGTCTCGTGGACCCACACAGAGCACCCAGGCCAGAAGCTCCACTCCTCTTGTGGGGAAAACAGAGTTTGTAGGCAGCATGGCCTGGAGACAAGGGAGGGACCGATGACCTCCTTAGGGCCTGTCCTGCCCTAACCTTCTCAGGGCCTAGACAGGTAGGCCAAGCAGTGGGCTAATGCCATGTTGAGGCTGGGGAATGGCCCAAGAGGGGGAACATGAGGGCACATCCCTGTGACCATTAAATGGGTCCCTGTGGGATGTGCTGTCAAAGTGCCCACCAGCCCCTCCTAGAGAAGGCCATCAGTCTCGCACCTTCCCAGAAACTCTCATAATTAATCAGGGAGTAGCAAAACAGCTCTGTGGAGAGCAGAGTCCACTTCCACCACAGCCCTAATCAAGACCCGCAGGCAGGGTACAGTCCCCCAGTGACCTCCACAGGACAGAGGAGCAATAGGATATAGGACTCGGGGTGAAGTCTGAACAGGCTCCCTAGAGGAGGGGAGCTCTGAAAGTCTCGTGACCGGGGAGAGAGAAGGCTTGAGTCCTAGAGAGAGAGAGGGAGGACAGAGAAGGGCTGTGGATGTGGGACACAGGTCCAAGTAGTGGTAGTATGTGGGCAGGACAAGAGCACCACTTCCTGTAGGAGGGAACAGTCCACTCGGGGGACTCTGGACACCAGCTTCTGGGACTGATGTGAGCCAATGGTGGGTGGCTTCAAGGGTCACAGACCCAGGTCCTGGTTCTAGACATGGTGCCCTGACACCCTCCACCATACCGGGGGCTGCTTCTGGAAGGACAGTTTTCTTCCCACAGCTTGCAGAACTGCCTTGTCTGGCCCACCTCTAGCCCCAGAGAGGGCCTGGTCTGCTGGTCTGCTGAGTCCCCCAAAGGCTTCTAGACCCACAGGGCCCCCAGCTGGAGGTCACTGGAAGGACAATCCTGGGAATAAAGGGGGGATCCTGCTTCACTGGTAGAGGGCATCTGGAGCCCATTAGAAGACACAGAAGTCGGGTCCCTGAAGGAGTCTGTGATCTATTAGCCATGTCCGCCAAAGGTGGACCATGGACCAGATGAAGTTTGATGGCTGTGTGTTTGCAGCCCTTCACGTGCAGATGGAGAAACTGAGGTCCAAAGAGTAACTCTCCTAAGACCACAGAGCAAATTAGAAGCTAACTGCTTCTACTTTCCTTCAAGTGGTGATTTTCTTAGGGCAGATTCCCAGGAACAGAACTACTGGGTTAAAGGTAATGTGTATTTTTAGGCCTCTTAACTCAAGTTGCCAAGTGGCCTCCGAAAGTATCTCAGGTCCCATGCCTCTGGTGGGCTGTGAGGCAGTTACGAGGGGGAGAGACCACCTCATCCCCACACTGGAGGCTCATTTATACCTGTGGCCCGGGATAAAGCCCCTGGGCTCCCTGCCCTGGTGGCAGGACTCGCCTGCACGGACATCAAGGCCCATAGCCTCACCCAGCCCCTTCCTTCCGTGGGGTGTAGCAGTGTTCAAGCCAGCTGTGCCCTCCTGGAGTCTCACGGGGACCCTGCAGATAGATGAGCTTTCCCAGCACTGGTGGGCAGGGTGGTGGGCACAGTGAAGGCATTTAACTTGGTCAGGGGCCAGGGCAACTTCCTGAAAGAGGCCATGCCAGCTCAAGCAGGAGGCAGCTGGCTGGAGATAGAAGGGAGATTCACGGCAGCTAGGCCTTGGGTTTATTTTGTCCCTAAGCCTCTCTGGGGCTGGGCCTGACCCCAGGACGAAGGCCCCCCACCTGAGTTCCATCTCTCCTGCCCAGACAAGGGCTGGGGCTTGGGTGGCCCCTCCTCCATACCCCAGGGGACTGAACTTCCCCGGACCTCAGCTTCCACTCATATAGTAAAACGGGAACCTGGTGGAGGAGTTTGGAGAACTCATGTGAAGCCTCCAGCACTGCGCAAGAGTCTCTGCAGGCCCCAGACCCCCAGGGAGCAGAAGGCTCCTGGGAGCAGATGGCTGAGCCCACACACCACTGGCTGAGGCCCCAGGACGACCCCCAACCAGAGTTCAGACTCAGACCACAGCATGCAGAGTCCTGCTGTCAGACGAGAGATCTCTGAGACTACCTTCTCCGAGCGCTTCACCCCTGCCCCTGTCTCTGCCCTCTGAGGCCCCGGGCATAGGGTGGAGTGGCCCAGCACCCTGCCCGCCCACTCACCTGCAGGGTCACCACACTGTGTCCCCCACTTTCAAGGCAGCATTTCCATCCACCCCCCCCCCCCCAGTCCTCCAGAGTGTGACTGCCTGGACAGCAACTGAAGGTGTGTCCGAGGGGAATGCACCCCGGCCCAGGGCCAGCGGGCACCGAAGGGTGTCCTGGAGCTCCTACAGCCCGCCCCCAGCAGCCACACCCAATGACAGTTGCACCTGTCCTCCCTGGACCTTGTGGCTCAGACAAGTTACTCCCACACCTGAGGAGCCCGGTATCTTTATTATCTCCATTTCAGTGAGGCTCGGAGACAGGAAGATTCACATAGCTGACCCCCTCTGAAGGCGGGACTACAAGCCCATCTGAATGCAAAGCCAGATGCAGCTGTGCCACGCGGCCCACCCCACTGGGACACGCAGGCCCTGTATGACACCTTCCTGGCTTGGCTGTTTCCAGAGCTTTTGTTGATCAGAGCCCTCTGATCCTGACCACAGCCCCTGAGAAGCAGGGGGAATCCCTCGGGACTGGCAGCTGAGGCCCAGAGAGGGCTGGGCTGGCCCTGGGTCACATAGCTTGGAGCCGCTCACTGAGCCCAGGGTGCAGTGGGCTGTACCCCTATGCAGAGAGAGGCTCCCACGAGTCCCGGGCTGAGGGAAGGTGCTGTCAGAGTATTGTGTGTCCTCCTCAGAGGAACATTTCATGAGAGAATGGAGGCTGAGGACAGAGTCGGGTTCTACCCTGGAATCCTTGAGGCAGATGGGGCAACCATCTGGGGTCCCATTGACTAATAGATACTGGTGGGTTTGGCCTAGCAGGTGTTACATAAGAACTCAGAGGGTCTGAACTGGGAACAGATCCTTGATGAGTCCAGCCGGAGTGCAGTGGGCAGAATGAGGTCCAGAGAGGGCAGGGACATAGCTGCAGGCCCATGGACCTTCAGAGGCAGAGCTAGAGCCAGAATCCAGAGCCATAGCCTCCTGGCCCTGCTGAGGAACAGCCAGGCCAACTGTCTCTCCCTCAGACCTCAGCAGCCCCCTCTGCTTAGTACAGGCCCAGCTCAGGCAGGTGCTGACCACTGTTGGGACCCAAGACTGGGGTAGAGGCTGGAGACTGGGGGCTGTGTCGGAACCGTGGTCCTGCCTGGATCTGAAAATTACCTGAAGCCCCATCCCTGTGACACCCACCTCACCCTGATGGCAGCTACAACAGATTGTTCTGGGATCCTACTGGGGACAGCCCTCAGCGTCAGAGGGCCAGGTCCCCACTTCTGTCCCCGAGTACCTCGAAGCAGCCTCAACCTCTCTGTTCCCTTAAGGTGAACAGTTCAGGGGCTCCCTTGGAATTGAAGGAGCCAGGCTGCGTTCAGAACCCAAGTTTTGGCCTTTTGCAGCTGGAGTTACAGCGGGGGTTCAGTTCTCAACACCCTCCCAGGTCCCGGGCTTGAGTAGGTGGGGGGAGGCCTGAGGCACCAGGGATTCTGAGAAGGGTAGCTGCGACAGAAGGGGCCCTTGGCCAGGTTTGGGTGGGAGAGCACCCACCTCTACTCCCAGGCTGCCTGACGTGACCCAGGCTGAACCCAGCACCCTGTAACCAGGGCAGCAGCCCCACCCCCACCACATGCTCCTGGGAGCCCAGAAGAAGGGGTGCCAGGGCAGGCAGGCTCCAGGGAGGGCCGGGCCGGGCATTTCCTGCCGACGGGTGCCAGGCTCCAGTCCCCTGAAGGGGTGATTCTTTAGCCTTAGTCAGAGGAAGTGAGGCAGGGCAAATGGGCAATGTGTGTGCAGTGCCGCGGGGCCTGGCAGGGCTGGGTTGGGAAGACGGCAGCTGTAGGAGCCAGGGAGTGTCCCTGGCCCTGCATATCCCCTACAGCCATACACATCATGGTCTGCCCTCAACAGCCAGCCTACTGCCCAGCACCCAGGCAGGTTGCCCGAGACCAGGGCCAAGCCCCTGACTCCAGCTCCCTCTTACCCAGCTGCTGAGTCTCTGCTCTGTTGCTGTGTGGCTTAGACCGGTCACGCCCACCCTCTGAGCCTTGGCGTTCTCATCTGTGAAGTGGGAAAATTGTGGAACCCATATGCTCCTGGCTTTCCCCTGCCCCAACATCAGGGGCCCACCCTCCCAGTTTGGCCCACTCTCAGGATCCTGGGGAAAGAGGCCACCAGGGTAGTCTCTGCCCTCCTTGAGCAGAGGGGCAATCCAGGCTCAGAATGCAGGGCCCTCTCAAGAACTGCCCGCTTGAACAGCTTATGTGGTGCAGGGGTGCCCAGTGGTGATACCCCAGCTCTCGGTCTTGGCCAAGCTGTCTGCATCCCCACCACTGGCTGGGGCCAGACGACTGAGCCTCCTTGCCCTTCACAGGGTGGTGATTTACCAACACTATGGCTGCCTGCCGGCTTGCGCTGTGGGCACCTGCCACAGGGCTGCTCCCCAACCACAGACCCTGCTTCTGAGTGTACCTTGGACCCCTGATGTCTGGATTTTCAGGATTTTTTCCGTGACTCAGCTCTGACTACAGTGGGTAGGAGAGGCAGTTTCTATCTTGATCCCTGGTCTGGGACCTCTTCCCCAAAGTCCCACCCACCCCTCTCCCACTGGAGAAGCCCAGCAAACCCTGGCCAAATAGAGAAAAGAGGAAGCATGGGGGGCTCAGGGCTCCAACAAAGCCCCTAACAAAGAGAGACAGAGGGTGAGGTTGTGTGCCTTGGGAGAGAGCCCTAGTTCTCTTGGCCTCTGCACAGCCAGGTGCCCATGGGGGGCTGGGACTAGCCCAAGGACAAGCAAAGGTGGCCTTGAGCTAGCTCACACCATGGAAGGTCACTGGGAGCAGAGGCTAGGCAGAGGCCTGGTGAAGACTGAACTAGAGAGACCTTCTCTGCTCTTCCCACCACTTGGGCCAGGGGTGCCTCCATGCCTCTGCTCTCAGTGGGGCCAGCACTGGCTGAGGCAGGAGCACAGGCGGGAAGTCTTACCCCTCAGGGTTGCAGACACCCAGCCGCCTGCTCACAGATAGGGCAACCAAGGCTATGAGGGAAAGAACCAGGGGCGCTACCTGGTGCCCTCAGAGTGGCTGGCTCTGCCCCAGCTCTGACTGAGCCGAAAGGGAAAGGTAAGGAAGGCAGGGAGGGTCTCTGGGACAGATGTGACTGGGCAAGATGGGGCGAGGGTGTCGGGCTCTGGCCAGGCAGGGTAGTCGGCCTCCCTGCCGGGGCCTAGGCTGGGTGGGGGCAGCAGGGCTCAGGCTGGCGGGCTGTTGATCCAGCCCAACAATGATGAAATGGCCCCTTTGTCCTGCGGCGCCAAAGTTGCTGTGACTGGAGGAGGCGTGACGTGAAAGGGTCATTGTTCCCACTTGGGCAGCCACTCAGGGAGCTGGAGGACCGACCAGGAGCAGGCTTCATGCCAAGGCTGCAGCCCTGCCTGCTGCCTGCGGCGGTCGGAGTATCCTGGGCTCTCAGACTCCTACCCATGGCCACCACCCTGCAGGGCCAGACTGAGCACAGGTGTCCACTGACCGTAGTGTCCTGTTCCCTCCCTCCACTGAGCTCTCCCGATGGAACGATATGGTAGATCATGAATGGGGTTTGCCCCCAGTCGGGGAGGTTCTCCTCTGCTCTTAACATACATGTGAACTGTGTGAGGCAGGATGCCTGGGAGCTTGAGGGGTAAAGAAGGTGCTTTGTCCTGCGGCAAGGAAACTTGCCAGTGACATTCACATGCTGGGGCTATTGACCTCAGGGACCCTCCTCCAACCTTCCAGATGAAGGGAAAGAGGCGCAGAGAAGAGAATTGGGTGGCCCTAGGCGACACAGCACTAGCACACTAGCTGGTTGGCTGATACCACATAGCTGCCTCCCAAGTCCCCACACCTGATGGACCTCTGTTCCCTCTGGACTCTTGAAGCCCCCTCCTTGCCGGGACCTTTCTCCTGCCCCTCTAATCCATTCTCCCCTGAGATCTTTCTAAACCCAAAACTGATTAGGTCCCTCCTTGGCTTCCAACCTGTCATGGCCTCCCACAACCAGAGAAAGTTCAAACTCTGGTGCTGGCATTCAAGGCCCTCACTGTGCTGTAGCAGTCAGGGGTTAGAAGCCCTGTCTAGAGTCTGGAGTGTCCCTCAGCCCCTGTGCTGGAGTGTCCCTCAGCACTGACCACAGTAAAGCCTGTTTTATCTCCCCAGATACAGCCGTCATTCCTTGTTCCCACAGGTCCTGCCCTCTGGAGGGATCCCTTCTTTTCCGTGCCACTCCTCCAGGTCCCCTTCTCCTCCAGATCCACCTGTCTACAGCCTCTGGGCTTCAGGTGAAGAGCCAGGAAGCTGGGCAGAGGTGGTCAGGAGGGGGTGGTCCAGGTCCAAATTGGAGCCCCTTCTCACCCCAGGTGGCCCAGCTGGCTCCGAGGTCTAGAACTTTTCTCCTCTCTGACTCGCCACTGCCCCCAGCAGCTGGCATCAGGCTCAGCCTGACCCAGGCTAATTAAACCCTCCCCTAGCCCAGGCGAGGCTCTGGCTCCGGCTCTAGACTTTTTTCCCTGGAGGGATGGAGCTAATTAACCGAGAGGGTTTAATTAATCAATTAGCGTGGCCTCCAGACCCCTCCACTTAGCTGTGGCAGTAGCAGATATTTATAAACAGGAGTTGCCAGACCCTTCTCTGTCTGGCTGGAACCAAGGGGGAAAGCAGGCAGTCGCGGTGGGCATAGAGACAGTGAGAACAGGGGCTGCAGGGGCCGGAGACCCAGCCAGTGGTGCAGAGGTGCTCACTTCCACCTCCTGGGCACCACCAAAGGCCTGAGCAGGTGCAGGATCAGCAAAACCTGGACACGTGAGGCTACACAGTGAGGCGTGTACTCCAGGTACACCTCCATGGGCACAGGTCATGCAGGCCTGACATCCAGAGCTGGGCAGGTTTCTAGAAGCACCCCAGACAATGGCCAGAAGGGCTGGTGATGTGCAGCTGGAGTCAGGACCCTGGCTAACAAGGCCTCCGGGGGATGGGGCTGCATAGAAGGCCATGGGAGCTAAGGGGAGGCACCAGAACCCCAGCTAGGGGAAGAGGCTGGGAAGGCTTTCTGGAGGAGGAGGCATTTGAGCCAAGCTCAGGAAAAGAGTAGAGAGAGGTAGCTAATTGAAAGGCGGGGGTAGATGATGCAGAGTATTCCAGGGAAAAGGAAATAGCATATGCAAAGGCCCAGAGGCAGGAACAGCAGGAGGTTCTTCACCACAAGATATCCCCTTCTTTGGGAAGCTTCCCAGACAGCCTTACTGGTTAGAATTGGTGTCCCCGAGTCTCTGCCCCTCCAGCCCTCACACTCCAGGACAGCCCTGACTCAACACTCCTTCCCATGCCTCTTGAGCAGTCGCCAGCTCTCCTCCTCTGCCTTCCCTGCCTGGTCCTGAGGAGCCCACACGTGCACCCCACTCCCTTCGGAAAGGGAGCTATAGACTCCCTCCTCTGAGATGCTGCTTTCCTGGGGTTGGCACAGGCAGGGCGGGGGGGGGGGGAATCAAAAGATCAAAGCTGTCCCTTACCTGGCAGGCCTGAGTTAGCTGAGAGGAGGGACTCCCGACCCCAGAGCAGCACCTTTCAGGCTTCGTTGCTCTGTCTTGGCTTCCTCCTCTGTTCATCAGGGATAATCCACCACCTCCCTCTGAGGGCTGCTGGGAGCATCAGTTGAGTTTATCATGAAGAGCTGGCAAGTCACCCTGGCCCAGAGCAAGGGCCACGTACATGTGTTGTTATTAATACTCTTCCTGCATTTAGAGCTGCCAGAGGACCAAATACTCAACAGAACTCCCAGACAGGGCAACCATGAGGGACGGCTGGAGCTGCTGAGCCAGGCGGGGGCTCCAGCTGAGGAAAGGCTCAGCCCCCGTGCTTTGCTGGGCCCCTGCTGGGTGCCTGGCACCATCGACACACGGCTTCTCCAAAGCAGCTACAATAATAGCCAAAACGTAAAAGATAAATGATCCTGCTTTCCTTTTGGAAACCAATTGGAAAAATGGAGCACAGGTGTTTGCCCCGGAAATGCCACTTCTGGGCACGGGGCCCAGAGAAAGAACCTGAAATGCAGAAAACACTCCACTCAGAGTCCTGGGCCAGAGGTCCTGATGGGATAATGAAGAACAGAGACAACCTGAGTGCCCAGCGACCAGGGAGGGGCAGTGGTGTCCAGCCTCTCTCTTTCCCAGGGGCAGGGGAGAGGGCTGTAGGGGCCTGGCTCCGGGGACGTCAGGGACAGTGTGATCCAGGCCTTTGTTCCTGCCATGCCCCAACCTGGGCCACCGTCCCAAGCCCCCATGCTATGCTCTGTGGAGAGAAAAGAAGCAGCTCCAGCCAGCGAGGTCTCGAGCACGCGTGAATGGGGGACCAGAGGCAGGCTTACATAGGTGAGGTGCTGTGGATGGGCAGGACATGGGAATGCAGGGGGCTGGTGAGGAGGGTCTTTGGACAAGCAATGTAGGAAAACAAGCTGAACAAAGCAATAGACTGAGAGGGATGGGACTGAGCTCAAGGACCTTTCTGAAAACCCTAGGAAGACACCTAGAACCCCTGAACAAACCACCCCCAGGCAGGGCTGGAGCAGGGAGGGGCAGTTCTGGAGCCCTCTTGCTTGGCAGAACTCTAAATTTCTCAGGTCCTCAGAGCCAGGGGACACTGTGGGGGAGTTCCCTGTGCAGGTAGATGGAAGGAGAAAGTGTTCTCAAGGGGCTGCAGCAAAAGAATTTCCTGGAGCAGAGAGGGACCCAGCCTGACCCACCCCTCCCCAGGCAGGCACCCTGCCCAAGGCCCCCTAGCCCTGAACTCCAGCCTTCTTCTTTCAGGCTGTGTACCGGCTCCTAGGCTACTCTGGATGTCCAGGCCTTGGGACAGAAGAGAAGGTCTGAGCCATAATCCCTAAGTCACAAGTCCTAGGGCTGGGTCCCTCAGAGTCGTTATTCTCATTTCTCACCTGTACAAATAGGGAACCTGAAGACGGATGGGGAGGAGACCTTTCCAAGGTCACACAGCCATCAGCGATAGCTGGCCCTGGAGGTGGCCCTCTGGGGGTGGTCACAGTCAAATTGGCATCATCATGACTCACATTCCCAAGGTCTCACTGGGAAGAAGACCCTACCTCCTGCTTTCTTCTCTTAGACCCACAATTCTTTTTTTTTTTTTTTAAGATTTTATTTTTAAGTAACCTCTATGCCCGACATGGGGCTTGAACCCCCAACCCAGAGATCAAAATTTGCATGCTCCACTGACTGAGCCAGGCACCCTAAGACCCACACTTCTTATTTCCACTGTACAGAAGAGAAAACCAAGGCTCTGAGAGGGGCCACCAGGGCTGTGCTGTGCCGGGAAAGTCTTTAGTATGAGGGAGGACCTTCGTGAGCCCTGCCACTCTCTGGCTATTCAATGTGTGGAAACACATTGAAGGGGTGGAGCAGGTGAGTGGGAACACAGACTCCAGTGGCCAGGGTTCATCATGGACCCACGCATGTCCTGGCTAAGACCCATCCTTCTATGTGGTATGGTGTCTGCCATTCAGGCCATGGACGTGGAGTCAGACAAGCTGGGATGCTCTGTCCACACCATGGGTCTTGCCTCCCATGAGGTCCAAACACTGCTAGTCCTGCACGTATATCATCCACAGTGGTCCAGTCCCCTGAACCACCCCCTCCCCCCCGCACCCTGAATGACCAGCTCAGCCTCCTCACTGTCCCCTCTCCAACATGCTTGCCCCTCAGGCTGTTCTCCACTTAGCAGTCAGGGGATCTTTCTAGGGACCACCAGACCCTGTGAGCACTAGACTTAAAGCTCTTTAGGGGCTCCCCTCTCCCCCAGACCACACCAGGTTCCTCCCTGGCCCATCCATCTCTGGAGAAGGGGCTGCAGCCTCTCCTTTGCCTGTAGCAGGGGTGGAAGGGCCCTGGGGCCTGAGGAGGTGTGGGTATGGAGGGGGCAGATGGAGGTCCTAC
Source organism: Panthera uncia (assembly GCF_023721935.1). Lineage (NCBI taxonomy): Eukaryota > Metazoa > Chordata > Mammalia > Carnivora > Felidae > Panthera > Panthera uncia. The sequence continues at coordinate 19,628,004 of NC_064816.1, forward strand.
AGATGCACAGAAGCTACAGGATATATGATGACCCTGGAGGTGTGTGATGGAAGGGGGTTGGCTGCTTGAGCAAAGGATGTTCTGGCAGGCACTGAAGTCCCACGTCGCCTGTGGGCGTTAATCTGACCCAGCCAGAGACAATGGGGCTGAGGCCTCATTTTACCTCTGGAGGGTTGCTAATGATGGTCTTTAATGGCCATGCCTGGGAATGGATGACCTCACCCCTGCCGCTCCCTAATGAGAGAAGGCTAGAGTCAGAGGCAGGCGGCTCCTGCATCACTTGGGACCTGCTTGGGCTTGTCCTGTCTGAGAAATGAGGGGGCCGTGTGTGTGTGTGTGTGTGTGTGTGCGCGCATGTGCCCATGCATATGTGTTTGGTCCTTCACAGGGCCGGAGAGAGAAGGCTCCCAGCCTCACTGGGAAGGCAGGACCTGGAGGAAAAGACTCAGGACAGCAATGTGAGGAAGCCTGGCTTCTACCATGACTCACTCTATGACCCCATCTAAGCCTTGCTTTTCCTATCTGCATGGGGTTGGGGGCAGTGGGATGATTCTGAATCCTCCCAAGGGTCTCAGGTCTGCTGGGTATCAGGAGAGACCGATGGGACCAATCTGAGGAGATCTTTGGGAGGAAGTGAGAGGGCTGTGCTCAGGTGGGGTCCCAAATGAGCAGGGGAGATATGTCAGAGATCAGGACTCAGACATCCCACCCCTGTGACCCAGGTTCCTGGGGTGCTCAGAGTTCAGCAAGCTAGTTAGCATGCTCCCTCCAGGGACACCTGTCTCTCACATCAGGCTTTCCGGCTTTGGTTAAGGGTTTTGGTGTAGGTGCTGGTGTTCCCAGCCGCATCCAGACAGATGGACATGGAGCGCAGCCCCCATGCAGACTGGGCGTCAAGGGGCAGGCCTGAGTGTGCCAGGTGGCAGCGGCAGCAGGAGGGGAGGAGGCATGTTCCCGCATGGGTTCACTGCTTGCCTCCATACTGCCCTGTTCTTGAGGGGTGACTAGGTTTGTACCCTGGGGATAGGCCCTTTGTGGGCAGTCCTCCTCCTGAGGGCTGCCTGCCCCTCCCCCAGGCTCAGAGGAGGACCACCTCAGGGAAATGTTCATCTCTTGTCTGACGTCCTGCAGGGGAACTGCTTCATAGTGCCGCAAGTTCTTTCTCATGTCCGGCCTTAGTCACTCCTGCTGTTGCACCTGATTCATTTTTCAGAGGACAAACTGAGGGCCCCATTATCCTGCCACCCAGCCTGACATCACCAAACTTCCCTCGGGCATGTTCCCACTCCTGGGATAGCCCAGCCCGCACAGGAAATGGCTGCTGGATGAATGTGTCAGTGAGTGAGTGGCTCAGATCTTCCTCCCATGAGAAGGCTAGGAAGTGGCCAAGAAGTGGATGGGGGAGTTCCTGGGCCTGGGCTGAGATGGAGACAGAAACAGGAATCCAAAGGGAGGCAAAGAGGGGTCAGGAGGAGAGATGGGACTGAGGGCACAGAGACAAATGGCCTGGGACAGACAGGGCCCATGGGGGTATAGCACAGCAGAAATAGGGTAGAATAAGAGGAGCTCAGAGTGGACCATGAGATAGATCAGGGGGACCATGAGGTGGGAACCTGGGAGCCCGGGTGGAGACAGCCGTCCAGAGTAAGCATGGTCTAGCCCGAAGTCACAGAGTGAGGACCCAGAGTCCCAGCCACCCGGTCATTACCTGGCCCTCTGTCCTCACCAGAGGGAAGCAGAAGGGAGCCACAGCCAGGCATGGTGCTGAGGTGTCAATTTCCTCAGCTGAGGACACGGAGGGTCAGAGAGGACACCTGGCCTGAGGTTGCACAGGACGGAAAGCCCCCTGGTCCTCCATTTGAGGAGCTGGCTCAGGAGGCAACGCTGCTCCCACCCCCCATCCTGTGCTTGGGCACACTGGCACTGCCAGGCACTTACTCGGCCTGTCGAGGGCCCAGCCCCCAGCCCGGCACCCGCGGGCTTCCCCAGCCCCAGCCAAGGGCAGCAAGAGGGAACAAAGGCCCAGTCTCTGCCTGCTCAGCCCCCACCCCCTTGCCTGCCCCTGGCACAGACGGACCAGGGCCCCGAGGGAGCCCAAGTGCAAAAGCAGCACCCACCCCTTTGCCAAGGCTGCGAGACTCCCCTTCCCTCCTCCACAGGCCTGCTGGCTGCACAAGTGTTCCCCCATTTGAAAGATGGGAAACCTGAGTGACACGGGTAAGGAGCTGGTAGCCATACATCTGGCACTAGAACCTAGGTCCTTTTGCTTGAAGAACCTACCTTCTACTGCTCATCATATGTCTGAAGGTGTGACTGCATTCTGGTTGAACCTAACTCATGGGCAGAGATGAAAAAAGCAGAGCCTCCTGGACAGCCCAACTGGGAGTCTTTAGAAAGAGTACCTGGGGCCAGCCCAGTGTTGGTCATAGTGGAAGGGATAAAGCCAGATGACAGACAGAGATGAGGAAATGGAGTTAGCACCTAGTGCCCGACAGGGCTCACTCAATTCTGCCAGAGGCAAAGGAAACATAAAGGAGCCCCCCATTCCCCATCTGTAACATGGATCTATGTTGCCCACTGAGGGCTTCACACCCCCAGGCCACGGCCACCATCCTTCTCCAGGCCCCTTCCCTCTTTCTTGCTCTGTGCTCCCAACCAGGTCCTGGGTTTTGTTGTTTTGTTTTTCAGGTCCTGTTTTTGAGCCCCCAGTGGGGGGGCCTACCTGGCGGGTGGATGCTCCCTTGAAGAATCCAGGCATGGCCGATTCCTCCCTGTAGGTCCAGGCCCAGACCAGGAAATGGAACGTAACATGTTCATTGTGTCCCAAACACCAGAAAAGCACTGAGTATCTGAGTGTGATTGGCTTGATTTTTATAGATGGAAACTGAGGCTACCCAGCTCCTGAGGAGCGAAGCAGTGCTGACCCATCACCAGGCAGGTTTGACATCCCACTGGCTTCCCAGGGACTGTGGGGTGGGGGTCAGGAGGATGAGAAGGTAATACTAGCATAGCCTCCATTCCATGCACGAGAGCAGCAAGAGAAGGGTCAGGGACCTAGGGCCCAGTCAAATCTGGGTATCGCGAATCTGGGTGATGCCTGAGTGGACAGCCCTGAGCAATTCAGGGTGGGCAGAGGTTCAGCTGTGTGACCTTGGTCTACAAAACCTGTCCAAGCTTCCATCTTCTGTCAACCAATCAGCAAAATCCCAGAGAAAGCCCTGAGGTCCCTGCCTGCAGTGCCTGAAGGCTGGGCAAATGCCACACCTCCGCTCCTCCCCCAAGGCCTGGCCACTCCTCCCAGTGAGGGCCTTAGGGGACTTCACACAGAGCAGGTGCTGGGATGCAGGTCACAGCCACTTTCCTTGCCACCCCCCAGCCTGGGCCCAGGCCCTTATTGGACAACACAACTTGTTTTAAAGAAAAAATAATATTTATTTGCAATATAAACAAAGTCCCGTTGCTGGTTCGGGATATATATATGTATGTGTGTGTGTATATATATGTAGGGTCACAAATTTTCCTTCATAAGATCATAAAGCAAAACTGGCCACCCTCTTGGCATACTCTCATTTACACAAATCTGATGCATCTTTCTGGGTTTTTCTTTTTAAAAGTAAAAAAGAGAAAGAACCATGTACAGCATGGAAGCTTTTCGTCAATTTCTCGACTGTGGCAAGATTTTAATCCGCTGCCTTAAAGAATCCCTGAAAACCGCCCCGTGAGGTAAGATGCAGTGGGGCAGAGTTTCCATGGCCTCACTCACATGCCAAGTGCCGGCTTGCTCAGGGACCCCAGCCTGACTACTCACCTCTCCCCGGGCCCCTGCAGTCCTGACACCTGGAGGGATTGAGGCTGGAGAAGGAACAAAACTGGAGAGGATAACGGAATCCGTGGCTTTGTTCTGTGGATCCTAGGAGGGGCGTGGACAGAGCCCCACACCCCGTTCACTTGTCCATCCTCGCCCCTTCCGCCCCTGCCCTGGGATTGAAACGGGTGCGAGTTTCCTGGTAGTAGAAGGCATGGGCAAGATGAGTGCAGGGCAAGCTTCCACGGGACAAGGGGGCTGGGAGTAGAGCTGGACCAAAGCAACAGCCAGAGTGAGGGACAGAAACTAGGAGGTAGGGCTGGGCCTCCACCACCGAAGCTTCCCCCGCCAGCCACTGGGCCTCCACTCTCAGTCACAAACAAACAGGGAGAGAGAGACAGAAGTAGTGGGTACGTATAGGAAGGGCCCGGGGCCCAGACCCTCCTACGGGCTGAGCCCAGAGGGCTAATGCTACTGCTTGGCAGTCCCCCACGACCCCACCTCCAGCAGGGCAGCGGCAGGGCCTCCCATCTCCTGCCTCAGGGGGTCTGCAGGGGCTGCTGGAGGGCAGAGAATGCAGAGGCCACCCAGGGCAGCCCACCTATTACGCCTTGCAGAGGTCATCACGGGCAAGTGCAGTGCCAAGGGGGCTGGGCCGAGGGGTGTGCATGACTGGGGGTGGGGGGGGGTCTGACACTAAGAGAGCAGCAAGCCACCCCTTCAAGAAGGACCTGCTGCAGAAACGGAGGCTTCACACATGTGCAAAACGCATTTGGTCAAGATCAACACGGGGTTTGTCTTTTCCATTAAAAACAAAAACAAAAACCAATAATTGCTTTTTGAAATAGGAAGAAAAACAAAACTGAGAACATTTCTCTCTCTCTCTCTCTCTCTCAGGATCAAGGAAGGGATGAAATACTGGTTTATACAATCCACTGTTGTATGTAGCCTGAAAATAACACTTTTCATTAAAAAAGAAAAATCAAGAAGAGCTTGAACACTCGCCGTGCTCCAGGGAGCTTGGATTTACCTGCCAAAAGTAAAAAGTAAACTCAGGTCCGTGGATGTGTCTTTAAAAAATAGCCAAACCGGCTGGGCCATTGGCTGATGGAGTGTCCTGGGACAAGGATGAGGCCCTGCTGGACTCCCAGGGCCATGTGTCTCAGAGCTCAGGGCCTCTCCACAAAGTCCTGCAGAGAGAGGCCTTGCTGTGGTTTCCGCCCTCCCCAGGGCAGCGAGGGAAGCTCAGCCACCCACCAGCCTGGGCCTCTGGGCACAGGCCATGTCCGATGATGTCTGGGTTCCGGCCGGACACAGCAGGAGTGGGCAGCTCACCTGGCCCAAGGGGGGTCGGGAGGGGCCGGCCCCACCCACCTGTGCCCCAGCCTCACGTGGACTCAAGGGTGTTGAGTGGGAACAGGTTGTGGTTGGTCGGCGTGGAGAAGTAGAGCTGCTCGCTGGGGGTGTGGTTGTCGCATGGGCTGCTTAGCCCCAGCGTCCGCTCGAAGTCCAGCAGCTGCCCCATAAAGTTGAAGTTGGGTGAGATGTTGGACTTTTTCCTCTTGACAAAGTCGTAGGCGTCATTGAGTGACAGGTTCATCTTCTGCATCAGGTAAGCCACGGTGACGGTCACCGAGCGGCTGATCCCTGCTAGGCAGTGCACCAGGACACCACACTTCTTGGAGCGGGCCTCGTCTGAAACACACAAGCATGGGTCAGGGAGGCTCCTCCTCCAGGGAGTCAGAGGTGGAGCAGAGGCACAGAGGGTGGCACGGCCACTAGCTGGTGCTGCCTGACTCTTGAGGGACCTGGTGAAGTCCCACATGAGCAGGACAGCAACTTGGCATGGAGGTCAAGAGCATGACTGACTGTGGCGTTAGCTTTAAGCCACTGGACATCCCTGTGCCTCGGTTTCCTCACCTATAAAATGGGCCCCCTTGTTCTCAATGCTCTTGTAAGGACCCGAGCCAAGAGAGGGCTCCACAAACACCAGCACCAGTTACGGCTGTGGTCATGGCTAGTCCCGCTGCTGCTACAGCTGAGTGCGCAGACTGTGCTGAGGGTGTCACCCGTGTCCTCTCAGGCCATCTGCACCACGGTTAGCAAGTTCATTTTATAAAGGAGGACGCAGACGCAAAGACAAAGTGACAAGCCCAAGGCCACACAGAGGCTCCTCCTAATGCACAGCACATGCCGTCAGCCTGTGACCTGGTGGTGGGGGCTGAGCTTGCTCTCCTGGTGCAGCTCCCATGGGTACCCCTTGAGAGTCTCCTGGGAAACAGGCCCGAAGGAAGCCCTCAAAAGGGAATCGGGGCCTGGCCCTACACTCAGCTCTGCCCCAGCCCCAGGGCCCAGGAGGAAGCTTAGCCTCCCAGGGCCCGGGAGGAAGGCTGCACTTGAGGCTTCACAAGTGAGGTTTGCTTAAGCGCAGCCCACCCACCTCACTTACTCGACTTCCCCCAGCAGGCCCATGCATCAGTAACATCTCCCACCACAGCCAGCCAGCTTCCGCCAATCCACCCAGCTTCCCCTGGTGCCACTCTCAGACTCCTCCGCTTGACCTACAGTAGGAGCTCAATAAATATTGGTCAAGCCACTGAACAACTCAGTCCTGTCATCCCTCCACCCCTGGGCCTAGGGTAGCTGACTCTCTCTGTGCCAAGGATGTAGATTAACAAGAGGCAGCTCTCTGGGGCCCTCAAGGTCCCCACCTCTGATTCTGAGACCACTGGGAGCCAGGCACAAAGGTGGTGCTTAATCAGTGCACTCGCACAAGATGACACGCAGGTTCACAAGCTGTTCTGCTTCTGATGCTCACTCCCTCTGGCCTGGCAGAGCTTCCCCTCCTCACCCCATAAGGGTACCCAAGGCTAAGTATGCAATAGGTACATAATCCAGATTCAGGGACTGACTAGGGGCAAGACCAGCAGGGCAAGAGATAGATATTGTGGCTTTGTGCAGAGTCCTGTGGTCTGACCTTGAGACTTCGGGCTAAAGGGGTGGTGGAGATGAGCTTCCAGTGGTGACACACCAGGATATGGGGAACACCTGGCCCCCAAACCCACTCCTGGGTGATCCAAAGTGAAACTGCTTCCGCTGGCTTTATTTTTAGCACTCTCAGGGTGTGGCTGAACAGTGTGGGGGCTGGGGCTTGATCCTGTCCCCCTGAGTCCTAGGGGATGCTTGGGCCTCTATTCCTTCACTTGTGTCCCTCCACCCCTCCACCCCCAGATGCAGAGGGGCCTTCAAAAAGGACAAAGACACCCATGACCCAGGCTCAGCCCCTGGAGTCTGTCCGGGGTCCCCTTTTCCCCTCCCCTTTCTCAGTGAGGGAGAGTGAATGCTCAGGCAGCATACACACACCTCTCCTCCGCCGCCGCCGGCAGCGTTCTCCTGGGCAGAGCTGGGAAGCTCTCCCATCGCCAGGTCACAGCCCCTCCCCCAGGCTTCAGCTTCCTTCCTTCCTCCCAGCCAGGCACCTAGTTTTGGTTCCCAGTAAGCGGATGAGGCGGGGAAGCCTCCCACTTCCTGTTATTAAAGCTAGCCCAGCCCAGCTGACAGCAAAACGCCCTCCACTGGACAGGGCTGCCGGCAGGAGAGGACTGTCCAGGCCACCTCCCCTCTACCATTGGAGGCTGGGGAGAAACACGGGGTCACCAGGCTCAGAGAACCAAGGGTTTACGTACACCCTGATCTTATATCTCTTCCCCACACCCTGGGAAGAGCCAGGGCCGGGAAGATGGCCTGTAGTCTAACAGCCTCCAGCTGGCCATGGAGGAAGCAGGATGGGGAGGTCAAAGATAAGGCAACTTGTGGAGCTTGAGTCAGCTGGGGATGTAGGGGGCTGAGGGCTCTAAGCCAAACAGCAGAATTGCAGAATGCTCTAGGGGAGGGCCCCTACACTCCAAGCAAGCCCCATAGGTTGCCGGAAGCATCTGGTGCCCCACCAAGTCACTCTGGGTCACCAGATTCCAAAAGCTGCCTATTTGGGGTAGGCCTCTGGCTTCAGGGCCACCCTTCAGCCCCCTCGGGTACAAAATAAAGCCCAAAGCCCAAAGAGGGACCGTGACAGCCCCCTCCTGGAGAGACATGTGTGCTGAGGCGTGATGCAGAGCAAGCAAGACTCGTGGGAGGTCTGAGAGCTGTGATGTTTCAGCTAGATGAGCCCCAAACAGCAGAACCAGAAAAACACAAGCTGGACAGTAAAGTCCATGGGGTGCCAACAGTTGCAGGGAGCCCAGGACTCAGGGGACTAAGGGCCTCGGTGACTCACAGCAGGCATGGGTTCACCCATGGGCATATGTTGGCACATGCAGGGCACACACAGGCCTCGACAGGCCCAGAGGTACCCAGTCAGGCGCGGGTGACACCCAAGTCCCGTACACACCTCGACGCACCTGCCCATCCACCCTGCCCAGAGCCCAGCGACACCTACCAATGAAGCTGATGGCCTCAGGGAAGAACTGGGAGAGGTTCTGGCTCCAGTGGTCAGAGATGGGGATCTGCTTGTAGGTGAACTCGCCACCGTGCTCAAAGGCATTGGGCAGGTTAGGCGTGACGTTGAGGATATACTTGATGCCGTACTTGCCGAGCACGTCCAGGTTAGTGGAGTCCTTGGCGCAGCCGAGGTAGAGGTAGGGCAGGATCTGGACGGGGAAGGCTGGTTGGCTGGATGGCACAGGGCTGCCGTCCGACTCAGTGGCACTGCTGGGCAACTCTCGGTCTGACTCTCCGTCTGAGCAGTCAGAGCTGATCCGCAGGCCCCCCAGGCCCAGCACTGAGGTGGGTGGTGAGCCACTTGGTGAGGACGAGCTGTCCACGTTGGTCTCACAATGCTCTGAATACTCTGTCTGGAACTTGTTGAAACCACCTGTGGCCAGGGTGAGAGGCCCTGGGTGAGAGACTGCCCATGCCACTAGACCAATGGGCTGCACAAGACCAACGATGGCCAGAGCTGCCCATGTCAAGCACCATAACCCAACAGCCAACGTGGGCCAGGCAAAGTTTGTTACACATGTACCTTCTCCTGTGTTCTCTAGATCTATCCTACGACCCACTGGACAGAATGGGAAACTGAGGCCCCAGGAGGTGAAGTAACATGCCAGAGCTCCATTCCCTTACCCATAAGGCTTCACAGCCCCGGCCATACCACCAGCTTTAGGGCACTTAAGGCCAGGCCCCAGCTCATTCATCTTCCACAGCTCCCATGCATACCTGGCACCCATGGGTGCTCAATAACTGCTAAGTGGTAAAGGAGAGCCGACAACCCAATCTCGGGCTAGCACCTGTGGGTTTGCAAGCCCTTCTTATAGATGAGACTGCAGGGGCTGGTGCTGTGTCTAGGTCAGTTAGAGGCACAGAGGGCCTGGGCCTCCGGACTGGGAGTCCAGTACCTGCTCCTCACCACAACAGTTAGGAAGGGCAGTGTTAAAGTGTTGGTTGCCCCTTTCCCCCCACAGTGGCAAGTTCATAAAAAGGGTCCCAAACTCCCCCTCTCTCCCTTAAAACACAAGACCCCCAGCCTTGGAAACACGGAGGGAGAGAGCTGCTGGGGCTTTACAGAGAGAAGAAATGGGGAGCGTCTTGCAACTAGGCATGGGCCCTGCGCCCGAGGGTGCTGCAGGCCTCCCCTCCCCGCCTGCCCGCCTGCTGCCAGCAAGAGGCCATTTTGGAATGTTAATTGGAAACACCGGCTGCAGCCACTCGCCCCCCAGCTGCCTCCCCCTTCCACAAGCTCTAGGGCAGGAGGCTGGGGATTTAGGGGTCCTGGAAAGCCAGGGAAAGGGACACTGCTTATAGGCCTGCCCCAAGTGCCCCAAGAGGCTGTGTCTCCAAGTAGTGAGACCAATGCTGAGATGCCCAGGGTACCCCAACCCAAACGGTCCCTATACCTTGAGGGCATGCATAATGCTGCCAAAGACTCCCCTAGCCTGACCCAGGTCTTCCAGGGACACGCATTCTAGACTGGAGGAGCTGGATCTGGGTGCCCGGTCGCTTTTCGGGTCCCAGGAGGAGGCATCTCCCTCCTCTGAGGGGCTCATCTGGGCGCTGCCATGGCCCCAACGACAGGGGGAGAAAAAAAAAAAAAAAAGGAAATCTCAGGCCAGGAAAAGTTTGTTCGGCCCACTCGAATCGTGCCGAGAAGGGGGCACAGAGGCGACCCCATGCTAGCCTAAACGCTCACTGCGGAGGCCGAGCTCCCGGTAGCGGCGGATGCGGGCCGGGGGCGACGTGGCGCCGGCCGGGCAGGCGGAGCGCAAGGAGAGAAAGTAGCCTCCGGCGGGGGCGTCAGGGAGCCGCGGGAGAGCCCCAGTCCTGGACAGGGGTCTCAGTGCTGCCCTCACCTTGGAGGTAGTAGGCCTGGCAGCCGTCGTCGCGAAGCTTTTGCAGGAGCAGGCCAAGCACCGAGGCAGGAGCGCCGGGCTCTGGCTGCCACTCGGCCGTGGCCTCGTCGTAGAGCAGCACGGTGGCCGCCTTGCAGCGCGTGGCGAAGCGCTCCTTGTCGGCGTGGTTGGGGATGATGGAGCGGATGGGCAGGTTGCCCTTGCGCAGGCGGCGCAGCATGAGGCCCGGGATGGCCAGGTTGATGGCCGTCTCGATGTGCGACGACTCGAAGAGCTCATGCGGCCGGCAGTCGAGCAGCAGCAGGGACGCGCCGCCGCGCGCCTCCAGCTCCTCCTGCAGCCACTCGGCGCTCTTGCAGGGCATGGCTCCCGCACCCGTCGCAGCTCCCGCGCCGGTGCTAGCGCCGGACCCGGACCCCGCACCGGGATCCGACCCCGCCCCGGTGTCCCCAGCTGCCGACGCCCCCGAGGCCGACATGTGCGCCCGCGCTGGGGGGCCGCGGAGCTGGTTTTTCATGGGGAGCGCGGGCGGCCCGGGGCAGGGGCCGGGCAGCCCTGCCCTGGGACGGCGCCCCGGCCGCGCGGGCCCCAGCCGCGTCTCCGGGCGCCCGCCTCCCGCCGAGCTGCGCGCCCGCCGCCCCGGCCTCCCGGCCTCCGTCCTGCCCGGCCCTCCGCGCGCCCCGCGGCCTGACAGCCCCAATTAAACCGCGGCTCTGGCGGCCGCGCGCCGAGGCGTCCTCCGGGGGGCGGGGCTGCAGGGCCGGCGCCGGGGCTTAAAGGCGCAGCGCCTCCGCCGCCCCTCCTCACGGAGTACGGGGGCGCGCTGGCTGCCCCGTGAGTCCTGAGACCTGCGCCTGCCCGGGCCCTCTCCCTGCCTCAGCCCGGAACCGGCTGTGATTTGCCTGGACTGCCCGGCCAAGACCTTTCCCTCTAAGCCCGCGCACCCAGGTCTTCCGAGTCCTACCTTGAAGGGCTGCCCTAGGGTCTTCCTGCGCCTAGCATCCCCTCCCCCACTTTCACTGAAGCAGAGTCTCCCCAGAGATGGGGCGGGGGGTGGGGGCCGTCACGCTGAGCCAACCTCCCCTCCTTCTATCAACCCCATTCATTCATTTTCTCAGCGAGTTCATTCAACAACTGGAAATTGAACGCCTACTACGCGCCAGGCACTGTGCTTAGGAGGTCACCGTTTCAGGCAACTGCCTAGTCACTATGATGGCCACAGGCTCTGAGACCTGAAAGGGGGTCCCATCCCAGCAGGCCTGATGGGGAATCAGCAACTAGGGACGGGTGGAGTAGGAGGACCCAGGGCCGTGCCACACTCCACGGGCAAGAGTGGTGAAATCCTGGAAAGGACCGGCCCTGGGAAGAAAGAGCGAGCCCTTTAAGGAAGCTTTACAAGCGGGGAGGTGACAGGCGCCGAGTGAAGCGCCACGTGACTTTTTCACAGGGGCGGGTGGGAGGGGGAGCTCTCCTTTATCATCAGGTCTCCCTCTCCAACCTCCTTCCCAATGTACCAATCAACTTTCGAGGTAGGCGGGAGTGCGTCGCGCAGATGGCCAATCGAGACCGAAGGAGGTGGTTGGGGAGTGAGGCGGGGGCTCGTCACCAGTTCCACCCAGTGCGGAGAAGTGGGCGGAGTCTCCGCGAGCGCCGTGTATCGGCTCGCAGGAGGGCGGGGCGGAGGAGGTGAATGGAGCCGCAGGTAGCGCTGGAACAAAGCGGCTCCACTCGAGCCGCGCGCGCGCGTGCGCAGGGACTGCCGCGCTTTTCCTACCGAGCCAGTGTCATCTGCCCGGGGAGGGAATTAGCGGCTAGGCCCTGCTGTCCGCCCGATCCGTTTTCTGCAGGCGGAGTGTCCTAACTTCCTTGCGGTTTAACCCTCCCACTCTGCCTGAGTCTGGTCGGCAAACAGCCACTAGCTTCTACCTACCCCTAGCTGGAGGGAGTCGGGGTCAGAGGCGGGGCCGGAGGTGCTTGAGATTTGCCGAAGGGAGGGCTTCTGGAACCCGGAGGATTTGAGCTTTCCTCTGACAGGAAGGCAAGAAGAGGGGCGGCGCTGGAGCAGTCCCCACTTCCCCCAGTCTTCCATGTGGAGGTTGAAGGGTTCCAGAGCCACAGGGCTGTGTCTCAAAGGAGCAGGGGTCTCTCCCACAGTCACACTCAGAAACTCCAGAGCATTGCAGCCAGAGATGGTCTTACCACCCGGGATTCCATGACCAGAGAGGTGAAAGGAGAATCGTGTCTCTGGCTTCTGCCCAGGGTTGTCGGGGCGGGGGGAGGAGGTGGGTTGCAGGGAGAACCTACTTCCTTGGAGTCCTAGGACCTGTAGAAAAGCTTCCAGGGTCTGAGAAGCCCAGATCCAGACTCTGCCCTGTCACTTGATGATATGTTGTGACTGACGATAGTTCTCACCCCTGGGCCTCAGTTTTCCAGATTATGGGAGAGTGCTGGTTTGGCAAGAGCCCAGCAAGCCCATCACAGATCTGTCCAGCTGTGAGGGTACTTCTCTGCGGTAGGGCCCTTGGCTGGCTGTCCAGGTGTTGGTTGTCAGGGATGGAGGCAGCAAGTGAGAAAGAAGCTTGAGCAGACCCACACTGGAGGGGACCTGCTGGCTGGTGAATCGTTCCTCAGCGGGCTTGTTGAGGGCTTACTGGAGCTTCAGGTACAGCAGTGCCCAAGGAGAAAATTGGTCACTGCTCTCACTAGTGGGGGCACAACTGAAATGGGGACCTCCAATGTGTCCCCACAGTCCCTGTCCCCCCCATGGAGGAGAAAGAACCTCCCTGGACAGAGGAAAGGAGGCCCTGCCACCCCTCCCATTAGCTTGTGATGGCTCCCTTGTCTCCCCCTCAGGACTCTTCCAGGAGGCATGCACACGCTAGAGGAGAGACCTGTGAGGATGTGTGGAAATGGAGAAACTCTCCAGGAGGTGGGGGCGTCCTCCAGCAGGGATGTAAGAAGAGGCAGCGTTCAGATGACTACAGGATGAGGGGGGCACTGAGAAGAGGGTGACATTAGAAGCAAAGGAGTGGAAGAGAATTAGTATGGCAGCATGAGCTGCCAGCAAGGTTGTAGGCTCCCATCACTCAGCTTGGAGGAGTAGCCCAAAGCCTTGGTTCCTGAGTGGAAGCCCTGCCTCCAGTCTTGAACAGCTAATAAAGTGGATCATAGCAGGGATGCCCTGGATGTATGTGTATATGTGTGCAGGCGTGTGCAAGGGGGAACACAGAACCCTCTGACTTACAGAGCATAGCAGGAACTTGCCCTTGTTCAGACAGCAAGAGACCAGAACCACCTCTGTCCAGGGCCTTGCCCTTTAACAGTGAGCCGCCCTCAAGAATTCTGGGAAAGGGTACCTGGAAGAGGGAGCCTGGTGCCCTGGGCAAGGTCTTGTGATCAAAGACATTCCTCCTCTTCAGGAATGTGGCCTTTCCTGCCCTTCAGGGTTCAGGCCCTCCCTGCAGCCCCCAGGAGAGGTGCCCCACCTCCCCTCTTCCCCCTCACCAGGGTCTCCCTGAGGGCCAGTGTGAGGGCCCTCAGAACAGGTCTGGGTCCCTGGAGGTGAGCTAGTCTCAGGAGAGGAACTGCAGGTAGGGTATGTTTGAGCTCTCTGAAGGCTGTCCCTTTCTCCCACACACCTCCAGGCCTTTGCACACACTACTCCCTCGGCCTGGACATTTTTTGACCTCACCCTTTGCCTGCCTTCTAGAAGATCCCAGTTCAGGTGTCACCCTCAGAGAGGTCTCCTCTGATCCTCCAGGCTAGAATTACCCACCTTGCTCTGTGCCCCTGGGACCCCTGCCCCCATCTTTGCTCTGGAATCTATCACTGCCACTGTTCAACACCCCCCACCAGACTTTCTCCCTTTGGACACCCAATGGCATATCTACCTCCCCTCAAGCCCGTTCTTCCTCCTGCCATCTGTTTCATCCCTGTTCCCCTCAGGTGCCAGGCCTGAGCCCATGAGGCGTGTTTGGAGCTACCTTCCCTGTCTGCACATAATCCATCCCCAGAAGCACAGTGAAGGGGCGTTCCCAGCAGGGCAAGTCTCGGCTATGACAGTGGGATGTTTGATGTGAATTGAGCCGATATGAACTGATATGCCCCCCCTCCCCCACCACACACACATCTACATGGTTGGTAACCCAGGAACTATGTCACCAAGAATAATTTAAGCATCTTGGAAGCAAACTTTCCCTTTTCCACTGGTGCCCATGGATTTCTTAGATAGGCCAACATTTTTTTTTAAAGTTCATTTATTTATTTTGAGAGAGCATGAGAGAGAGAGAGAGAGTTGGGGGGGAATCTCAAGCAGACTCCACATTGTCAGCACAGAGCCCAATGTGGGGCTTGAACCCACGAACTGGGACATCATGGGCCAATATGGTTTTGAATAGCATATGCCAGAGTGCAAGGAACGGCGGGGGGGGGGGGGGCAGTTCCTTGCCCTCCTAGCCTAAGAAGGCTAGTGCAAATTTAGGGTGAGCTCCTGCTTACTTCCAGGAGGGCAGTTGGCAATAAGGATGGATTTCACATCCCACCATGAGATCTGAGAAGGGGCTGGGGAGAGGGCCGGGTACTCCAGGCCAACTGTGCCTGAGACCCAGACTGAGGGTCACTCTGCTTGTCCCTGAACTTGGGACAGCTTCTTCTCCATCCCTTGGTGGGGTGCCTGTGTGAGTTGCAGTCAGAACGGGTAATGTCTAAGCTGGGCCAGAAGGGAATTGTGGAAGGCCCTGGCAACTCCCTTGCCCTGGACAGAACTCTTGCTGTGCAGTCCTGTGCTTGTACGTGTACATACACGCATGCAAGGACACACACTAAATGCTGTATCATATGCTCACAGGCATAGATATGTATGTGTGCAGAAATATACAATACACATAGACACACACAGACCCTGCACGTCTGGGCGCTTGCCACTCTTGTTGGAGGTAGCCAGGAAGGGTTCTTACAGGCTGGGGGAATCTGCATTCCCCTCCCCCAGACCTCCAGTCACCTGGACTCACCCTGTCCTATTGGCTATTGCTAGGATCTCTTGTGGTGACAAGTTCTGAATCGAACCACGTTCTGCCGCTGCCTTCCTTCCAGTGGGGAACTGCCAGGCCTTGGGTGATGGCAGTGCAGCATGGGGAAGCTATGGCCCAGACAGGCGGCGCTAGTGTTAGGGAGCCACGTGCCTGTTCATCCCCCACCCCCCCTGCCCTGCCCAGGTGTGTGGGCCAGAGGGGTGGGAGGACAGGGCCCTGGGGAGCAGGTGGGAGAGGGTTACACCTAGGATAAGCAGAGAACAAGACCCAGCAGGATGAAACTCCCCAAGGCTGCCTGGAGAAGGCAAAGGGGAAGAAGTAAGGAGAGCCAGCTCCCCACCATTCATGCTCAGACGTTTCGGGGCACCTGCTCTGGGCCAGGGAGTGTGCAGGGAAGGCAACTGGGACCTGAGAGGGGAGCTAGGCCAAAGTAATTCCTCCCTCTCCCAGCTCCCCACCCAGCAGTGGCAGAGCAGGCCCTCAGCCGACCTCCCTCCCCAAGTGGATCCCCGTGGCTTACTTGAGAGTGTGCTTCTCTCAGTTGCATACCCAGCCCACCGGGGTCAGCCTGAGGAGGGAGACTACAGGACACAAACACAGGGCTTTGCCATGCTTTGTCCCTGGCAGGCATTACTAGTCAATCACAGCACTTTCTCCTGCTGAGCCACTCTCTGGCCTCAAAACCCTTCCAAGCAGGCATGACCAGCTGACTGATTGTGGTAGGCAAGGGAGATAAAGCCTATTTGCTAAGGCTTCGATTCACAGCCAGACCAGCAATGGCCTCTCTGTCCCCAGCCCCAGCTCACTTCACCCTGACCTTCTCCTGCTCCCTACTCTGTGCCCAGACACAGCACCTCTGCTTCCACACACTTCCTCATTCCATACTCCCACCCTCTGAAATCATCTCCAGCTTCTGAGGGGCCTCAGCCTCAGGAAGACTGCCTTGCCTGATCTCAGCAGAGTCTGCTCCTTCTCCTGGTCCTTCCTGGGCAGTCCATACTTTCTGCCCTCTCCCCACTTAAGGGCAGTTCAGCTCATGGGGATCTGTGGTAGAGCAGGTCCAGTCATGGAGCCTCACCTGTGACTTCACCTATGTGAGCTCTCCTTTCATCACTGGAGTCCCACTGTGGTCACCCAGAGTCCTAGGGCCCAACCAGGCCTTCCTCATGGCCCGGCCCTCCCTCCATTCCAAGCTCTCCCCAGCATTAGGGCCCCCTTAAGGGAGATGGGGGTCTCCCGGGCTGCTCTCTGCTCAGGGCTGATTTGGGACTGATGTCAAGCAGGCCTGGTTTTTGTCCTAGCACAAAGGCCACACCCTGTGCTGCCCTCATCCTATGGCAGCTTTCACATCCTCAGCCCTGCATGCACCGAGATTCTCCAGTGAGGAGACCAGGGCTTGTCTGTTCCACAGGTGGGGAAGCTGAGGCCTAGGAAGGGAAATGTCTTGCCCAAGGGCCTGGCTGCAGGCCCAGCCAGTTACTCACTTACCCATTGGGCCTGGGGTGAGTCATGGTGGCCCAGGTGATGGGAAGGAAACACATAAACACGGGCAAGTGGGAAGGGCAACCTTGGAGACGGGGGGAGGGGGGTAGTGCCTGCCTGGGACTCCCAGCTATGAGCTCCCACACACAGGCCCCTGTGGGCTTACTGGGAAGGTGCACACCTGACGGTCTCACATCCTGTTCCCTTCTGGCTCTGTGTCCAGGCTTTGCATCACCTCTGGAAAGGCTGTCAATGCATTTGACAGATGGGGACACTGAGGCCCATGGTAACCAATCAAGCTGTGGCAGGGGGCTGGGCCCCAGACTAAACCCAGAGCTCCTTTCCCCCAGGTGAGGGGCTCCCTGCTGGCTCTTATTGCAGCTCCAGGACCCTGTAGGAGGAGACCCAAGCATAGTCCACAGGGAGCCTTTGCTCTACTTGCTCTTCCCCATTTCTGGGGTGGCAGGGGGCCAACACAGGCAGGGTGGGGGACAGACAGGAGGCATGTACAGCTATTCGCCCCATAACAAGAGGGGGCTATATCTTGCACGTAGCTTATGTGCTATCAAACGCTCTTTCTGCTTCCATGGCATACTTGGGTAATCCATCCCATGACCCAGTTTTAGAATCTGCCTTCCCAGGCTCTCCTACTTCTCCCTGGCCCATCTTCCCAGCCTCCTTCCCAGCCCCTGCTCCATTCCCTACACGGCAGCCAGAGGGATCTTTTGAGAATGTGAATCAGACTTGGCCTTTTCTGCTGTAAAGCTTCCCATTGTCCTGGCAGAGTCCCAGCTCCTCTCTGTGGCCAGTGTGGCCCTTGATGATGTGACTCTGCCCCTCTCTCCACCTCCCTGCCTCTTCTCAGGGCTCAAGGTTCTCTGACTGCCCCCACTCTCCCAGCCCAGCCCTGTCCCTATGTTGTCCTCCTGCTCTGTGTTTAGGGCCTTTGCACTCACTGGTCCCTATGCTGGAAACCTCTTCCCCCAGTTTTTGCCTTTAAATACCTTCTTATCCTTCTCCCCAAACCCACTTATCCTCCAGAGTCAGAGTGGACATCTAGGAAGTGGCTGAGCCAGCATTGGAACCCCCCTCTCCTTCTAGACTTTGTGTTGTCAGCCCCGAGCCCATGGTCCTATGATTTAAAATGCCTTTGGTTCTCCCCGCACACTGGTTGGTTCTGGAAGCCTCTCACTTCCATTTCCCACTTGCACCTCAGCCTGTCCTGCATGACTGCCCACAGTCACTCCGTGAGATCACCTGGAGCCAGAAGAGGCTCTTTGCCATGAAGGGATGGATTCCTGCTCTCAACTTGCCTAGCAGGACCTCGTCCCCAACCTCAGGCTATAGGCCTCAATTTTGCTGTTTCAGAGAGGGCTCTCCTACCCTGCCATCCAGGTGCAGCTTACCCTTCCTCCAAAGACTGAGCCAAAACTTCTACCTCTTGGTGGACTCAGAGGTCCCAAGCCTGGGTTCCAATCCTGCATAGAGCTACCCTGGAGGAGGGGCTGGGCTGGGGGCTAGACTCAGCTGGGAGGCCCATCCACTGACACTGAGGTCATCCCTAGCGGGCCAGAAGCTGCTGGGCCTGCTTTCCTGAGTGCTCAGAAGAAGGCAGAGGAGAGAGAGAAAGAGTCCAGATAAGCCCAGGTGACCCAGTTCCCTGCCCCAAAGCCACAGTTCCCCCTCCCAGAGTCATTACTCTGAGCTGATTCCCCCTCCCTCTTGTGACATTTGGGGCTTATGGGCAGCACCTCATGATCCCACCTAGGCTCTGAGGGATGGAAGCCAGGGCTTTGGGAGTAGGAGTCCTTAACAACCTGCCCATCCGGTCACCATATTGCCCTTGACCTCTTGCTCCAGGCTTCTGATCCTTCCGAGGCCACCTCTGCCAGGAAGGGCCTGGAGTCCCAGGGCCTGAGCAGGGGTGGGAGGCCAGAGAGATCTTGGACAGAGGTTCCCAGTCAGAGCAAAATCAGGAAGCAGTGATGGAGTCAGGAGCGTGTGTGTGTGTGTGTGTGTGTGTGTGTGTCCAGGTCCTGTCTTTGCTGAACCGGCCTATGTTTTTTTGATTGGGAGAGCCAGCAGTGGCAGGCTCCTGACAGTAAAGCCAGTCCAACCTTTGAGGCTGGGAGGGTGGAGAGGCTGGGAATTCCCAGGGTATCTGAGCAGGGCGGAAGTGCCAGGGGCCTGGGCTGGGTCTGCTTCTTCGGGTGGGCCAAGGGGTGGAGACTGCTAGGTCTCTCTGTAGCTGCCAGGCCTAATTGCCTCATTAGTATCTGCCTGCCGTCCGGGCCTGTCTGGTTCCCTCCCCAACGGCCCAAACAGCCCTGTTTTTCAGGAATCCCTCCTACAAGGCACTGGTGACAGTGACAGTGACCACATGATCATGACGAGGCTGGGGAAATGGCCTGGGCCAGGCATGAATTTGCTGTGTTGAGGCCTCAGTGTCCAGCCCCATCCCAGGTTTCATGCCCTGTGCTGTCCCACATGGGCTCAGCTGTCAAGCTGCCTGCTGGGAGCTGGATATACTGTGTTCCCAGGCACACGGGGACCAGTAGCAGCACCAGAAAACAGTCTAGAGGACTCCCTTCCTGGTCTGTTCCTACCCACCCCTACTCCTGCCACAGGGGCATGTGCCCCAAGACCTGGGAGAATCCATCCCTGCAAAGACTAGGGTCTCCTGGGAGAGAGGAGTCTAAGGGACTCTGACTCTTAGGGCCCCGAGCAGGAGCCAAGATGAGTATACCATGTGTGTTGGGACAGGGCAGGAGTGAGAGGAGGGTGGTGGGTGGAGATTGGGGGACCCGACCAAGAGACCTGGTTCTAATCCTGATTCTACCACAGGCCTCCCTTCTCTGGGCCTCAGTTTCCTCCTCTATAAACTGGGGGGTGCAGTATGCCAGGCAAACTGCTCTGAGGCAGGAGGAAGCCCACCGTTGAAGGGCCCAGCCGAGGGCTGAGCACATGTCCCCTGAGTCAACCCTCTTGTGCCTGGACGGTCGGGACAGGGCCCTGGGGGCAGGTGATGACCCCCAAGGGAAGGCCTCCGGGAGCAGAGGGATGGGAAGGGGGCTTGTAGCAGCTGTGCCAGGGAACGTGAGCAAGATGGGCTCTGAGCAGAGAGGCCGGCCCCGACAGGGAGGTTAAACAGAGACTGAGGAGACAGAGCATCTCTTCTGAACCTGGAGCTGTTGGCTGCCCTGTCCTGAGGCTGATGTCGTGGTGGGGGCGGTGGCATGGACGCTCCCAACACCTGGGGCCTGCCTGTGCAGGTCCCTTCCCGTAGGGCAAGGCCCTACCCGCCAGCCTTCTGCCTTTGACTCTGTGGCCACGCCTGCCCACCCACCTGGCTGCCCTCCCATAATGAAGGGTAGGGAGGGAATCAGAGTCATCAGGACCCCAACATGGCTCAAACATGGTCCTACCTCCAAGCCTTGGCCATGCCAGCCCCCTGCTGCCTTCTGTTCACCCTTCCTTAGCTGTCACCCCCATTCAGTTCCCACCTTTTGCTCAGACCCAGCAGACAACAGCCCCTGCTCTGAACCCAGAGAGACTTTCCCATCATGGGGCTTCGACCTATACCTCCTGCCTCCTCAAGGGCTTTTC
The DNA here is from genome assembly GCF_023721935.1 of Panthera uncia. Lineage (NCBI taxonomy): Eukaryota > Metazoa > Chordata > Mammalia > Carnivora > Felidae > Panthera > Panthera uncia. Next base: position 19,648,271 of record NC_064816.1, read on the forward strand.
CTGTAGCACTGTCCAAAATGGGATCCATGGAATACTGGGCTGGCCTGGCACACCTCGATAAAAGAAGTTAAGTGGTCAAACGTCTGGAAAACACTATGAGCTCTGTGGCCCAAGCTGCATAGCATTGGAGTGTTAAATGCTCTGACAAGTCCTGCAAGGATTGAGCTGGATTTATTTTGTTCATCAAGCATTTCCCAAACTCTGGCAACCACAGCATGAGTTTCCTGCATAACCTCCACTATCAGCTCATGGGACTGTGCCCTCAGCATGTCCTTCGGGGGAGAAAGTGGCCTTATGTTGCCCAGTGGCTGTTCACACCACATTCTCTTCCCTGGACTGTGCTTCCCATCTTCAGGGTCATCAAGGTGATCACTCAGAACCCCATACCCTTCTTCTGGCCTGCTGTAGGGCCCTGCGGTCTGCTTTCTGCCAGCAGGTCCAGCCACCCCTGTGGGATCAGAAGCTAGTCTGGTGGGAAGGTGAGGGTGATAAATGGATGCTGGGCAACAGGCTGGAGAGGAAGAAGATGAGCCAGACACTCAGCCATGTTTCTCCCAACCGGCAGCTGCCAGCTCTTGGCCCTGACTGGCTCCGGTGGCCTCTAGCTCGAGGCTGCACAGGGCTGGGTGGGGTGGATAGAGGGGCTGTGCTGTCTCGGCTTGGGAGCTGCGGACGGGCTCCCCTCCCCAAGCCCAGGCCAGAGTTGGGTTACGAGCCCTGAGGGTCTCCTAATGAGTTCCACATGCAAGTGGATGCCTCGGAGAGGAAATGGGCAGGGGCTGGGGCAGGGGAGAGGGGACTGAGGATTGGAAACATGTGTGGAGGAGGAGAAGGAGGATGGGGAGGACGACAGAGAGGTGGGGGAGAAGGAAGGGGAGCAGCAAGAGGAGGAGACTTTATTCTCAGAAGTCCTGGTGCCTACCTCTCACAAGGTTGACTGCCAGGCCCCCAAGTCCCTGTCAGAGGCCCCCAGGCCACCAGTCTGCTGGGAGAGTGGTCGGAGGGACCTCAGAGGGCCTACTCCTCTTTACTTCAGGTGGAAAAAGCCCCAACCTCCTGGCCCTGCTTGGTGGGGGTTCTGAGCCATTAGGGGCAGGATAGAACCCGCTGGGTGGGAGGGGCCATGGGGGCATAAGGAAGCCCCTCCAGTGCCAGCCAGCCTGGCCAGCAGCAAAATACTCCTCCAGATCCAGCCCGGCTTCCCCTACTCCACTGGAGAGCCCTGGGTGCAGCAAGGCCACTGACTCGTCAACCCTGACTCCCACCTTTGCCCCTCTTGGCTAGTGGGTGGGCAGGGAGGCCTGGCATGTGGGTTGGCTGCCCTACCACCCCTCCCACTCATGTGGGCACCTGGACTGGCCTGGTAGCTGGAAACCTCATTAGGAAAAACAAAGGCTGTGCAGCAGCCATGTTGACATGTGGGGTGGGGCTGTCTGGTGAGAGAGACCCACAGTGGGTAAGGAGCAGAGTCTCAGGACCTTGTGGGGTACAACAGATCTCCCCCACCTCCCAGGAGTACCGGTTGAGCCCCAGGTTTCCAGCCAGCTGACCAAGGTGGAGCCTGGAGTGGGCCTTATAACCAGCTGGCCAGCCTGCAGGACTCCGATGCCAGGAGCCCAGCCCTTCAGCCCCTACCTCCAGCCCCCTCCCCAAGCCATGGACTGGAGCCCAGCAAGGACAAGGTCTGCTCTTAGAGCTTTGTGTGAATTGTCTCAGTGAGTCTTCCCAGCAGCCCTATGAGGTCACTCCTGCTCTTACCCTATGTCATGGAGGAAGAGGCTGAGGTACAGAGAGGTGCATACAGAGCATTCCTGGCATCAGAAATAGTGGGTGCAAAGGTCCTGCGGCTGGAATGTGCCTGGTGTGTCCAAGGAACAGCGAAGAGGCTGGTGTGGCTGGAGGGGCATGAGAGGAGGGTGGAGGGGGTGGCAAGAGATGGGGTAGGGGACAGGCAGGAATGAGTGGGGCCTTGTGGTCGTGGTGAGCACTGGGGCCTCTATTCACTGTCGGGGAGGCTGGGGAACCAACCACTGGAAGCAGTTGGGCAGGGATGGCATGAGCTATCTTACCAGCTCTCATTATTTATTGCTTTTTATTCTGACAGCTTAGTAGCCTCTGGCTGCTCTGCTGAGAAAAGATGGGGTGGGACAAGAGCGAAAGTGGGAGACCAGGGAGAAAAAGACCAGGCATCTCAGCAGGTTCTGGCTCCTTGTGGGTTTAGCTTTGGGATGGCATGAGTGGTAGGCAGGCCCAAACTTCTGGGGGAGGTTGACAGGACCCTCACCTGACCTGCACAAGCCTGAGGCTCCCATCTATAGGGGCCTATAGAGCTGAGGCAACCCCAGGCCAGAGACCTTATCCCCCAACAGGAGACTTCAGGATACCTCTCAAAAGGCACGGGCATCCTTGTGGGGTTTCACAGATGTCTCTATCTCAACACACCCTAACTACCAGGGGAGCTAGACCCAACCCCAGGATCAGGGCAACCCCAAGAGCAAAGGTCAGCTTCCTGGTTCCGGCTAAGAAGTCCATGGAAGCAGCCCAGACAGGGGCTGGCCCAGCTCTCTGCCACAGAAAACACCTTCTGTTTCCAGTTAGCAGGCGCATGTTAGCTGCTGCCTGGAGGGTCTGGGAGGACTAACTACACCGCTTCCCTGGCTCCAGGTTTCAGAGGCTTCTGAGGAGCCAATCCAGGAGCAGTTGTCATGGGAGGAAGATTCTGGGGGTTGAGTTGGGAGTGGGGAGCAAAACCAGCATCTCCATTCCAACCTTGGGCAGGAGGGCATGTCTTTGGGGCGGATCTGGCTGTGGTCAGGATTTACGGGGCTCAGTGCAGAGGTGGGGTAGGGCATCATAGTTCTTCTGGGAGATCTAGATGGTTCTAGAGAGAGCTGCCAGGGGAGGGCAGGGGGCAGGGCAAAGGTCTGGAAGAGGCCAGTTAAGCAGAGCATCTGTGGGGTGCATGTGCCCTCAGCCAGGCTTGAGACCAGGAGAGTGACAAGGACTGGCTAAACATGGGCCCCCAGCGCTCAGGGACGTCCATGGCTCTGAAGGCAGTCTTGATTCCAAAGCTGAGTCCAGGCACCCAATGGGAGGAGAACGGAGATAGACTGGGGCTGATGTCAGGATGCGTGGCGGAGCGACACTGCCCAGCGTGGGTTCTGGCTCCTGCAGGCCAGCCTCCCACCTACTGGGCACCCACTTGTGCCTGAAGAAGCTCAAGGCCGAGAAAGGGAAGCTTCGGCAGAACACGACTTCCCTCTCCTGCCAGGGTTCCTTATCCCAGTGCTCAGATTTCTCATCAGTGGTAGGTCAGAGGGTGGGGGGCTGGCATTCCTGAAGCAAGAAGCGCTCCTAAGGTGAAAGAGGCTCACCTAAAGTGAAAGCACTTCTTAGCTTTGCTTTATAAATAGGTCCTCGGGAGAGTGCACTGGCAGCTCCCAACCAAGGAGGGGCTGGCATGAAAGCTTCCTAATGGCTTTGCCCCAGGCTCTCTGGCCTGGCTCCAATCCTATCTTGAGCTCAGCTGGGCCCTCAGGGGTCGGGAGTCTGGGGCAAAGCTTCTAAAAGACTTCTCCGGGGTGGCCAAGTGACCCTAGGTTGCCAGGGCCTCCAGGCTGGGGTGAGCTGGAGCCCACCAGCCAATGGGACAAGGCCCCACGCCAGGTGCGGCGCTCACAGGAAGTGGAAGGACACCCAGGACACCGGGCCGCCAACAGCCTGCCACTGCTGCCTTGGCAAAGTTGTTCCCTCAGCAGCCTGGGGTGGGTGGGGTGGAGCAGGGGTGCTCAGTAAGAAGGCCCGGGGGGGATTTCTGGTCCCCTTAAATGGCCATACACCAATTAAGGCAGGAGCCATCAGGGGCCTATCTTGAGTAAATCATTTAGGAAAATGAGGTTAATGACAGGGAGCCAGGACAACAGGGCCCGTGTGAGTCACCATGCTCCCGCTCGCTCAGCGGGCTGGGTTTCCGGGATTCCGGGTAATCACAAACACCCACCCTGGAGCCTGTGCTGGCCCTTGTGGCAGCCTGGGTGATAGCAGAGAGGTGGCCTTAGAGTGCTGGCCTCCCTAGGTGGGGAGGGGCTGCCCTGAGTCCCCCTGCCTGCCCGCCCAAATCCCCATTCACCACCAGGCATGCTCATGGCAGGGGCCACAGGATCAGGAGTTCGTAACTGTAGCCGTCTAGAATTCCAGAGCCAGAGGGACCGTGGGACCATCAGCCCATTGACACATGGACCAACTTCCAGGAAAGGGGCCTGACCTGTCACAAGTGTCACCCCAGACTGGTGGTGGTGGGGGTCATACCAACAGTCACACACTGACCACACTCTCGCTCTGTGCCAGTCACTGCTCTGAGCGCCTCATGTGCCTGAATACATAGGCATATAACCTCAGAGAGAGTCTACAAACTTGGGAAACTCATTCAAGACCACGGAGCTAGCAGGTGGCAGAGCCGGCGTCTGGAGTTGGGAGTCAGCGACCCCTGACTCCATTGCTCGACCTCTCAGCAGCCTGCTTGCACACAGCCCGCCACCACGGAGAAATCGCGAATCTGTGGCAAGCAGATCCTGGGACAGAGGGACAAGGATGGTGCTGGGTGGGAGAATGGCAGAGTTTCTAGGTCAGGCTGGCTGGTGCCACTTGAGTCTCTGAAGGGACATGGTCAGAGCTCGTGGGGAGTGGAGACTCGGGAAAGAAAGGGTAGCAGGCTTGCCAGGGGTCAGGACAGGACTCAGCTGCTGCTGCTTTCTGGCTTGGTGGGCCGGCCCACCTGAGCTGCCCCCCGCAGTTTCTCTGGCAGAAGTACAGGTTCATCTTGAAACCCCAAGAATCTGGCAAAGGGTAGGTGGAGGGAATCACAATTTAAATCACCCATCACCAACACCTGTTCTTTTATTTCCCGTTAGGAAAATCAGGGCACGAGAGAAGGGGGTGGTGGGAATTGCCACTAGGATATACTTCTTTTTTTTTAAATTTTTTTTTTTTAACGTTTATTTATTTTTGAGACAGAGAGACAGCATGAACGGGGGGAGGGCCAGAGAGAGAGGGAGAGACAGAATCCGAAGCAGGCTCCAGGCTCTGAGCTGTCAGCACAGAGCCCAACGTGGGGCTCGAACTCACGGACTGCGAGATCATGACCTGAGCTGAAGTCGGGCGCTTAACCGGCTGAGTCACCCGCCCCTAGGATATACTTCTTAACAAAAAAACCCCTAACCTAATCTCACCTTCCTAGCAAAAAGAAAAAAAGAGAGAGAGAGAGAGAGAGAGAGAGAGATGCCTGCAATTTGGATTTTGGGGGACTGTTATCAAAATCTACAACCAGAAAATACGGTCGCTGAGCTGAGGCACTTGCATTTCCAGAAGGCAGAAACACCAGTGGGGGCACTGGTAAGAGCCCCTACGACGGGGGAGCCGGCGGCAAGGGCTGGCAGGGAGACACCACCACAAGAAAGGCCCTGTCATGTGGCCCCCAACCTTGCCAAGCCACCTCAAGCCCACCTAGGCCTCACACTCCTCCCTTGCTTGCGAGGGTCCCCACGGCCAAACAGCCCAGTGTTGCCCAGCTCAGGGTCCTATAGCACCTTCATGGGCTGGGGGTGGGGGGACAGAGCACCCCAGAATCTCCCGTCCCCTCTTCCTCAGGAAAAATCTGGGCCCCTAGATCCTCACTGAGCAGTGAGGTCCCAACTCAGGCCCCACGTGAGCAATTTCAAGAAAGAACTCTTGGGGTTAGAACTTAGGCCCTTCATTGCTTTGCCTTGTGTGTGTGACACACTGACCCTCGGGCTTGGAGGAGGTGGGTTCTCTGTGGTGTTTCAAAGACCAGCGCAGCTCTCCAAGAACCTTCTTCCCCCACATTCCGGGTCTGGCTGGTGGCTCCATCAAGGCAGGTGTGTGAGTGTGCAGGAAACCCCTCAGGAGGGCCCTGCCTGGGCCACTCCAGAGAAGTCCTCTCAGACAGCCCATGGCTGCCTCAGTAGGGGAGAGCCCAGGCTGGGCTGCCTCAGAACCCGAGGACATCGGCCTATAAGGGGTGTGGTGAGGGGGGCTGATAAACTAGAGTGGGGCTTCCAGGGACAAACACTACACCATTGCCCCCAGGCCATTTCCCAAATCCCTAGCAGGCGCTCAATCTCCATTTTCCTCACAGAGAAAACTCAATCCTGGTGTAAACTGAAGGCAGGGAGATGGCAGCCTGGGCCCGGCCGGAGGGCAAGAGCTGCCATAGACCTGCCTGGAGACCTGGTTCCAGTCCTGCTGTCCCCAGTGAGAGGTACCATCTGTGTCTCTCGAGATGACCTCACCCTGAGATGGCTGCTCAAATCACCAGAGCTCCAACACAGACCTCCAGCTTCACGACTGGAAGCTACAACAGGACAGCCAGCATGGTGGGGACGGGACACATGGGAGGCCTTAGCAGATCCCTGGGGACCTTCAGAAGAGCCTGAGCCAGCAGCCTCCTCCCCACTTTCCCACTCACAGCTCATGGGGAGCGAGCCTCCCTCGTAAGCACCTGGAGGGGTGGTTACCACCACCACATAACACAAGAACCTGAGGCTCAGAGAGGTTATGTCACCATGCGGAGGTTACACAGCTGGCTAAAGGCAGAATCTGTAGCCTGATCCTGGACTGCGGCTCTCTCTCCACACGGCCGGGGGAGGCAGCTTCCCCGTTCTCATCGTTTATCAGGGCTCAACACAGGCTGCCTCCTTGGCGGCCCAAGCTCCTAGGCATTCAGGCTCTGCTCCCACCTGGAAGCCGCAGAGGCTGGGAACCTCATTAGCTGCGTGGTACTAACAGCTCCCGAGAAGATCTAACACCCCCACCCCCCACCCCGGTCCCCCGGGGCAAGGCAGGTATGTTGAAGGATAAATACCTCCCTGGCTGGCTGGGTCCCAAGAAGCCAAATGCTGAAGGCATAGAAGACACCAAGACATATGGCAAACACTGCCTGGCTCTCCCTGCAGGGATGCAGAGGAAGGCACCTATGAGAACCCTCAGGAGTAAGTGGAAATGCAGGTGCCTGAGTCTTCCAGGATCCAATCGAGGAAGCCAGCTGGGGGCCCGGCCAGGGGAGGTGGATGTCATGCAGGGACTCTGGCTGTCCTTGCTCCCCCAATACCCTGAGCTCCAGAGGTAACCTGGCAGGGGCTCTCCGAAGTCACCGCTCTCATTCTCCCTTTATGGGCCCTGGGGATGGAGGCACTGATAAGGTCTCACTCAGAACAAGCCACTTTTATGAGAAGCGCAATAAAGTCCATTTTAATTTCAGATTCCTTCACCTTCGTGCATACAGAGGAGGAAGCCACCAGGCCCCAGTGAGCATGCGTGAGGCAGAAATCGAGGCCACTGCAAAGCTACCACCTCCCCGCCTCGAGTGCTTGTTCCTGGATAAACCTCAGATGGACCCACATTGGGCCTTTTGTCAGATTTAGAGAAAACTCCTGGCTCCCCACCCAATGTGTAGTCCATTGCTATGGGTGGGAAGAGCCAGTCATATGACAGAAGGTTGGACAAACCCCAGGAAGGGGACTCTTCTGGGGGGGGCAGGGAAGCTGCGATCTTAGGGCTCATTGGGACTCCGAGGTAGAGGTAGCAAACATTTCCGGGTGACTCCTTCACATTAAACCAAACACAGTACATTCTGCATGTGTTGGCCCTGCCCACAGGGGGCCGGCCTCCCACTGCCAGGTGGAGAGCCTCCAGGTGCAGACAGCAGGTGGAGGACAGAGATAGGGACATAATCTCTGGGGCTCAGGGATGAATGTGATGCCCACAGAGCTGAATCCCTTTCATTTATTTACCCAAGTCCCACAGTACCAGTCCCCGGTCTGCCACCCCCCCAAAATCAACCAAGCTCTTGATTCTCGCTCCCCTGATCACGGTGTTGTTCTCTGCATGATTAGCTGCTGGTTCTCCAGACACTGCTTCAGCTTGTCCTCCGTCAGTGTCAAGCGCTGCTCCAGGATGGAGACTGTCTGCAAAAGAAATGGTGGTCAGGCTTCAGGGTTGCCCTAGGGACCACCCCCCCCCCCCCCCCCCAGCCATTCCTGCTCAGCTGCTCAGCCTGCTGTCCTGTCAGGTCCCTGGCTCTGGTGGCGACTTGGACCACTCTTGCCTTCATGTCTCTTCCTCGCTCTGGATGGCTGTTCTCTGATGTCTGCAGGCAGGGGGAGGACACAGCGAGGGAAGGTCGGCAGCAGGTCCCACAGCCCTGGGTCAGAATCCCTGGCCCTGGTGGTCTGGCACTTAGATTGGGGTCTGGAACAGAACCACTTCCTCATTTGGGCCAGGTTTCTGTCCACAACCAACTGGAGACCATCACCCATCTCCATTCCAAAGGTAAGAAAATGACACCCCCAAATGAAGGCACCAGATTAGGGTCCTGCCTACATCTCAGGCTCTTCACCTCTATACCTGGAGGGACTTCCCAGACTGGGAGGTGAGTGACTGAGCGACCCCGAGCCTAGGAGGGCCTCTGCCTGTCCAAGTCCAGTGAGGACCATTGCAGGAATATGCCACCTGGGAATTTGGCCCTAACTCCACTTCCAAGCCCCCCTTTTCCTCTGTAATGGAAGGATAACGCCAAGCTCACAGGAGTCCTGGACACTATGGGTTTTGACTCAGGATGGCACCCAGCCATCACTTCTTAGCTTGACCCATGTCGGCAATGCTTGTCATCATGTTGGCTTCCGAAGGCTGAGCCTTTGCTCCCTGGCCTCTCCTGCACACCCAGCACGACCTGGCTGTCTAGCCTGCCCATGCCCCCAGCTGCTGGGGCTGCATGAGCCTTATGGGCCAGGGCCAGTGTTGCAGACGTGGCTGCAAAAAACCTGCCCACCTCCTCTGGCTTTGGACAGAGTGCTGGCAGAGGGGCAGGTGCTATCTGGGAGCCGGTGTGCTCCCGAGCCTGCCCACCGGTCACACGGCCAACCCCAGCCATCGCCCACCCTGACCCATGCTGGCCACTATGGCTGAGCTCACATTCCCCCCATCGAGAGCTGGGTGAGGGCCTGTGTGTGTCAGGCCCGCACCTGGCACTGGGTGAGTCTGCTGTGAGCAAGGCAGGCTCGGTTCCTGTGTGGTGCCGCCTACAGCCAGCAGAAAGGCTCAGATTAAGAAACAATACTTTCTATTAATTTTACCCATTTGTCTGTGGGCTTTCCCAAGAGGTTTTGCCACCTTCCCTGAGGCTCCATGGAGGCTGTGGGCCTTGGTCCAGTGAAAAGGAAACTTTCCCTTCATACATTTAATAAAACATTGAAACATTCTGGGAGGGAGTTTCCCCTCTAAGGCTGCTATAAATTCTCACAGCATCCCGCATGAACGTCAGCCGCTCACGGAGGCTGCTCCTCCTGGCGGCTGGCCCTTTCTAACTGAGCTGGCCTGGGCTGTAAGGGCTCTGAAAAGGTGCACTGCACCCTGAGAGGCAGGGCTGAGCTGAAAGAGAGTCACACTCCCCCTGTGCTGGCCAGAAGCCGTCGAGGGGTCTGTACCTCGTAAAAGTGGAGGCGGAAACAGCCCCTGGCTGGCCCAGAGCAGCATTCTTGGAAGTTTCCATAGGCTGCTGCAAAGCTTGTGCCGAGCCAAGCTCCAAAATCATTCTTCATCCAGACTTTTTCCGATGGTCCCGGACTCCAGGCCACAGTGGGGGAGCCCGCCTGCTTTTCCTCTTTGCGCACCCCCTCCCTGCCCCTTTAAACTTTTCACAGGGACCGAATTTTCAAGTGTGGAGGCAGCGGGTGCTGGGCCAATGTCAATACCGGGGGTGCCACGCATTTCATGAGGCCTCCACTTAGTTCCATGGGGGAGCCCATACTTTAGCTCAGTAGAAATAGGGCCATTTCTCAATATTACATTTCTTTGAACATAAATGCACACACCTTTTTCATATCCAGCCCCCTGAAAGGAGGGTGCCAGCCCAATTTTGGGCCCTTCCTGGGGGAGCTTTGAGAGGGTGCTTTGTGGCATGTTGTAGACAAAAAGGCTTTCACAAGTCCACTACTCCTCAAACCTGCAGCTCCTTCCTCTCCCTGACGTTCTCCCACTTCCCCCCTTTTCTAGCTGAGAAAGACTCGGGAAGAGTCATCATCTCTACCTTTTCTCTCTACTTCCTGTCTCCCCTGTGCCCCCGGCATACTCTGCCAAGATGCTGGGTGGCAGCCACCATCCAGGGATGAAGTCTACCAGGCTCTTCCAGATCACATTTAATCCCACCCAACCCCCGTCTGAGCCAGAAGGATGGGCCAGGGACAGGACAATTTTTTGGATTTCTGTATGTTAGAATGTTGTCTTGGTGTTCTCTGCTCCACAAGTTTTCCTGAATAATCCTACTCTAATAAAACATGAGACTTCATCTTCATGGAAAATGGTGTCTCTCATGATAAAGTAAAACCTAGAAATCCCAACGTCTAGTTTTGCTGATGTGCCTTCCCTCCACCATGGGAAGAGTCTCCACAGCAATGGAAAGGTTGCCAGTGGGGCTTCTGAGGAGCAGAGGTCAAACACGCTCAGGGCTGGAGGCACAGACAGCAGGAGGGCAGGTGGGCCACCTGTAGGGACAGTCCAGGCCACCACGGTGTCACCATGCTTCCCAGCTGCTGGGGCCTGTGGGAGGGAGGAAGGGAAAGCATCTGGGACAGTGTGTGGGTGGGCGAGGGTATCCCCAGCAAGGGCTGGTTCCGGGACATATCACTTGGCCTTGTTCGCAGTGTGACCTCACCTGCTGGTTCAGAACAACATGCCCGCCTGCACCAAGTGTCAGGCACACAGCAAGCCTCAGTAAACACGTGCTGCCTCAGTGTCCAGAGGGCAGAGGCCGTAGCTCGTTTCTCCCGCTGTCCAGGGCCACGCCAAGCAGGCTGCTCGCCCTGCTCTGTGCGCCGGGTCCTTCCACACGGTGTCTGCAGTGTGGCATGCCTGTCCCAGAGGCGGGGGGAGCACTACCGAGGCAAACAGCTCCGCAGTCTTCCTGACAGCCCCCCACTCCCGCCAACCTTCTCACCCTCCTTTCACTCAGGGCAAATGACAGCTGGCCTCACAAGCAGCCCCTGGGCCCTCATGGCCCCTCACCTTTCTCTGTCCAGAGGAGCAGGGGGTGAGAGAAAGTCCCCAAGGAGGTACAGGCTGGTTCTGGTGGCAAATGGCAATGAGAGAAGCAGCCCTGCTTGACCTGGGCATCTGTGGACCTCTGTCTTCTCAGCAGGGCAAAGGAAATGTGGAGAAAGGGCTGAGGAGGCCAGCGTTCTGGCTGCTAGGCAGACCTGTCTGGGTAAGGTGACCCATCTCCCAGGACTCCTGCATGGTGGAGTCCAAACTCCTCCAGAAAGGTCCCTCCTGCCTGCTGACCTTGGAGAAACCAGGCAACTCATTCCCTCTCCTTGGCCCTTGTGCCATCCGGGCAGCTTACTCTAGAGTCCCCTCCATAATTGAGGTGTGGAGCCCAGACTCCAGGGGAGACTGGTGGGAGGACCCGGGACAGGCCCTAGGGGCTCATCCTGATGCTTCTTGACACACTCTGCTCCAGGGGCTGCTCTCGGCAGCTCATGTTCACGGAGCGCTCGTGATCCTGCCGAGCCCTCTTCCACAATCCTTCAGCGTGGGAGCCCTCCACATGCCCATTTTTCAGATGAGGAAATCCATGCACAGTGATATTAAGCAACTTTCCTAGAGTCACACAGCTTATAAATGACAAACCAGGCCATGACCCACAGCGGCCTGGCTTCAGAGTTTGGGCGAAGGCACCGGGAGCTGCACCTTCGCTTTGTCCCCATCAAGCACGTATAAGGTGAGGCCTGGCCTAATTCCTCCCCACTTGCTCCAGCCATGCCTGAGGGCTACTGGCTACATAACCCCGGGAGGCCTGTGTGTCCCCCACCCAGTGCCCAAGCTCGAGCAGCCCGAGGAGGAACTCGTGGATCTCTGTTCTTACCCAGCAACAGTCACCTTCTGTCCTGTCCAGGCCACCTGGACACCTGGCTCCAGATTAAATGAGCAGAAGCAGTAAAAAGGGACACCCCCCCAGAGTCACCTAGCAGTCCCCTCACACCATCAGGCCACACTCAGAGACAGTTCCTAGGCCTCAGATGCCTCCAATCCCCTATAAAGCAGTCTCTTACCTCACTTAACATTTAGGTTTGGAATTATCATAAAAGTCACGATTTTGAGCTACAAAAATATTATAGGGTTAAAGGGGACATACCAACAAGAACCCTTTAATAGACACACGATGAGAAAGTACCCAAACGCCTGAATTTTAGACACTCTCTTTCACTGGAGTGCGGTGTCACTCAGCATAAGTGAGCAGTTCCCAAACACGCTGTGGGACTTGCCCTGGTCACTGCTGGGTGTCCCACCCCTCACAAGACTGGGCTCAACTAAGTAAGGCACCTCTCTCCCTGAACCATGGGGACAGGAAGCAGAATTCAGACCCCACACCTGGACACTGTCACCCTCGCCCAACGCTGTCCACTTCCAAGGTCACGGCATTCACCTGCCAGCCATGGGAAAGCCTCATGGGACAAAGTCATAGCAGACTCAGAAATTTCATCTTCAAAGTCACCCCTGTCAGAGGGTCACTTGGGGGCTTGTTTCTGAACCACCTTCTGCTGCTGTTACCAGCAATTTCCAGAAAGCCACAGCCCTTGTCATGGGAAACAGTACCCTTAAAAACATTCCTGTTCGCTGTTGAACATACTCTGTTGTATCTTTAGACCGAGGCTTGGTGTACTTGGCCTGCTGTCTATTTTGGTAAGTAAGGTTTTACTGTCACGCCCATTTGTTTATGTTGTCTACGGCTGCTTTCTGGCTATGATGGCAGGTTGAATAATTGTGACAAGAGACCCTATGGCCCACAAAACCAGATATTTACCAACCCTTGCCTCAGACTGTCTTCACTCACTCATCCTCACTGAGCACCCTTGTGTTGGCCCGTGTCACCCAGGGTGACAACGGTGCACACAGACTCGGCTAGGCCTGCAGGGTGCACACCAGTTTGCAGAGGCAAGTACCAAGCAGTCGTACAGACCAGCAGGGTGTGCTGGGAAGAACAGAAGGGTGTGGCCTGGGGAAGTGGGCCCGGGAATGGAGCGGTGAGCAAAGGCTAAGGAAGAGTTCACCAGGCAAGTGGGGCAAGAAGGCGCTGGGGCCAAAGGATCACAGAGCACGGAGCCCCGAGGTGGCAGGGAAGGTAACGAGCAGAGGGATGGATCAAAGGAGGCATGTCTGAGGGAGTGAGGAAGGGCCTTGTGGAGGCAAGAGATGGGGCCGGGGCCTTCTGGCCATGCTAGGCGGCGGCCTTGCCTTCAGCCTCAGAGCAGAGGACAGGGCTGGTGGTCCTGGGCCGAGTGGGGAGCAGACCCTTCTGGCCGCCACAGGGGGATGTTGCGCACATGGCTGTGGTTAGGTGTGTTGGAGGCCCAACCAGATACCAACGAAGTATGAACCCCCACCACGTGGGGGTAAGTCAGAGGCAGATGGGAGAAGGGACCATTCCCTGAGGCCCCAAACATAGGACAGAACACAGGACAGGGGCAGAGAATGGGCTCCAGACAGGATGGGTTAAGTGTGAGGGCCCTCCCCCTCTGAGTGGGCTGGGCAGGAGGCCTGAGCCAGTAACAGGGCTATTTTGCATTCTGACACTATCGTCCCTGCTGGGGGCAGAGTGGGGGGGGAAGAGGTAGGGAGAGCAGAGGAACAAGCCCCTGGACACCAGACAGAATCTGGGACGGGATGATACCAGTGACACTGCTGAAGCCCACTGGAAAGTAGCCTAGCCCCTCAGTGGGTGACAAGGAAGGGACAGCCAACGCAGGGAACCTGTCAGGGAGAGTGCTGGAGGCACAGCGGACCAAAACCAAGAGCATGAGTGAGGCCGGCTCAGGCTGGGGGTGGGGCAGCATTCCCAGCCTGACTTGGCTGCCTGAGCTCTCCAGAGGAATATCCTCTGGGAGAGGCTGAACAAGGGCATCTTATTCAAATCCTCATCTTCCTGCCTAGGGGAGAACAGATGCTGTGATCTGTCCCCTGTCAAGGCAACATTAACAGGGCAAGTGGCTTCTCTCACTCACAGTTCAAGATGTATAAGACGGTTCATGTAACACCCTGAAGGGCCTTCTGAGTGGGGTCTAAAAATAACCGATTTTAAAGCGACAAGCTTGTTTTTTTAGTCCCCTAGGAACTGTAGTGATGCCCAAAGAAGTTGCACCAAAATGCCAGTCTTCAGCCACACGTCTGGCACCCAGGGCCCCCAGCTCCAAGAGGGAGACGACACAACACGAGGGTCATCTAGACAGCCATCGTGGCTCTGGACCTCGCTGCTTTGGATATTTTTTCCCTAATGGCATCAAAGTATCAGATGCCTGCCCATGGCTGCAGGGCTCTGGGAGCTGGAAGAGTTGAGCCCAGCTCCCACACTGGCCCCCTGCCCACCGATGGCCCAAACTGGCCAGTCCAGGTGCCCCGCGTGGGGCAGAGCCTGGGGGCATGTATCTCCACTGACTTTTGAGGTGCCCAAGGGGAGAGCCTCCACTCCTGATGTGTGACAGGGACTTAGGCATCTGAAGAGTGTTGCCAGAGGCCAAAGAGCATCTACAGGGCCTCTGCCTGACTGTGCTGCCTGAGAGGGCTGGGAGCCATGATGCTCCCACAGGCTCTGTGCGGGCGTCACATGGAGGCGGCGAGAGTCCAGTGCTCCCTGAGAGCATAATCCCCACCCTTGGAAGTAGAAGTGGTGCAACAAAGCAGAAGAAGGGCTGCTCTGCCACCCAGCGCGTGGAGGCCCCGCTCCCTTCATGGAGCTCTTCATGCTCCTCTCATGGCCGCTCTCTCCCTGCCAGCTCCATCACGCTTTCCCTGGGCTTCGTGGGCTTTTCCTTTGTCCTTTCTTTCTCCAGTGGACTGCCTACTTCCCAGCCCCCCACTTCCTATGGTATGACCTCCCCTTCTTTCAGCCCTGCTGGCCTCTTTTTTCTCCCCAGACTGGTTTCCTCTTGAGGCAGGCTTGTCCTGCATTTTTTTTTCCTCAGCTCTTTCCCCTAGTCCTCATTTCTACCTCCTTTCTTTTTGTTTTAGTTTTTAAAAAATGTTTTATTTATTTTTGAGACAGAAAGAGAGAGACGGAGTATGAGCAGGGGAGGGGCAGAGAGAGAGGGAGACACAGAATCTGAAGCAGGCTCCAGGCTCCGAGCCGTCAGCACAGAGCCCGATGTGGGGCTCAAACCCACGAACTGTGAGATCATGACCTGAGCCAAAGTCAGATGCTTAACCGACCGAGCCACCCAGGTGCCCCTCTACCTCCTTTTTAGGTCTCTTTTTCATCCCCTTTACACTTGTGTTTGGAGAGAAGGCAAGAAGAAAAGGAGCAGGATATGTTCAGAGAGTTAGCTCCAAGTGAAGCCCAGGCCCCTGACATGGCTCACCTACTCTGGGGCTGATATACCTGGGAAGAAGAGCTCTGACTCTGACTGGGGCCTGGGAGGCCTCTGTGAGGAGACAACAACCCGAGACAGGCTAAAGGAAATGTGTTCCAAACACAAGGTATAGTAGGTGCAAAGGCCCTGAGGCACAGAAGAATATGGCATTGTTGAGGAGGTGAGTGCTGTTGGTTTGGAGTGGTTGAACAGGGAAGAGAGTGTGGTGGCCACAAGGAAGGTGGAGGAGGGACCCTAGGGCCCTTGGCCAAAAAGGGACAGGAACAGGGAAGCCTCCACCCTGGCACTGCCTTATCACATTCACAGGTCTGAGCAAGTACAGTCAGGAAGATGGGGCTCCTGCATGCCTGTGGTCAGTTTTCAGAGCTGGTTCTAGAGTGAGTCTGGGAGAAGAGGCTCAGCCCGGGAACTGACTACGGCCACCAGGTGCCACAGTCGGAGGTGAAACAGAAGGGGGTGAACTGGCACTTCAGAACACCAAGGGCAGACCTCGTGAGCCAGGGGCCTTCCAACAGCTGCTCCTCCTCCCAGAGCACTGCTGCTACTACGACCTTTGCTGAAAGTGTCTCTCCTGTACAGCCCACGTGCAAATGTAGCAGGAAGACTGGAGCCATAACTTCCACAAAGACCTGAGGGGCCACAGCACACCAACAGGGCCCTCCTGACAACCTCATCCACCCCCACACATTTGTCAGGTCTGCCACATGCAGCAGACAAGAGACCGGCTCGGAGGGGCTTCCAGGCACTGGCGTGGCCGCAGCACTGGTCCTGTCTGGGCTGGCTTTTGGGGAAGCTGCTCGACCATGACTGACAGTGAGTAACATTTTGGAGGAAAGGAGAAAGACAGAAGGTAACCAGCCAGCCTTTCTGTGTGCATTTCTCAGATATTTGGCCAGTTCCTTCTGGAATGCTGCTGCACGTGCAGACCTCGCTCCAGGCCTCCCCGCAGCACTCCCCACCCCATCCGGCTCCGGCGCAGCCCTTCTATCCCAGGGCCCCCGACCCCAGCCAGGGAACTTCTCCATGTCCACTTTCTGCTCTGAGCAGGGAACTTCTCCATGTCCACTTTCTGCTCTGAGCAGAGCCCTAGCCCTCTTAGGTGGTTTCTATGGTCAGAATCCCCTCCTGGGCCTCCCTGGAACATGGCCCAGAGGTGGACAGGGTGGCTGGGCCAGAGAGCAAACATCCAGCCACAGGCGCCCTCGAGCTCTCTGCCAGGCTGGGGGCACCGCAGCGAGGAGAACTAAAATGGGCAGCAGTGTAGCAGGAAGCTGGGACACTGGGCCACCCGTGTCTGAAGGGGGCCTGGGGGGCAGCGAGGCGAGAGGGTTAAGCAATTGGGGTGGGGGTTGCTGCCCAAGCAGGCGTGCGGCAGGGCTGCAGTGTGGGGGGAAAGTCAGGCAGAGAGACGTCAAGTATGCGGGGCCAAGTATGTGGGGCCGGGAGAGGGCGGTGGGGTTGGTGAGCACAGCAGGGCGCCAGAGCAGGGGGGCACCACAGGAAGGGCTGATGGCGTGTAGGAAACCAATCGCATGACTAGACCGTGCTGTTCTCAACTCCTCCGGCTGCCGAGTCAGGCTGGGCAGCATCCTCACATCAGGGCTCTGCCTCACGAGTGTCCTCACCAGACCCAGGTAGGCTACTCCTGCCCCATGGCTCCCAACATGAGATGGGTGCCCTAGGCCCCTCTCGGTGACTACTCCGCTCAGGCTCCACCTTCCACCTCGGCTTTCCGGGACTCCTGGGTCACCCTCCACCTCCACACTGCTTCTGCCGTGTCCCTTTCCTGTCCAGGAGCTCAGGGATAACGGACGAACTCCTTGGCATAGCATTCTCATGGCACTCAAGGTCCACGTTGCCTATTACTATTGCTCTCTCTGACCAAAGCCACCTACCAAAAGCCCCACCTCAGCCCTCTTTCCCCCACAAGTCCCCCTCGGCTCACCCCCACGCTCAGTGCCTGCCCAGCTCCTCTCCCAGGATGTCCTGGCCATAGCACAGGTGCAGACTCTTGGAAAATGCTATTATGGTGACCCCTGGTCCCTACCTTTGTCCTGTGTGGTAAGAGCGCAGGCTCCAGAGCTGTGCTGCCTGGGTTCAAATCTGAACTTGACTGCTAACTTGCTGAGTGGCCTTGGGCAAGTTATCTGACTCAAGGCTTTAGATTCCTCATCTGTACACTGCACCTCTCGAGGCTCCGTTGTAATACTGTATCAACAGCTAATATTTAT
Organism: Panthera uncia; assembly: GCF_023721935.1. NCBI lineage: Eukaryota > Metazoa > Chordata > Mammalia > Carnivora > Felidae > Panthera > Panthera uncia. Next base: position 19,665,936 of record NC_064816.1, read on the forward strand.
GTGGCCCTTGCTCTGGACATGGGGGTGCACCATGGGCAACATGGCTCCCTACTTCATGGGGGCCATGGGTAAGCTCTGAGCTGCAGGGGGCCTTGTACAGATGGGGCTTGATGAGGCCCCCAAAGAAGGCAGCCTGTGGTCAGGCCTGGTAGGGTCTGAGCCATCAGGGCACGTGGTGGTCTGGCTGCTCCTTAAAGTTCTCCTGTGACGGAAAGTTCCTTTTAATCATTTCCAGGCTTGTGGTTGAATCGGCTCCTCTAGGCGGTCTCCCACAGGGGCTGGGGCATCCCAACCCCCTACCCCCAAGACAGAAGCCAGATTACCGGTGGTAGTGTCCGAGGTGCCCTGGGGCTTAGGGAGAGGACACACCTGCCTGGCCACACCACTGGGGGCCTTTGTGCCAGGCTTCAGGGAGCATCCTGGCGCTGGCCATTGGCTCAATGCCCCTGTCTCGACTGTGCCGCACAGAATGTCTAACTTTCCTTTCGTTTCATTGCAAAGATGGAAAAATATGGAATTAATCTCCCCTCTAGCATGGTTTTGACTTCACTCAGATTCTAAAGATCTAAAACAGATGCAATAAAAGGGGAATCTCTTTGCTGTGGGGTCTTCTGAGCTATCAAAACAAAGTGGGGCTGCTGGGCTCAGCGCCTGCACAGCTCTGCCTTGTCTCCTGCCAGCTCCAGCTTTGTCTGTTGGTGTATGTTAGTGTGTGTGTGTGTGTGTGTGTGTGTGTGTGTGTGTGTACACACACATGCAGGGCCCTGTCTTGCTGATGGTGCCCTGGTCAGCCAGTTGCCACATGTCAGGACTGAACAGGGGCCGGAAGGGCCAGCCTGGCTTTGGGAGGCTGCTGGTCTGAGCCAAGTGCTTCCCACCAGCCAAGGCTCTGCCTCTTTGCCCTGGCCTCTGTCCAGCACCCAGTGGTCCATGGCACAGGGGCCTTCGAGTCAAAGGGGCAAATGCTGGCCCTCGACAGCCCGCTGACGTCCATCAGTCTGAATGCCGGCATCATAAGGACAGGGGTTTTTGTCTATTCTTGCTCACTGCGGTCTTCCTGCTTCCAGACACAGCTCCTGGCACATAGTAGGTACACACTGAGTGCTGGATGGACAAATGCCAGGCCCTGAGCTCCACGAAGACGCAGGAATTCAGGTACTGCACCAGCGAGCCCATCATGTTCCCAAGGCCCAGGCGCAGCCTTACTCCTGGGATGAGCCCGCCTGGCTGGTGAGGGACACTCCCCTCAGGTTGGGCCTTGGACCTGGCAGGCTTGAGGGGACAGCAGGGGAGGGACTGGAGGCTAGGTAGGCCAGAGGGGCCCCTGCCAGCTGGCCTTGGCCTCAGCAGGATGTGGGGGTGTGCAAAATAGGATGGGAGTCCAGGAAGCAGTCCACTTCCTCCCCTTCCCACCTCAGGCCTGATTTGATGAGGGCTAGCAGCTTCGAGGCCTGAACTTCAGAGGGGAAGAAATGGGAGAATCCCTCTCCTGCTGACGTCTGACATGTTAACTTGCCCGGGATCACACACAGCTGATGCACAACAAAACGTGTTTCTACAGAAATTCCTCCCAATCTCTCTGGGCTCAGCAACTGTCTTTTTAACCAACCCCCTTCACCCAAACGTTTGCTGCTAGCAACACAAAATGAGCCTTTGTCCCTCGAGCCCACAGGTCTATGTTTCTGTTTCACATTATCTCAGGGATATAGGATTTCTCTGACGTTTTTGCATCCCCCAGCCCCCACCTCTACTGCGGATTAGCTCTCTTCGGGAAGTCCATGAAACACTATTTTCTATTGGTGGATTAGCCATGGGATTAAAGAATCTTGGCTAATATACCTTCCTTGTGGCTTTAGAGCAGCTCCTTTTAAATGAACACAGGCTTTTCCATATTACTGCTTACCCCCAAAAGAGAAGCTATAAAAAGTAGATCCACTAACCACTATCCATAAAACGGAATGCTCCTGGGGCCCAGGGGGTGCTACCCATACCAGGACAAAAGTTCTGAGCTGCAGACCCTGCCAAAACTGGCCTGAGTTCAAGCTCATCTCCTTGTCAGCCCTGGGCAGGCCGCCAGGGAGGCAAGGGTCTACCAGGGACACGCCCTAAGGTGCAGGATGCCAGTCACTGCTCAACCAGCGGCTTTGCTGTACTCTGACTCCGTGGTGAGTCCAAACAGGGCTGAGCACGGGCTGTGAACCTTGGCTTTGGCCACCTTCTGCATTCCATTTCTTCAGAAGTCGACTTTCCCAACAATCCATAATCCAAAGTGTTAGTTAATTTACCACAACTTGATAAAACACAATCATCCCAAGTCAGAGAGACTGTCAGGTAGCTTCCTGGAGGCCTCAGTACAGCCTGGCAAGTCAGGCTGTGGCCCCAGCCCGACAGGACCACCTCAGGGAAGAAGGGCTCACAGGCTCCCCCCTGCCCTGCCAAGGACCCAGCGATCCATGGAGGAAACCTAGCCTCTCATCTTGGATGGTTTTCTAGAGCCACCAACTGGGCCCAGATCAGAAAGGGGGACATGAAACCGCTCCCCCAAAAGCCATGTCCCACTGAGTTTAAAGCTTCTTTTTGTTTTTTCTCCTTCACCCAGGGAGAGGGTCCGTACTGACAGTCCAGGCCCAGAGAGGGCCCTCCACAGGGCAGGTGAAGGAAGTGGCAGACCTGACTACAGCTTTCTCTGACCCTGCTCTAGTGGCAGGAGAGTGCCAAATGGCCACAGGGTCAGCTGTGACTTGGTTCATCACAGAGCCAAGAAGGCCTCTTCGGGACTGCCTTTCACAACCAGAATACTCATAGGCCCCTTCTTGTGGCCTGTACTTAACCCTTCCTTGGATGGCCTGTGGGTCCGCAGAGGAGTAAGAGCAAACCATCTGGGGTCCACATCTCCCCTCCTCTAGAGTAATCCCAGTCAGTCTGAATGAGATGCCCCTGCATGAGCCTTGTTATCCGGCTCCAGCCCCTGTGCCCCCACCCCCAGCTCTCCAGGCCTGCTCAGGGCCTCATAGGAGAAATCTCGGAAGACTGTGAACATTCCCAGGCCCTAGAGGCCCTAGAGGCAGCCACCCTAAGCCCATCTGGTGGGCAGGGGCCTTCCCTCTTCAGCTTCTCTGGGGAGGGGTGCTCTTTGCCACAACCACAGATGGCAGAGAAGACGGAGCTTGAGCCTGTCCTGCCTTTGAGCGCTGCTAGCAGCACCAGCCTTTGCTTTTTGCAAAGCCAGGGGAGCCTGTGGATAAACTGCCAAAAAAGAGTGACAGAGTTGGGGAAGGGTCAGGGCCCAGCCCCTCTGCAACTGGCTAGTCAGACCCCAAGTACGCTTCTGACACAGACCAGAGAGTGTCCTGTCCCCAGGAAGCAGCTTCTTGACAGAAGAAAAACAAGTCTCTCGTCTCCAAACCCCAAAGAGCAGGAGTTCAGGCTGTCTTGAACCTGACTTTGGTCCAAGGGTAATTCTTGAATGTCTATACAGAGGAGGACAGCCAGACAACCTCTGGACCGTGCAGGCCCGGTGGCCAGATGTGCTGTGGAGAGAGGGTCCACTTTTGTGGAAACCAGCAACCACCACCCCCACGCCACTGGCCGTATGTGCGAGTGATATAGGGGCTGCACACGCCCTATAAACAGGGATCCTGGCGGGGGCGTGGGGGCGGCTGGGCAGGGTGCCTTTTACTCTATACCTTCCCAACAAGTTGAGTCTGGGCGCACCTGAGAGGGCTGGCCCCCAGCTAAAATGGCAGAACTGTTTTAAAATCTGGAGTGTGTCTGCACAAACAACAGCTAGTCTGCCCAGGGAAGAGGTACACCAAGAGCCCCACAGAGTGGTCAGGCAGCTCGGCCCATGCGAGAGCAGACCCTGTGTTCCCACCTTCCCCACCAGCATGAAACCAGGCACCTCACACAAGCGGTGCATCAAATAGGGAACCCCCAGGACATGGGCGGTTGAGGGGGGAAGACCAGGATGTCTCAAAACAAACAGGCCATTCTATCCAATTCCCCAAAGCTCACAGAAAAAAGTTCTTAGCCTTGTTGAGTTAGGTCAGTGGAGCTACAACAACCTGGATATTTCACAAACTCAAACGTCAGGAGACCCAGACTGACAGGGCTGGGTGGGCCTGCCCCCGCCTGCTTCCCACTGCACGCATGTTCTAGTCCTGGAGCCCAGCAGCCCCCAATGAGTCACAGGAACCTGAACGTGACATCACAGCATGGCTGTGGCCAGCCTGAAGCACGGGTGCCATAAAAAAAACATAGTTGGAGCAGGAATTTTCATGGCTTGGTATTTTTAAAAAGCAGCAAGATGTGAAACTGGAGTCGAAAATAACTCTGCTGTGGGCTTCTGAGGCAAAACCATCAAGCCGCTTGTTGGGCCGGGGCCCCTCGCTGCAGCCTCCCCAGCTCCTGGGCACTGTCCACGCCTCTGTGCCCCACCCCTTACCCTTGAGGAAGACTGAGGGACTCTGGAACTCCCAGACACCACCCAAACCTCTGTCACTCAGGAGTCCGCAAAGGAAGCAAAGGGAGCCAACCCGGGAGGTGAGCTCATGCAGTGAGGCTAGTTGTGGAAAGCAGCCTCTCCCTGCTCATTGGCGAGTCTTCCAGCATCTGTGAAAAGGACCCCTAGATCACCTGGCGCACCCCCACAAGAACATGAGGGGAAAGGTTAAGGCCTCTGTCTGGATGCATGCTGAATGCCTATCCCCAGGCAGGCAGCCCTGGCAGCCACAGGGCCCACCCTGGAGTCCTTCTTCCAGGGACTCCAGGAAGAAGGCGACTCATGGAAAGAAGGACCTGAGGGAAGTCCTGGCCTCACGTGCGGTGCTGACCTCTGTTGCCCATCCCACGGGACAGGTAGATGGGCAGTGCCTAAAGGCTCCCCTGTATAGAGATGGAAAACCAAGGTTTACTCAGATCCACACAGATGGAAACAGGCAAAGCTGGGTCAGAGCAGCTGGGGCTTCTGACTCCTGGTCAGGGCTTTTCTCTGGATCCCACAGGCCTCCAAGGTCAAGCCACCTTTCTCAGGAAGAGAAGACTTGGGGCAGGTCCAGCAGGTCAGTAACCCATGGTAGCCATAGGACAGGTGCGTGTATGTGTGTGTATGTATGTATGGACAGGGTCACGAGAGAAAGAGGGGGTACACAGCCCCCCACTCAGGACCTCAGCCCCAGGAGTTCCTGAGAATTCCCATAATGGGGTTTTGAGGAGCAAAAAGTCGCGAAAGAGAAACCTAAACCCCATTATTAGGAAATACTTTTTTCAACAACCATTAAGATAACTGGATTCAAAGAACAGCTATCACGGTAAGTATACAACTTTGAAGGGCTTCAATCTTGGCCCAGTGCCTGGGTCTGGGTTCAAGGCTCCCATCTAATGGGCCCCATGACCCATCCCTGATTTTCAACAGCCCCTGGGCACCTCAGTTCCCCATCACCTCCTGGGCTCCCCTTCCTGGATCTGGGGAAAGATCTCTTCCTTTTCTCCCTGTTGTCCTAGCACCTAGCCAGACCACTAGAGTCTCAGTGGCAGCTCAAGAGCATTCCTGGGACTCAAGTCCAGCAGTTGCAGAGGCCTGTGGAATGTCCACTCCTGACACTCCTGTGTCACCTGCCCACCCTGGTACTTTCCCACATTCTCCTGGGAGCACGTCGACTTCATGCTGTGCTTTATGAAATAGCTGGTGCCGGTCCAGCTAACCAAGAGCTTCCCAACAGTGCTCAGAGGACATAAGCTGGCTCGGCTGTCCCCGCTTTACGAGGGAGGAAACTAAGGCTCTGGGGAGCAATGTCACCTGCCTGAAGTCACCCAGGTGATTAATGGTGGGGTTGGTCCTCAAATCCAGGAGGGCAGGTGTGTCCAGGCTGATGGGCAGGTGGCTCACTCTGCTCCCCAGAGCTGGTAGGGATGTGTAAGACCAGAGAGACCCCAGCTGTTCAGAATATGGCAACCAGCTGGGATCAGGATCCCCAGGAGCTCTCAGTGGAGGAATCCGTGAAGCCCTCAACAGCAACCTCACAGGAGTAAGGAGGGGTGTCTCCTATATAAAGAAGGGCCATGGCAAGGGGTATACTCTCTGGCCAGGGACCTGAGGGTTGCCCGGCTCTGTAATCACAGAGCAAGAACATCTGGCCGTAACTTTCAGGAAGATCAAGTTTGGCTTGCAGACGGACTCCTGGATGAAGCCATCCCTGACCACATGAAAACTGTCTAGCAGGGGAAGCCCCAGGCTGAGTGGCCCCTGGGGCTGGCCCATGCACAAGCAGTTACTCTTACCCTATTCACACCTGGCATGGTGCCAGCTGCTGAGCACCAAGTGGGAGGATGACATGAGGGCCACGAAGGAGAGCCCTTGGAAAGCTGCAGGTCTCAGCCAGATGGCAGGAGGAGGAGGAGGACGGCAACGAGGACATGACCCCACACTCTGCAGACTTCCCATCTAAAACAACTCCCTGCCAGGCCAGGCCGGTCCAGACAGCACACCTGCTCCGGGGATGGCCAAAGGCCTGTGAACCTTGTAACGTGTTCCAAAGTTATCTCCCTGAATGGATACACTTTTGAAAAACAACATATGCACTTTTAAATTTTTTTTAAATGTTTTTATTTATTTTTGAGACAGAGAGAGACAGAGCATGAACGGGGGAGGGTCACAGAGAGAGGGAGACACAGAATCTGAAACAGGCTCCAGGCTCTGAGCTGTCAGCACAGAGCCTGACGCGGGGCTCGAACTCACGAACTGTGAGATCATGACCTGAGCCGAAGTCGGACACTCAACCGACCGAGCCACCCAGGCGCCCCCATATGCACTTTATAGAAAAGGTGTTCCTAAAGAAATAAAATGGTAAAGGGGCGCCTGGGTGACCCAGTCGGTTAAACTTCTGACTTCAGCTCAGGTCATGATCTCACAGGTTGTGGGTTCGAGCCCCAAGTCAGGCTCTCTGCTGTCAGTGCAGAGCCTGCTTTGAATCCTCTGTCTCCCTCTCTTTCTGTCCCTCCCCTGCTCGCAATCTCTCTCTCTTAAAAATAAATAAGCATTAAAAAAAAAAGGAAAACAACAACAAAACGGTATAACCCCAAATTGGAAGTCAAAGGGCTACATTTTGGATGCTGCACATGCCCTAAGGGCATGTTGCTTTCCTTGGGATGACAGGCCTTACGGCCTGGCCTGGGAGGGAAGCCACCCGGCTCGCTCACTGGCCCCAGACACAGAAAGGGCTCAAGGAATGAAGGGAACTCGCCACCCCCACTGTGAGGGCTGAGGAATGGCTCTCCTGGGCAGGGAGGTAGTGGGGAGCTGGGAGAGCTATTTCTCGTGCTGCTGGGATCCCCCCGCCACCTCTGCCAGGCCTTGAATAATGACAAGGGGCTGCTGGACACATGGCGCTGCTGGACACCGCCCAAAGAGCCTCACACAAGCCGATGCATCTAATCCTCACAAGAGGCCCATGAAGCGGGTACTATTATCGTTCTGCATTCCAGACTTGGAAACTGAGGCACAGAGGTTAAGTACCTTACCCAAGGTCACTGAGATCTTGGCCCAAACAAGCTGAGTCACATCTCTCCATGGCACACTCAGCTGCCCAACCTCCGGGTCTCTGCTTTGCACAGAGGTGCCACTGAAGAGGACTGAGAACGGGTCCTGGGCCTTCACACTGGTGTAAATGGGCTACGAACATCCAGAGAGGAAGACTCAATCACTGGGCCACACCAGCCTGTTGAGCAGGAAGCCAGGCTCTGAGGACTGTGAGCTTCCACAACGGGGTGTCCTGCTCATATCACCCAGGGGCTGGAGGCTCTGTGACTCACTCAGTAAACATCCCCAGTCACTGCAGCCCCCACAGTGCTTCCCTGGAGGATATTCTGCAGGATGGATGACCGAAGGACCTGGAAGGCAGCTTCCCTCTCAGAAGCCTCTTTGAAGTAGACTTCCTTGTGGGGGGGGCGGGGAAGGGCAGCGAAGCGGTGAGATAGAGAATAGCATAATTCAGACGACTGTGAAGTGTGAGTCACTGTTGGGGTGGCTGACAGCACCTCTCCAGAGCAGAGAGGCACATTGGGATGGTGAGGAGCATTCACTGAGGGGGGCAGCATGTGTCAATACCTACAGACCAAGGAGGCTCAGAGGCCGCTGGGCAACCTGCATAGGTAGCTACACACAGCAGGGTTACCTGGCTCTAGGCCTCAGAGGAGCCTCCAGAGAGGGGACTGCCCACAGCCAGGCTGGTCCCAAGAGGAGGGAACTCCCAACGCCACTGGGGACAGCTCTGGCTGTGGCTAGAACACCTCAGCTAGAGCCCCAAATCCAGGAGAGGAGGTAGACCTGAAAAAACCAGTGACCAAGCTCAAAGACAGCATCTAATTAGCACAAATGCAACTCCTACCACTTTGAAATGGGCTGAGGCCTCAAGTGGGGGCTTCATCTATGGAACCCAAGTTTCCTCAGGATGTGTCAAGTCCATCAGGAACATGTCTCACTTGGTGGCATTCAGGAATGCACACCATTTGGCAAAGCAGGTGACTGGCTGATGGGCCTGGCATCTGGTTGAGGGCGGAGTGCTGTTTGGATCCACCAAGGGGCTGGACAGCGTGAGGTAGGACGAGGGTGCTACAGTCATCCAGACCCCGGGCCAGAGGCCCAGGCCACAAGAGAGACTTCATTATTCTCTGTGATGCCAGTTTCTTACAAAGTTACTATCACACTCTGAACTGCTAACACATAACAAAACCTCCCATGTGCACTCCTGAAATGCAGCAACGGGAAATGCTTTTAGTGCTATACTCCAAAGAAGTGATCCAATGAAGCTATTTTTAACCATCTTCTCAGACTTAATTTCCAATTTTATCCTATAAAGTTCTAACTGATTCCACCTCCCCTGATCTCTCACTTGACAAGGCTGTGAAGAACATGAGGCAGGCTTGGCAGTTTCTGACGCATCTGAGGTGGGGGATGTGCATGTTGCTCATACTTCTCTCTTAGCATGTGCCTTCTCAAGGGTTAACAGATTTTCCAAAGTGTCTGTATGAGGTGCCCGCAGTTCCCCCGGCCTCCAGCCACTGATGCCTGGCCTTTCCCTTCAAATGTCCTTCCTTCACTGGGCCCAAGGTGTGCAGCACCAGCCGGGATGCTGTGACACTCCGTGGACCACGTGACATGACGGAGAAGAGCTTTTCTCACTTGGCCCCAGATCCAAGTGAGCCTCATCACCGGGTGGGCTCCAGAGGGAGGGAAAGGATGCCACACCACTTCAGCTCCATCTCCGTCAGAGATTCAAGGGTCCTTTGCCTTCTTCCCACACCCTTGCTCTACCCATGAGCTGGCATAGAAAAAGGCTGTCTGCACCCATAGCCTAGGCGGGGAAGGGTCTGAGGACCTTTAAATCCTGCCTTGCCACCTCCCCCCCCCCCCATATGCCCCATGTCAGCCACACTGGGCCTTTTGCCCATTGCCTGGATGTGCCCATGGCCCCCTCCAGTCCTGCAGGCAGGCTGCTCCCTCTGCCAGCACTGCTCTCACGCTCCTGGTATTGGCTGCCACCTTTCGCCAGGGCATTTTGCTCTTACGGAAACTGCTGCGCTACAATTCTGTTTTGGGACCTGACAGATGTACACGTGCTCCAGAGGCCAGGGCCCACGTCCATCTTGACGATGGTGGTCAGCACACAGCTAACATTTATTGAGCAGCTACCTAGAGACAGGCATAAGCCAAACACTTCCCACAAATTCATCTCCTTTGATCCTGACCACAAACGTGGGATGTGGAGTCCATGACCACTGCACATCACAGAGGAACCCACCAGGGCTTAGAAAGCCAAAGGGATTTTGCCAAGGTTGCTTGGAGGATAAGGAGCAGTGCCAGCTCAAACCCAGAGCCTGGGCTCCCAGACGCCTTGACTCACTCCTTACAGTTCCCTGGCACGTCCCTGGAGTGCCCACCCGGTGATGAGCAGGATGAATGGACAGTGTTTCCTTCAAAGCTCTGCTGCAGCCCAGGCCAGCCCTGGGAGGGCATACCCTGGCAGGATCTAGCACTGCTGATTTTAGGGTCCAGTGGCCTGGCCGGGGCTTGGATGGTTCTGAGAGGCAGGATCTCAGGGCAGGCACTGCAATTTCATTAATTTGGCCTAGAAAGTAGGTCCATTATGATTATGTTTTTTAAAAATCCAGCACTTGCTGGCCAACTCCAAATGGTCCAAATGCCAGGCCAAGTGCAGACGGTGGGGTGAACACACGTCAGGGCCTACCTGGGTGAGGACGTCCAGCTGGCCCACGATGTGCTCCAACGTGCTGGTCAGCGTCTGGGGCATGCTGATGGGCTCCTGGGGCTGGCTCTGCACCGACTCCTGACTCCTGCCTCTGCCTGGAGGGACAGGGAAATCCACTTCTGGCTAAAGACAACGAAAAGAAAGGGAGTCCTTCAGTCTTCATTCAGTGCTTAAAGAAACAACAGAGGAAGGAACAGCCCCTCTGAAGGATGAAGTAAAAAACCACCAGTAAACTGGAGAAAATGAGTTCCAAATATTGGCGGGAAACACAGTGAGGGGGTACTCCCACAACCGGGCCACATGCCCCCTTCCAGGACTTCCTTTCTAAGCAGAGGCTGTGAGTGAGGAGCGCAATCAGAGCATTTGGCAGTGTGGGCCAGAGGGGCCTGGGAGGGATGTGCGGGTGGGCCGGTGAGTGCACTCTGCTGGCTCCTGGTGGCCATCAGGGAGGCCAGGCCAGCTGCTGGCTCTTCAAGCAGCCTACACCAGTAGGCCTCTCAGAGTCCAGAGACCCTGAAGCCCAGCCTGGCTCTGAAGCCACCCCTCTTCCTGGTCAGATCAATGCCAATTCCCCACCCCCAGCGCAGGGATAGCCTAGAACCAGGGGGATGTTCTAATCCCGCCCTAGTGCACATCCCCTGGGAAAACAGGCATTCTGTGTGAACATCCTGGCCAGATGGCTGGTGGGAGTCAGAATCCACAGGACAGGCACCCTGGGCTCTTTAGACAGGATTCCGGGAATGTGAGGAATCAGTGTTTCTGCCTAAGATCCTTCTGCTCCCAAACGCAGAAGCCATCCTAACCTCTGTCCACGCCACCCCCCACAACCACTGAGCACAAGTGATTTCCTAAGGGGACTCATCCCAGTCCTACATGTGTCCCCCCAAATTCAGGCACCAGTCTGCACACAGATGAATGCCTCTCCTAACCTAGGAAGTGCTGTGCAGGGTGGGATTCCCAAGGACATAGTCAGCAGATGCCCCAGTTTGGTCTTGGAGCCTCCAATTCCTCCGTGGACATGACATATTTGGTGAGGCTCACACTCTTGGCCTGGCCCAAAGGCCCCAGTAACCCATAAATGCAGCTACACTTAGGGCTCAGGGCTTTAAACCATGACCTCACTAACAGCACTAACAGACATCCCAAATGTCACCACATTACTCCCTGACTTTGCTAGTCCTCCAGGGCTCTCTGCTGTCTTTGGGAGAAAATTCAAGCCCCTTGACAAGGCACCCCACTTCAGCCTACCTCCTTTCACAGCTCCCCTCCTGCTTCTGCACCCTCTAGCCCAACTCCCAAGGTCCTCCCTATTGGGAGGCCTCCCAAGGGCCCTCATCCACCCTTCCTTTCCCCTGGCCCCAGCATCCTGTCCTCCACTCACTTTGCAACCCTGAACTCCTGATCAGAAGCTCCTCTGTACTCCCACACGCCTGTGGCTGCCCCACCCCAGCCACTGCATCCCCAGGACCAGGACACATGAGTGGGATGGATCAATGCTGGCCTGCCCACAGGGCCTGCTGGCTGCCCATCCATGCGTCTATGTCCCTCTTTCTCCTGCCCACACTCATCACCCCTCTCCCTTCTGAATCTAGGACATTACTGAGTTTAGAGCTTGCCAACTACCCAGATACCACAGAGCGAAGGCTACTCTACCTGGCACCCCTCCATCCCTCAATGCCATGGCCAGTGGAGTATACTAGTTATGACTGGGGCTCACCTCGGATGCCTGCACACCTGTCCACTGTCTCACCCCAACACGGCTGCCTGCACACCTGCCACCAGCACCTAGCTTGCATCTCTGAGTCTCCCCATCTCTTGGATGAACCCACAGTGGCCAAGCCCTAGAAAGACGCTCTGCCCTGGACATGCTCACCTGGGTGGACATCAGAGTCCTTGAAAAGTATCACCCCAGGAGATGATTCCCGACCAGCCAAGGAGGGCAATTTAGCACATGGACCCTACTGCATATCTTCCTTTATTAGGAAAGTGTTCCAATCTCATAGATAACAAACTCTCCAGTCCACATTCATTTGAACCTGGACAAATACAGGCTTTGGAGGTTACAAAGAAAGTGAATGTGAGACACATTCTTGAAAACAGGAACAGTGCCATGTGTGCAAACCCATCGTGTGCATGTCTGCTGTGGTGCTACAGCCGTTTTGTAAGACCCTAGCCCACCAGGGCTGGGGTTCCAGGCCTCTAGGAATCAATGCCCTTGGCTAGTGAAAGCCCTGACAGTTGTGGGTGTTTTGTTTTGTTTTTTTCCTCTTCTTTTTTGTAATGCGAGTGCTTGACTTCAGCTTGACTGCTCAGGCATCCACTTCAAAGAGGCATCCGCTGGAAAAGGGCTATCTTGAATAAACACATTGCCAGCACACGACCAGATAAAGAGCCAGGCCACCTCCCACTGCAGAGGCTCCTTTGTCTTAGAGATCTTGGTAGATTTTGATAACTGGCCATTGGACCACTTGTTTTTTCTTAAATTCCCACTCTTAAGTTTCAAATCCACCAATAAAGAGTGAGCCCTTAAAATTCCTAGGCCCCTACCTTCAATCCCAATAAAAGTAGAACCCCAGGCCTATGAGTGCCCACTCTCTCTACCCGCCAACCTCAACCATGTCGTGTGGCCTCACGTGTGCTATTTCTAGGTACTGAAAGTAATAAACCCTTATTTTTTCAAAGTTTCCTGATGATTACTGCTGATGGGAGTCTTATAATCATATAAGAACTAAGGGGCGGTTCAACCACAACACTGGTTATTGACAGAGACTGGCACACAATGTTAGATCCCAATGTCTATCCAGAAGTCCATTCCGAAAGGAAACATTTCAGAAGGTTCGACCAGCCTCTACCTCACTACAGCAGCCCCCAGACCCAGGGGGCAATGTCAGGAGACACAGCAGAGTGCAGAGAGGATGAGCAGGGACTCAGGTGTGGCTGACATCAAGCTCCACCACTCACCGGCAAGGTGGCCCTGGGCAAGAGGCTTAACCTCCCTGGGCCTCCACCTCCTCATCTGCAAGATGGGGGTGATGATTGGGCCTGCCCCACAAAGGGCTGGGCTGTGAAAGGCACTTATCTGAAATCATCAGCGGGCCTTTCTTGAGAAGTAGCCACGGCCCTGTGCCCACTACTTCCAAAGGACCCCCACCTTTTGGACACGCACACTCTTCCTTTGGACAGTGAGTTCCTCGTGGCTCCCTCAGGAGAGGCCATGAGAAGGAGGGTGGGAGTCAGGCAGCCCTCTGTCCCGACAGCCAGCATCCTTGAGGAGTGGTCAGACGGGCGCTGCCTGCTGCCTGGGAAAGATGGAATGGAAATTCTGAGTGTTTCTGAAAAACGGCCCAGAAACTGACAGTGCCGAGTGGAGTCTCTGGAAGCCCAGTGATGGCGGGGGGGGTATGGGGGGAGGAGGGAGCACCACTGACTCGCAACAGGAACCCTCCTTCTGAGCCAAAACTGAGCCAGCTCCAAAGGTGCACTGAGGACAGCAGCCATGTGTCAAGTCAGGGAGGTAGCCTTGGGAGGAAAGGGAAGCAGGAACCACCGTGTTTTCCCACCTACTCCAAGCTTCACAGGCTGCGTCCATTGTACAATAAAGGAGACTGAGGCTCAGAAAGAAAGTGACTGTTGGAAGGTTCCCAGCCTCAAGCCTCACTCACAAGGTCCAGGGTCCTGCCTGCCCCAGGCTATTCCTCCGGCCACGCCGTTTGGTCCCTGTCCACCAGGACATGGCCCTTTTCTGCTTCCTTGTCCTCTCTCAACAGTGGACATTATAGCACTTAACACACCACCAGGCCGGCATATAAAGAGGGCAGTCACTGCTGTCTACTTATTACCTACCATGTGCCAGCGTTTATACATGTCACTTCGCTTAATCCTTATAGGGGCCCTTCACAGCAGGTGTTATTAACCTTCTTTTTTCTTTCTTTCTTTTTTTTTTTTTAAGTTTATTTATTTATTTTTGAGGCCGGGGTGGGGGTGGGGAGAGAAAATCCCAAGCAGGCTCCAAGCTGGCAGCACGGAGCCCAACGCGGGGCTCAAACCCATGAACCCGTGAGATCATGACCTGAGCAGAAACCAAGAGTCAGATGCTTAACCAACTGAGTCACCCAGGTTCCCCTTAACCTTATTTTTCAGATGGGGAAGGAGGCTCAGGGAGGTAAGAATCTTGCTCGAAGTCACCCAGGAAACGACAGAGCTGAGATCAGAACCCAAAGTACAGGCAGTTCCCTGACATCAGGCAGCTACTGACAGGTGACATGGCCTGCAGTTTTGCTTCCACATGCCCAGCTTCTCTTACATCCTGTGTTTAACACTTTTTGCGTCATTCTCCCACCCACCTGCCCTGGAATGCCTGCCTGGCACAGAGCTGAACACAGAGCGGGCCCTCCACACACACTGGATGCCTCAAAGAGCCAAGCCCACCACGGTGACATTCCTGTGTAATGAAACCTTCCCAAGGCAAAGGGCCAACAGCCCCACCTGACACAGCATCGTGGCCACTCACCTGCACTCCAGCACCCTGGAGATGTGGTATTTGCCAGAGCTTGGCAAACAAGCGATAAGCAGAGATAAGATGACAAACAAGAGTGGGAAGGGACACACGCGCCAGGGCCGTGAGTAATGATAGTGATGGAATAACTGGAGCAGCACTGAAGGAGGAAAATCCTATCAGTGCTTTGCCCATTCAACATCAAGGGGTCCTGGGGCCCTGCCTGGTGGTTCACAGGCATAGCATGCATGAGTAAAGTCACATTAGCCTACATGTACATACCTACAGAGCTGTACCAAGTTGTCATCTTTCACTTGTGCCAAATATAAACATCTCATTATTTATTATTGTTATTTTTTATTTTAGAGAAAGAGGGAGAGAGAGTGTGCCAGTGGGGGAGAGGGACAGAGGGAGAGAGAGAGAATCTTAAGCAGATTCCACACTCAGCACGGAGCCCGACACAGGGATTGATCCCATGACCCTGGGATCATAACTTGAGCAGAAATCAAGAGTCAGCTACTCAACTGAGCCACCCAGGCACCCCAAATATAAACAGCTTAAAATAAAAATAAAAAAAAGGTGGGGTAGCTTAGTTGGTTAAGCGTCCAATTCTTAATTTCAGCTCAGGTCGTGATCTCATGGTTCAGTTCGTGGGATCGATCCTTGTGTCGGGCTCTATGCTGACAGTGCTGGGCCCTGCTAGGGATTCTCTATTCTCTCCCTCTCTCTGTTCCTCCCCTGCTTGTACTCTCTCTCTCAAAATAAATACACAAACATTAAAAAAAAAAGTGGGGGGGGAGGGCACCTGACTGGAGTGACTCACTTGATTAAGCATCCGACTCTTGATTTCAGCTCAGGTCATGCTTTCACGGTTTGTGAGATAGAGCCCCGCATTGGGCTCTACACAGACAGCATGGAGCCTGCTTGAGATTCTCATTCTCATTCTCTCTCTCTCTCTCTCTCTCTCTCTCTCTCTCTCTCCCCTCCCCCACTTGCATGCTCTCACTCTCTCTCAAAAATAAATAAAACACTAAAAAAAATTTTTTTAAAAAAGGTGAAAACTCAGAAAAGACAAATCTGTTTAACTGTGGAAATCTCACTTGGGGTGTGTAGGGATCCCCTCTCACCCCACCCTGGTGTGGGATCCTGGGCTCTCATAGTAGGTTAAATTGCTTGTCTCAGTTTCTGCTGCTGCCAGCCTATCACATGCCACCAGGAACTCACACTTTGCACACAGCAGAAACTGCAGAAATATCTGTGGTTGATCTCAGTCACTTAAACACATGGGTCACTAACCATAAATTTTCATTAAAAAACACAACAACAAAATAGCCTGCAGGTCTTCCTTGTGACAAGAAGTCAACCCATCTGGACTGACTATGGTCTCACTTATTCATCATCAAGATGCAGATATGGATAAGGAGCCTCTGCCTAGGATGTAGAAAGTTGGGTAAAACATTAACCCCATCCTAACAAGAAAAAGACTAGCAATCCAAAAGAATTACAATATAGCAATTGCAAGAATAGCAATCCAAAACTTTCTTAAATCAGAGAACTGAAGTCACAAAGCAAACAGCTAGCCTGAAATCTAAGGAAAGGCAGACTCATCTAAGGAAAACAGGAAGTGAACATCAGCTCACCTATGGCAAAGCACGGGAGGAAGGGGCACTGGGTGCTATATAAGTGGGTAAGAAGAACTGAGTTAAGCCAACAAACTGCTAGAGGCTGAGTATAGAGAGTGTGAGAGTGAAGAACCCCTGGGAACCACAGACACAAATGGAGTCTGCATCCACTCACAAGTTTTTCACAGACCTCCACTGGGAATTCATGACAAAGATTGGCGGCAGGGCAGGAGATGGGAGAAAACCATCCCTGAGGGTGCAAACCCAGAGGAAGGCAGCTGACACGGAAAAGGCATGAAAGCCTAACAGGACCCTTCTCTCCTACAGAACAAAACCCATAAGCTATTGGGAGATGAGCAAAGATAAAACCCCGCTGCCCCTGGTGAGGAGAGGCAAGAAACCATCCTGAGCCAACATCACTCAGGCTTCCTAAGGCTGAGGGAGGGGATGGGCTACTAAGAATGCCCTACTTCTAAGACCCAGGGATATAGGGCCTGTCTAAGACTAAAGCTGGGGCCAGGCTAACAGAGAAGACTTGCAACAAAGCTAGCCAGCACCAACAACCTTGCACCAGCAGCCTATTGCTAGGGGAGGTGTAAGAGCATGGAAATAGATGCCCTCTGAGGAACAGGCCCCCAAGGAAGGTTGAAAGCTGGGGGTGGAGCAGGAACATTGAGAAAAACCCTCCAACACCCAGACCTCACCTAAGTACACAGTAACACTAAACTCAGCTCAACTCCTGATAAGACTATTTACTTCTGTCTCTACTGTCCTAACCATGATGTACAGCATTTAATCAAAAATTACGAGACACACAAAAGGCAAGGAAAAAGACACTGTCAGACAGAAAGTAATCAGCAGAATCAGAGGACTTCGATGTTGGTACTATCAGACATACAATTTAAAATAACAATGACTAACATGTTAAAGGTCGAATTGGAAAATGTGGACAATACACACAGACAGATCCGGAATTCCACCAGGGAGGTAGAAATTACAAGAAAGAGTCCATGCAAATGCTAGAAATAAGAAACCCAGTAACTGAGATGAAGAATGGCTTTGATGGGCTATTTATAGGCTCAGCTCAGCTGAGGAAAATAAATCAATGTCCTTAAACATTGATCAATTCCTCAAACTGAAAGATAATAGGGGTGAAAAAAACAGAACAGAGCATCCATAAACTGTGAGACAATATCAAATTGTCTAACATGTATGAGTGGAATTCCAGAAGGAAAGGAGAGAGAAAAGAGACATTCCTTATAGACCAAATTTGCTGGTAGTGAATTATTTCAGCTTTTGTCCGAAAAAAGTCTATTTCTCTTTCATTTTTAAGAGATATTTTTGCTAAGTACAGAATTCTGGGTTGACAGTTTTTTCTTTCAACGCTTTAAGATGTTACTTCAATGTCTTCTGGATTGTGTAGTTTCATATGAAAATTCGTCTGTGATTCTTACCTTTGACCAGCTCTGTATATAATGTCTCTTTCCTGTCGACTTTCAAGATTTTCTCTTAATGTTTGATTTTCAATATAATTTGTGCAGGGTTTTAGTTTTGTTTTTTATTCAGCTTGCTTGTCCTTTCTCTGAGGTTTTTGGATCTATGGTTTGACACCTTTCATTAATTTTCAAAAATCCTTGGTCATTATCTTTTTAATAGCACCAAAAATCATGAATTTTTTAAAAAGTTTATTTATTTTGAGAGAGAGTGCGCATAAGCATGAGTGGGGAAAGGGCAGAGAGAGAAGGAGAGAGAGAATCCCAAGTAGGCTCCATGCTGTCAGCATGGAGCCTAACTCGGGGCTTGATCTCACAGACTGTGAAATCATGACCCGAGCTGAAACAAAGAGTCAGATGCTTAACCGATTGAGCCACCCAGGCACCCCTCATGAATTTTATTATTACTTTCTTATGGTTGTTCTAACAAATTGTCACACTTGATGGCTTAAAACAAGAGAAATTTATTCTCAGAGTTCTAGAGATCAGAAATCCAAAATTAAGGTATCAACAAGATCCCTTCCCTCTGGAGGCACTAAGGGAGAATCCGTTCTTGCCTCTTCCACCTTCTGGTGGCTCCAGGATTCCCTAGTTTATGCATAACTCCAGTCCCTACCTCCATCTCCACATGGCCTTATCTTCTTCTCTCTGTGTATCTCTTATAAGGACACTTGTCATTGGATTTAGGGCCAATTAATTCCATCGTCAAAGATCCTTTTCCCAAATAAAATCACAATTGCAGGTTCTGGGGGTCAGGACACAGACATATCTTTTGGGGGGGCCACCATTCAATCCACAACAAAATGCTTAGATATAAGTCTAATAACATACATGCAAAAAAACTACCATACGTTGATGAGTAAAATCAAAGAAGACCAATATCAATGAAGTACCATGTTTATATACTGAAGGCTCAATGTTATTAAGATCTCAAGTCTCCCTGAAATAAACTATAGAAATCAAGAAGCTGATTCTAAAATCTGTATGAAAAGGCAGAGCAACTAGAGAAGCCAAAACAATTTTGAACAGAAGAAGAAAATGAGAAAATTCACATTACCTGATTTCAAGACTTAGTCTAAAGCTACAGCAACCAAGACAAGCGTGGTACTGGTGAAAAGACAGACAAATAGAACAATGGAACAAACAATGTCCAGAAATACACCCACAGATATCTGGTCAATTAATTTTTAACACAGTTACACAAACAACTTAATAAAGACAGTTGCAGGAACAACTGGCTATCCATATGTAAAACAATGAACTCTGTTACATACTTTACACCACATACAAAAAGTAACTCAAAATGGATCACAGACCTACATGTAAAACCTAAAACTATAATATTTGTATAATTTTCTTTTCTAAAACATAGGAGAAAATCTTTGTAACTTTGGATTAGGCAAAGATTTCTTAGATATGACACTGAAAGAATGGCCCATAAAAGAAAGCACTGATGAAATGAACTTCATTAAAATTTAAAACTACTATTTGAAAGACAGTTAAGAAAATGAAAACTCAGGACGCCTGGGTGGCTCAGTCAGTTAAGTGTCCGACTTCAGCTCAGGTAATGATCTCATTGTTCATAAGTTTGAGCCCACATCAGGCTCTGCACTACCTGCACGGAGCCTGCTTGGGATTCTGTCTCCCTCTCTCTGGCCCTTCCCCATGCTCTCTCTCTCTCTCTCTCTCTCTCTCTCTCTCTCTCTCAAAATAAATTAATAAACTTAAAAAAAAAAAAAGAGGGGTGCCTGGGTGGCTCAGTAGGTTGGGCGTCCACCTTTGGCTCAGGTCACGATCTCACGGTTCCTGAGTTCGAGCCCAGCATCAGGCTCTGTGCTGACAGCTCAGAGCCTGGAACCTGCTTCAGATTTTGTGTCTCCCTCTCTCTCTGCCCCTCCCCCGCTCACACTCTGTGTGTCTCTTTGTCTCTCAAAAAATAAACATTAAAAAAAATTAAAAAATAAAGAAAATGAAAACGCAAACTACAGATTGGGAGAAAATATTTATAAGTCACATATCAAGAATATTTTAGAACTGTCAAAACCAATGAGAAAAAAACCTAATATTCAAAAAACAAATAAGCAAAGATGTGAACAGATACTTCATCAAAGAACATATAAAAATGGCAATCATACATAAAAAGATGCTCTGCATCATTAGTCGTTAGCAAAATGCAAATTAAAATCACAGTAAGATACCAGTATATACCTATTAGAACAGTCTAAAGTTAAAAAGACTGACCATACCAAGTGCTGACAAGGAGGTTAGAGAAATTCAAACTCAGACACTGCTGGGGAGAATGTAAGATGGTACAACCACTTTCGAAAACAGTCTGATAATTACTTGACAGGCTAAACATATACCTATATGTCCCAGCCATTCCACAGCTAGGTATGTACCCAAGAAAAAGGGAAATTATGTCCATAGAAATATAAGTACATAAAAGTTAACAGCAACTTTATTTGTAATAGCCCAAAATTGGGAATAACCCAAGTGTTCAACAACAGCAGACAAATGTGCTATAATCCATTCAATGGAGTACTCCTCAGCATTAAAAACAAATGAAATACTGATACATGTTAACAACAAGGGTGAATCTCAAAATAATTAGGCTGAGTGGGGGGCGGGGGACAGACCAGAAAGAATATATAACTACATGATTCCATTTATATCAAATTCGGAAAAACACAAACCAATCTGTAGTGACAGAAAGCAGATTAGTGGTTGCCAGGGGCTGGAGGTGGAAGGAGTGGATTGATATAAAGTGGCAAAAAGGAACTTTTGGGATGATGGAAATATTCTGCACCTTGAATGTGGTGGTGATTACATAACTGTATGTGTTTGTCCAAACTCCTAGAGCAGTTTTTTTTTTTTTTAATGGTGAATGCTGGAGCTCATGGCTGGCTCAGTCAGTAGAGCATGAAATGCATGATTTTGGCTCAGGTCACAATCTCACAGTTCGTGGGATCAAGCCCTGCATTGGGGTCCATGCTGCCAGCGCAGAGCCTGCTTGAGACTCATTCTCTCTCTCTCTCTCTCTCTCTCTCTCTCTCTCTCTCTCAAAATAAATAAGCTTTAAAATAAGTAAATAAGCAAGCCTGACCTTATTTATTTTTTTTAATGTTTATTTATTTTTGAGAGAAAGAGAGAGAGACAGAGTGTGAGCTGGGGAGGGGCAGAGAGAGAGGGAGACACAGAATCCCAAGCAGGCTCCAGGCTCTGGAAGCTGTCAGCACAGAGCCTGACGCAGGGCTCGAACCCACGAACCGCGAGATCATGACCTGAGCCGAAGTTGGATGCCCAACCGACTGAGCCACCCAGGCACCCCATGCAAGCCTGACTTAAAAAAAAAAAAAAAAAAAAAAAAAAAAAGATGCAGTTACAACTGAAATGCCCCTGAAGCCCGACCTGCCCATCATGACACTGCATACCCATCACAGTCACTCAGTACTCAAGGTGAAAATCACTACGTCTCCATTGGACATCACCAGGGGGCAAAACCCACGGCTGAAGGCTCCAGGTGAGGTCCATGAGGTCCACCATTGGTATGGTGATTATAGTTCCAAACCAGACTCACATTTCAGTACAGTTCAATTCCCAAAGCCTCAATCTCCCTGGTCATCAGTGGAGGTGCCCAGGCAGCATTTCCCAAGCAGCGGCTGCCAGGTGTATGGAATGTTAGGCCCCAGCCACTTAGGGGTCCCTATGCAGCTTGACAGTCATGAACATGCAAGGTCTGCAAACACCTGGCCAGCAGCCAGTAGTGGCTGGAGATTTACCACAAAGATGCTGTGAGCCGACGTGACAGAACTCCCCACTGTGGTAAGTGGGGTGGTCAATTATTAACACCTGTTCAAGATGGAAATTTCTCCTCTTCTCTCAATCTCTAACGCTGGACCTTGCCCCCTGCTCAGCCTATTCTGGAAACTGAAACTGTAATAGACAAAAGTATCCAGGAACTGGTCCACGGCTTGACTCTGGACCACAAAAGGGAGAGGAAGGTGACCTGGGCCCAAGATCTAGGCTGCCTCATTGGTACCCAACTCATACAGACCCAGGAAGCAGCCCGACTGGCCACCGCCTGCTAAAAACACTGAAGTGTGTCACTGTGTTTCCAAAGCAGGGCTGAGCACAAAACTGAAAGAAATGGACAGACACACGCACCATGATTAAATCTTTTCAACTTAATCTTTCATTCAACCGCTCATTGCATAGTCTGCTAAGTGAAGGTACAGAGATTCACGGACACGTTTCTTACAGTCTTTGCCTCAGGCCTTTGGCTTTGACAATTTGCCCTCATGAAAAGTTAATAGGTGTCTGTGTCTGCCTGCTTCTGTTTGCTAAACCTGATGCTGGCAAGGAGAGCAGAAAATAGGACGGAGCTCACTTGAGCTCACCCTCCTCTCCAGCTCTTCAAGTGGAAAAAGTCATGGCCATTTTCTCAAATCAGAGCTCAAAAGAAACCTGGTACTGAATCCACCACACATATTTGTGGACTAGATATACAACAGTCTTGTCTGCCCTATAATTTAGAGTTCCGGCCTGGAGTCCAACAAGAGAGAAAACTTCTGGTTCTAAACATAGCCCTGAACCCAGGAGGAATTCTGGTGTCTTAAAATCATCTAATTGTTCGTCAATCTTGCCAATGTTCTTCCAAGCCAGCCTAAATATCAGTATGGAATTTGGTTACTGTGTTGGCTTTCATCTAGAGTATGAATGTGCAGGGTGCCTTCGTGTGTTCCCCACAGTAGGCTCCCAAGGAAGGCGGGGTGCTGGGTCATCTGTGTGCACAGAAGGAGCCAACAGGCTCAGGGTCACAGGGGCCTGGGGCCAACGGGGCAGCCTCAGAATGGAATCAAACACTCCATAACGACGGATCACATTTGGGTCTAAAAGCCACCCTTTGATTCCAGGCCCCCACTGATGGGAAGGGGAAAGAGTATTCTTTGAAGTGAGAATTGTGAAAGGGTCAAAGGATGGGTCTAAAATGGATGAGGGATCCATGTGCCCGACCCACCCTAGAACTGCAGATAGCTCAGGGTGCACTTTCTCACCTCACAGTCCTCTCCTCAGGGAGTGGTCCCTTTGAGGCAGGTGGCATCCTATCACACCTGTGTCACTCACAGACGTGCCTGGCACATGGGAGATGCTAACTGCACAAACCAAGGTGCCCCACCTCCTCCCCCAGGCCCAAATCAAGACTGAGGCCCCCACACCCAGGGTCTAACAGCCACTCCCAGGCTCTAGCCCCCGCAACCTCCGGCTATCCCCCAGCCACACTCTCTGGGAGTTTCCAAGTACTGCCCCACATATAAGAGGGCTGATGTATAAAAGCCAAAGTTTTCAAAGGAGTGAAAGCATTGCCTTGATAAGCAGGACCTGGGAAGTCATTCCAACATCCAAATATGCCCCTAAGAGAAAGCAGTGGAGCTGGAAAGGTCTGTCTCACTGCAGGGACACAGCCAGGTGAGGGAAACTCTGGGGAGAAAGGAGCAAGGATGAGCCAGGAGAGGAAGGCTAAGCAACTACAAATGGGTGGAGGCCATGAGAAAGCAAGCAGGCTATCACGCAGCAAGAACTTCCCTTGGCGCAGAGGGGGTCCCTGGCCCTCCTCTCTGGAAGGGCTCTGAGGGAACAGGGAAACATCCCAGGCCTTTAGGCGCTGAAGCCCTCCGGGCCATCATACCTAGTATAGCCAGAAACACACGCAAGTGGGCTGCAAGGCAGAGCTGGGGGCCAGGGCCAGAGCCAAGAAAGAACCGGGCAGCGGTGGGAGTAGAGTCTTCCACACAACCCCAAGAGGCCTTGGGAGAAGGCAGGCCGGTCATGGGCCTGTGCTCATGCTAGAGGACATCTGCTGAGTCTGCCCCGGGGTTCCTGGAGCCAATGCACCTCTGAAGCATTTGCACAAGTGACAACACAGACAACCAGATGAAGCCACTGCACAGTCTCCATGCCAGTGACCAATACCTCGGCCAGCTCATTCTCTCTGAACATGACCTGCTTCTCTTGGGGCCAGCTCTTGCTCAGTTCCATTCCACAAATGTTACTGAGGGCCCACTCCAGGCTGCGCACTGAGCACCTCAGGGTTACCTACCCCTTCCCTTGAGCCAGAAACACCTACCCTTCCACAGCAAACACCTGGGCCGAGGCACTCTGGGAGGGAGCTAAAGCCCAGTGTTGACTGGAGACTTTCTTTTAAAAAAAATTAAACTGCTTTGAACTAATTTTAGACTTAGAAAAAAGTTGTAAAAAATAGTACAGAGAATTTCCATATATCCCTCCCCCAGGCTTCCCCAGTGCTAACGTCTTACATAACCATTAGTACAATGATCAGACCAGGAAATTAATCTTGGGACGATACCATTAACCAAACTAAGGACCCCACTTGAGCTCCACCAGTTTTCCTACTAATGTCCTTGGATCTTGCTGTTCCAGAATCCCATCTGGGACCTCATGCTGCATTTAGTTATTTCTCCTTGGTCTTTTGCAACCTAGGTCAGCTCCTCAGTTTTCTCTTGTCTTTCATGACCTTGACACTTTCATTTTTTTTTTTTTAATTTTAATTTTTTACATTTATTTATTTTTGAGAGACAGAGCGTGAGCAGGGGAGGGGCAGAGAGGGAGACACAGAATCTGAAGCAGCCTCCAGGCTCTGAGCGGTCAGCACAGAGCCTGACACGGCTCTGACCTGAGCTGAAGTCGGACGCTTAACTGACTGAGCCACCCAGGTGCCCCGACCTTGACACTTTCAAAGAGTACTGATCAGTTATGTTGTCAAATGTCCCTCAATTCGGGTCTGTCCGAAGTTTTCTCAGGATTGAATCGAGGTTAGCATTTTTGACAAGAACACCACAAAAGCCAAGCACCTGACATCACAGAACTCATGCGAACAGGACGTATTATTAGTGGTGCTGACCTTGATCAATGGTGATGGTGACCTCTCTGCCAGGTTTCTCCTATGTGAAAATACATCTTTCCCTGTGTAGTTAATCTTGGCTTTTAAAATGTGGCTTTTTAAGAGGGAACGTGTTGCTGTCATTACAACTACACGCTGTCAGCCCAGCCTGCTGCTGGCTGCAGCTGCCCCACAGATGAGAGGCAGCTAATGAAGATGAGCGGCAGAGCCGACGTCTCTGGAAGACGCCGAAGCGAAGCTCTCGGTGACAAAGAGGAACAGTAGCAGTTTATTTATAGATCCACTTGAAGACAGCTCATTGTAACTACTGGGGTTGAATTTTTAAAACCTCGGGAACAAAGGCTGGCTATTTTAAACTCTCCTTGCACTTAGTTCAATGGAGAGTGTTAGAGGCAACGACCACACCCAGGCATCACTTCCAAGCTTGGCAATTCATATTTTGTGTAGCATCTCAGGACACGAGCAAAGCCTGCCAGGACAGATAACCATGACTGGCTCTGCCTACCCTGCAGAGGCGGCGGGACTCTTCTGGGCCAAAGTGCTCACCCCCAGGGAGGAGTCTAGGGAGGCTGCATCCCGTGGGGTCTCCCAGCCTCCCCTTCCTGGAAAATTAACTTGCATACAGCTGTTGTGAACCAAGGTTACATCACCTCTCTCCCTGCCTCCCCCACAGGCTGCAAAGACGGACAGCGCCCCCCAGCGGATGCCCGCCCCAGGACAGCTGGCAGCAGCTGATCCATCTCCAGGCTGGAGCAAGGGGTTCCTGGAGCTCACAGTACACAAATATCCCTAAGGATGGTGGGAGAGAGGCATCCCAGAGCTCCTCCTGCCCCCAACCTACCTGGACCTCTGGGCCAAGACTGCTCAATCTCTCCATGCACCAGAACCACGGTGGGGAGCAGAGATTGGACTTTCTCAAAGCCTCCCACATCTTTATTTGAACAAGAAGCACAAAGCCATATTCTTGACACATGTGAAAAAATGTGAATATGGACTAGACAGATGATAGTAAGGAATTATTAATTTTGTTGGGTGTGAAAAGAGCACTACAGTTATACAACAAAGAAAAGTATTTAGGGTAAAATAATGTATCTGGGATTAAACAAAAATACTCCGACTCCACTAAAAAAAACAAAACAAAACGTGTGTGGGGTGGGGGTGGGGGAGATGAACAAAACAGATTGGCAAAATGCTGAAGCTAGATGAAAGGTACATGGGGGGTCTGTCATACTAGTCTCTCCACCTTTTGTGTGAGCTTGAAATTTTCCACAATTCAAAGGTTTTTTGTTTTGTTTCATTTAATAAAAAAGAAAAAGTTCCCAGGTGACTGGAATGAGCGGTGGCCAGGCAAGTGGGACCCTAGGAAGAAGTTGACGAGGGTCCCCGGCCGGGTGTCCTGGCACTTTCAAATCCAGGAGGTAGATCTGTCTCAATCCATGAATGTTCAGACCAGCCTTTGGCATTGCCGCAGAGAAAGCCCCCAATGTCACCACAAGCATTCTGTGAACCCTGCAGCAATGTCCAGACCTTCAAAGAAACTAATTTTAAGATAATCTCCATGGAAACCATCTATTCTGATTTTTTCCATGGTAACCAATGAGAACATAAACACAAGCACTATCTAACACCCTTACAACACATGGGCCAACGCTGCCATCCAATCTGGAAAATATAAACTGCAAAGGGCTTTTTTCCATTGAAAATGAGAAGTACTGAAACTTCTAGTCCAGATATGCAGATTATACCATGCTCCACTGCCCAGTCACTGCCCATACCACCCCATGCACCTGCCCCCAAAGTGGCAAACCAGGCCAGAAAGTGATTTCCTTCATTTAGCCTGGGACCATCAAAAATGCCAAAAGAAAGAGCCAGGGCCTGCCTCTTGCCTCACAGGTTCAACCCATGCTGCCCATAGGCTGCAGGCACGTGTCCACCGAGCTCTGATTTCCAGAGCATTCTGGGTTCCAGCTACATGCTGGGCACCACAAGAAGACCAAGGCCCCAGCCCTCTGGGGAGACCAGACAGACCAGTGAATAACTGACTACAGGAAAGAGGGGTTGCTCCAGCAAGCAGAGCGAGTGCTCCAGTAGGTGGGGCGGGAAGAATTCACAACCCGCGGGCCTCCCAGGGAAGGCCGCATGGAGGAAATGTCATCTGGAAAGAAGCTGAAAGGCTGAGTATAGTTCTGCTGGAGAACAGAGGGCGGGCGGCGGGGGGTGGGGGGGGTGGGGTGAAGGCAGCCCAAAGTCTTAGTCAGACTTAAGCAACTGGGTCTATTTCCACTTGTGGCTCATTTCCTCCATTTTTAGGTTTCTGGGTTTGAAAAAAATAGCATGGAACTGAAGAAGACTCTCAAATCCCAACAGTCTCAGTTCTTGCCCACCCTCTCTGTTTTATAACCACACATGGCCTCTGTTGGCTCTTCTGTGAAGGAGACTTATCAGCGTGGCCTGACAGGGTTGTAGACGCTTGTTACCACTGTCAGCAAAATGGCAGCATCACAGCAGTGGCCCTGGGTCATGCATGCTTGGTAGCAAAGCATCATGGTCTCAGGATCCCACTGCACACTGTCCCATGATTTAGGCTCATTTCCCCACATGCAACGTGGAATCTCCACTGACCCTGAACCCACACTATGGCTGCCAGAGCGAAAGGAAAGCAGATAGTTCTGAGAGCCTTGAATGAGATAACAGAGCTCTCAAAGGTGTGTGTGAGCGCCCAGGTTTATGCTCCCGATGTATCCTGACACACGCAGAACTAGACGCAAGGGTCCCCGGGCCTTGTGAGGATTCCAGAGGCAGGTTCTTTCATCTTCATGACACTGTGAGTATCTCACCATGCCTTGCCCAGGATTTCTGAAACCATGCCTCCTGTTGGTTTAAGTCATTAAATAGGCCTTTTTTCCTTCCTGGATAGGCCTTCCTGCCACTCTTCTCTGGATAGGGAGCTACCTGTTTGTGGAATGGATGAGAATTTTCCAGTGGCAGGAAACTACAACTCAAAGGGGCCGCTCAGAGAAGGGGACGCAGACTCTGTCTCATCCCACAACCCCATCCTCTTGCCACCACTACTGTTGCTGCTGTTTTGGGACTTGGTCCTACTCTTGTTGCCTGGAGGCACTTCCCCAAAAGGCTCCACAAAGAAGACCTTCACCTGGGGGCTTAGATGTTGAGCCATAAGCACCAGGCCATCTCAAGCTCGGGTGCCAGAGACTCTTACCTGTCAGCTTCCCTAAAGGCCCCTCAGGCTCTGGAGGATGGGAGCTGATATAGGCATCGCTGTCTAGAGGGCAAGAGGCAGGAGTCAGGGATACTGAGGACAACGCAGGAGTCAGGGATACTGAGGACAACGCAGGAGGCAGGTGAGCCACAGGACGTGGATTCAGGAGCAGGTGACTGGACTGGTGCAGCAGCACTGATGGGCAGAAAAGGAGCCAAGACAGCAAGACAGGTGGCAGAGGCCCATAGAGGGCTGCCCTGGGTACCATCCTCCCTCCTAGTGCATCCTGGCTGCTAAAAAAAACACACATCTGCCTGCCCAACTGTAAGCAGGGCCTACTGGGTGCCTCTGGGTTTAAAGAGCCCACAGGGAAGTGATGGAATTTAACGCTAGACTGAGATTAGAGCCAATGCAATACCAATTTTCCTCTTTTGGAAAGAAGTGGACCACAATTCTCCAAATTGGGCTGAAAGGGACCCCAATCCCCCAAGTGCTTTTCCCAAACTATAGTTAGTCCCCATGAGCCATGTAAACTCCCCAAGATGGACAGAGGCTCTCTTCTTCCCCCTACGTCCCTGCCCAGGATGCCATGGTCACAATTGGCTAGACTGTTTTCCAGTAGACTAGTGACTCTTCAAAGTGGGTCCTTGGACCATCAACATCACCTAGAAACTTCAAATTCCTTACCAAATCAGATGCTCTGGGAATGGGGCAGACTGTGTTTAACAAGGCCTCAGGGTGAATCTGAAGCACATTAAGGTTTGAGAACCATTGCAAGAGGCTTGCTGCAATCTATGTCAAATGTTAAAGGGCCTGTCTCCTCACTGCACTGCCAAAGGCAACTTCTCTCTTCTGGTAAACACGGTAATTATTTAACATGTGCTGGGATAGCCCTGACCCACCTCCCAATAAAGTCAGTTTTAGTCTCTGGAAGGAAAAGGAGAGGAGATCTTGCCTGCTTCCCGGTAACAGACACAAGTCGGACCCTGAGGGAAGGAGCCCAGCTCCCCACACTGATCCCAGGCCCAAAGAGCCCCTCCGCGGGAAGCATCAGAATCTTTGGTGCTTCTAGACTTCACACAGCCACGTTACTCCCGGCCACTGTACAAGGATGCTCTGATTCAAGCAGGAACTTCCTTTAAATAGTAGCTCACAGGGCGCCTGGGTGGCTCAGTCGGTTAAGCGTCTGACTCTTGGTTTCGGCTCAGGTCATGATCTCATGGTATGTGAGGTTGAGGTCCGCATCAGGCTCTGCACTGACAGTGAGGAGTCTACTTGGGATTCTTTCTCTCCCTCTCTCTCTCTGCCCCTCTCCCAATCACACAACAAATAAATTAACTAATTGTAACTTGGTAACAAATATTGAATCTTCTTTATTTTTAGTCTCTGTCTTCCCACTGAAACTAAGAAACCCAGAGCACTTTCCATGACTTCCTCTCAAGTAAAGGTGACGAAAATGAAACTTGAGTGTGAAGTGAGACATCTTGTCTGAGGGCCTCTGCCACCCAGAGTCAGCAAAGGCTGTTGCGGCCACCCTACCCCCACCCCTGCAGGATGATCTTTTCCACAGTAAGCCCCTAAAATGGAAAATGCCTAAAGGATGTAATGTGGACCAGTGGGGAGAAATCTGAGTACAGAGAATCAAGACAAACTGCCTGAGGTCACAGGAGAGATTTGACCTAGCTGCACTGTGGACCAGCACACAGGGGCGGTACAGCTCTTAAACTGCCCAGCAAGTTGTTAAAGGCTGTCGAGAGTCTGGCTTCCATGAAACCAACCCTCTTCTAAGACACATAAGTATCTGAGCATATTCCGACTCACCTGCTGATAAGAGCCAGACAACAATCTTGGGAAATTCAGAGCCAGAATGGGGGCCAGTGGGAGAAAGGAGAGGCTCCCCTCCAACACACATAAATTTGGGGTTCAACCCTGCTGTAAACACCCAAAATGCCTTGCCTGTCAAGCATCCCCTTGAATCCATACTTCTCCCTACTACTGAAAGCAAATGCCAGCCAGAAATCTGTGTTATCAGCAAGAGACCCCAGTCCTCCACACTCACAAACAGATGGAAATCCATAAGGCAAGTGGAAATGGACCCCATCCCCTGCCTCAACTCTATGACTCCTCCAGGTAAGTGCTTGGGGTGATAACCCAGGACCCCCAGATCCTCAGCATGGGGTAAGATCCAGTGCCAAGACTGGAATCAGAGCCCAAAACCCCTAAGTCAAGCCCCGTGTAGCATCCCAAGACAGAAATGTGAGAGCAGAAACATGGGTGTGGGAGGTGGTGGGGGCTTCACCCTCAGAACCAGAACTAGGAAGAAACAGGCCATCCCCAGAGAAGGCTGAGACCTCAGATACTGTTAGCTAACCCAGCCTCCTCCCCCTGGGGACAATTCTAGCACTGAGGCTCTGGGGGTCCCAACTACTTTACTTTGAGGAGTCATGGGGGTGGGGAGCACAGAGGACTTGGGTCTCTCATCAGGAAGCACAACAGATTCCTGCAAGGGTCTAAAACCCTCACTGGACCTCACAAAGACGACCTGCAGAAGGGAGTCAACATCGAAAATTATCTAGGTCAGAATTGCCCCCTTTCCTGCATGTTGTCTCCCCACTCCAACAATCTCCCCAACTGGGCAGGGGGCTCATCCAGCCCTCAGTCTGACAGAGGAAGGAAGAGGAACATTTTAAAAATAGCTAAAGCTTGGTGAGCACTTGCCATGTGCCAGGCACAGTTCCAAGTGCCTGCCTGGCATGTACCACCTCGTGAAATCTCATGAAGGAGGGCCTGGTGCCTCCCCATCTGAGGTTGAGGGAGAAAAGCCCTCGGCCCCTGAACTCAAGGTTACTGTCTGAACTGGAAGGCAGCCAGGCCTGACAACTCAGGAAGTGTTTTTCAGTTTTCCTGAATTACCTAGAATTCTGCATTCTTCCCCTCCCACCTGCCTAGCACAACCTTCCTTCCAAATTGCATAATGGGCTCTCAGGTATTTGGAGGAAAGGCAAGAATAAGAGTAAATCAGAATAAATGCATCCTTGTTAAAAGTGGTTTAAAAATGCCTCTATGGTTGAAGTAAAAACCAGTCCTATGGTAGCTGGGACTTGGGAGGCAATGGCCAAATCCAAGGTCAGCCAAGACACAGTGGCCCTGATACCTCAGGGATGGCTCCGAAGCACTAACAGCAGGAAGGAGCTAGAACTTGAGTAGATGAGTACAGGGAGGAAACAGAGAGGCCAGGGCTGCAGCACAGGACAGAGCTAAGCACCAGACCCTTAAAACCCCCAGTACAAGCACCTGCTGCAGATGACTCGTGGGGGTCCCCACTCTCTGCCCCGACATGAGCCCCTCTGGGAGGCACTCACCTGCTCGCAAGCAGCCCTCCCAACCTCCCTCCGGCCTTGCAGTATGTCATGGGGAAGAGCATGGAGCTTCCTGCCCACCTCGGCCCGGCTATTAGACTGGAGTCCTTCCTCTGCAGCCTTCCAAGCAGAGAAAGCCCCCCCAGCCACAGCCCTAAACCCTCTCCTCCACAACTCAGCCAAGAACAGAGAGAAAACGGAACCCTTTATTCTCATTCTGGAGGGCTGGGAAATGGCTTGTGCTTTTCAACATGAAATGTGCCTAAAAATAAGCTGTGAATTTCAACCAGAGGTTGAAAATAGCTCTGGCAGTGAACAGAGCTCTGTTCAGAGTGAGCTCAAGGATGGCCTTCATTCCAAGAGTGAGAGCTGAATGCTGCGGCCCGAGCAAGGGTCCTGGGCAGGGGGCTTTCCAGGGCAGAGGGGCCATCACATGCTCGTAGGGCTGCCCTTGCCATGCTCTGTTGGCGGGCCTGCCTCTGGCTTTAGATTGCCATACTCTACCACACACAAGGTACCTGGCCTGGTGGCTTCCTAAGATGCCCCAAATGCCCAGGTGTGTCTCATGCAGCTTTAGGGTCCAAGGGCCAGGGGACAAAAGGAGCTAGAGAGGGAGGGGTCATAAGATCCAAGAGCTCCTGGGGCACAGGCCAAGCCAAGCCACCCTGGCCAGCCACCAAACCACTCACTGGTTACTATCTTGGAGCCAGGGAAGCCAGCAGGCAGGAAGGACAAGAACACTCCAATTGTAAGCGAAGAATATCAAGTTGCTAAAGGTCTTTTTTTTGTTGTTTACCATCACCTCTGGAAGATTCCAAAGTGTGACAGGCCAAATGACATTTTTATAAAATAGACTTCTGCTAGAAATAGGCTAGAGACCTGAGCCACAGCTGCGGGGATAAGCCCAAATCTGGCCCAATCGAGCAGGCTCGGCGTGGCCCACCCTCTGTGCCGTCTCCATGCCTCCTGCCACAAGGACATCCCTACCCCCAGGCTCATTCCCACACTCCTCCCGCTTCTGCAGCAGCCTCCCTTATGGGCTCACTCCTGAGGTAGTAGTGCAGTGATTCTTGACTGGGGGCCATTCTGCCCCCCAGGAGACATTTGGCAATGCCTGAAGACATTTTTGGTTGTCACAAGTAGGGGGGTGGGGAGATGCTATTGGCAGCTAGTGGGTAGACGCCAGGGATACTGCTAAACACCCTACAATGCACAGGACAGCCCCCACAACAAAGATGTATCTGTCCCAACGGATGAGCAGTGTCGAGGCTGAGAACCCCTGGGTTACTGGAGGGACAGTATATGGATAGCCGGAGGGGCAGGGGCTCATTGGATGCACTGGCTCCTGGCACGTGGCTGCAGAGCACCTGGGCCCCCCCAGAGGAGCTAAGATGCCCTGGCCAGCCATGGGATCGGTCACCACATCTCAGTGCCACGGAAGCCTTTGGGCAGGAAAGCTGAGACTATACTCGTCTGCTTCCCTACCCACCATGGGGGCAAACCTAACCACCAGGCAGTGCTGGCTCTCCCAGGCTTGGGAAGACCAAAATAACTCTATGGATGGCGGCAGTGATGGCTGTGCAACAACATGAATGTACTTAATGCCACTCAACAGTACGCTTAAAAATGGCTAACAGGAGAAATTTTATGTCATGTATATAAAATGCAACAAAACAAACAAAAAATCCCTTAGCTCTCCTCTTGGCCTGGGAGTCCTGAGATCAGACACACTCCTACAAGTGTACTCCACATGGTGTGCAAGCTTTGGCATGGGTGTGTGTCTGGATGAGGGCCCATGCATCTCTTCAGTGTCCCAAAGAGGCTTGTGACAAATAAGGGAAGAGCCATAAACAAAGAACAATTTCAGGACTAATAAGTCAAGTCACGGTGTGGGCCAGCAGAGTTCAGCTCTGTCATACATGGGGTCCTCAGAGCCCGCCAAAGGGGTACGCAGGTCCCATCATGGAAAACAGAGGTTTGGGAAGAGCAGGTGCTTTGTCTGGGACCAGACAGCCAGGGTTCAGACCCAGTTCTCTGACCCTAGAGCCCATATCCTTTCCTCTGTTTGAGTACCATGTGGTGATGCCCAGTGGAACTGACTACAGCTCTGTCGTGGGCCTGAAGGTAGTAGGGGAACAAATGGTTTTCCTGAGCACTGGTGAGCACTGGCATCCCATCCATGCCAAACTCTGCCCTGTCCTGC
This sequence comes from Panthera uncia, assembly GCF_023721935.1. NCBI lineage: Eukaryota > Metazoa > Chordata > Mammalia > Carnivora > Felidae > Panthera > Panthera uncia. The sequence goes on from NC_064816.1 coordinate 19,699,512, forward strand.
TGGCTTCCCCCACCCCGAACACCTTCATGCTAGATGATCAGGCCCCACAGCTCTGGGATGCAAGGGTGCTCCACACCCCGTATCTGAGCAGGACTGAAGGGACAAGAGGTGGCTTGCCTGAGCTACTTCCCTAATAGCCACAAGAAAAGGAGCACAGGATTCTCCCCTTGCTGATGGTTACTGACCATTCCCAAGAGACAGGTGGCAGTGCCCTTCCCTGGGATGGGGAAAAGCTGACAGGCAGCCCTCTGCCACCTGCAGCTTCCAGCTCAGCAGCCTCGCTCAGAGGGGCCAGCGTGGTGAGTCTGTAGGTCCAGGCATCTGGGGCAAGTGACTAAGCCCCAGATGTCTCATCTGTGAGTAAGAGTAGTAACTTTGCCCACCCAGCCGGCCAAGGTAGGGGATAAACAGGGCAGCACACATAAAGGCCTTGGCTGGACCTCATTTATTGCGAATGCCCAACAGATAGGGAACAGATGCTACAGACTCCATAGGATCCCAGTCCTGCAGTTTGAAAAATGCCTTCTAGGGGTATCTGGGTGGCTCAGTTGGTTGAGCGTCAGACTTTGCCAACTTAAGCTCAGGTCATGATCTTGTGGTTTGTGAGTTTGAGCCCTGCATCAGGCTCACTGCTGTCAGCACAGAACCTGCTTCGGATCCTGTCCCCTCTCTCTCTCTGTCCCACCCTGCCTTGCACTCTCTCTAAAAAAAGAAACATTTCAGGGGCACCTGGGTGGCTCAGTCGGTTAAGCGTCCAACTTAGGCTCGGGTCATGATCTCACGGTTCATGGGTTCGAGCCCTGCATCGGGCTCTGTGCTGACAGCTCAGAGCCTGAAGCCTGTTTCAGATTCTGTGTCTCCCTCTCTCTATGCCCCTCCCCAACTCATGTTCTGTCTCCCACTGTCTCAAGAATAAATAAACATTAAAAAAAAAATTAAAAAAAAAAAGAAACATTTTGAGAAAGAAAGAAAGAAAGAAAGAAAGAAAGAAAGAAAGAAAAGGAGAGGAAAGAAGGAAGGAAAGGAAAGGAAGGAAAGGAAGGGAGGAAAGGAGGGAAGGAAATGAAGGAAAGGAAAGGAAAGGAAAGGAAAGGGAAGGGAAGGAAAGGGAAGGAAAGGAAGGAAAGGAAGGAAAGGAAGGAAAGGAAGGAAGGAAGGAAAGGAAGGAAGGAAGGAAGGAAGGAAAGGAGGGAAGGAAATGAAGGAAAGGAAAGGAAAGGAAAGGGAAGAAGATAGATGCCTTTCTAGGTAGACCAAACAGCAGCAAAAAGACCACCATGCAACCCAGTCATACCCCAACACACCCCAAAGCTAACAATCAGCTATTCATTAGCAAACGTGGAGGAGAACATAACCTCCCAGCTAAGGCAACCCTTGGAAGAAAACTTTAAATCTCAAGCTGGCCTATTCCTAAAGGGAGCCCCAACACACAAGATGGGTATGTTTAGGGGGGTGTGGGTGTGTGTGGGTATCTCGCTGGGGTGGGGGATCCCTCTGCTGGAGCCAAAGAAAGCTCAGGATGGACTCAGAGACTTCCTGGTTCTATTCTGGGCCAGCCTTGAGTTGCTGGGGGCCTTGGGCAAGCCGCTTCCTGTTGTTCAGGCCAGTTTCCGTGGGTGGGAGAGGCTACACTGCCTCTAGGGTCCAGGAGGGAGAGATTCAAACAGCTTATGGCCACTGGCACTTAAAACCTTCAGGGCTCCACATCCTTAGCTTTTAAAGCTTATTTCAGCCAAAGCTGAACGCAACTTTATTCAATGAGATCATATCAGTTCTCAAACATTTTTTCCCCCAAAATATTTGTCAAAAAATACCATTAACTATCTTAATTCGGGAACACCAAATGGCCTTTTACCGACAAAGGTACTAAAAATGGCTTGTGGCTGAGGAACTTCCTTTCCATGGTTTAAAAAAAAAAGGGAAGTGAGAGCAACAGGGCTGGGCCTTTCCCATCCGTCCCAGCTGTGGCCCAGGCCCCACGCCCTCTAGGAACCTCCCGCAGGGTCCTGTGGCCCAAGCCTCAGCAGGGGACAGGTCCTTCCTTTCCTCAACCATCAGTAGCATGTGCCATGGAAACACCCTCTGACCAAATGGCAGGGGGCCTCGGCACCTGCAGTCCTCACGTCTTGCTTGTTAATTCTAGATTTGAAACAAAGTACAAGCGCCGAAGTATTATTCACTGTTTGCCATGACCACCAGAGTTTCAGGGCTCAGGACATACCCGCTGAGCCACTTACCAGATTCCTGGAGGAGGTGGCCAGGGTGGCTGGGGGCCTGTGCACTTTTGTGACTTCTCCATAATCGACAACATCAAAGTTACTCTTCCAAACCATCACCTGCCAAGACCCACAAGCACAGAGAATCAGGAGGAGAAAAACCCTTGCCAGTCCTACTTCATGGAAAATGCGAGCCCAGAGGCCACCTCGAAAGTTCTAGGCCAGTGGCAGGATAGTCCCCACCAGACACCCCAGCTCAACTCTGGGACCTGCCCCACCTCCCAGGCTTTCCAAACAGGCCTTGAGAAGTCCATCGGGATGGACTCACTGCATGCTGCCACGAGGCCTTTGTACTTGCTGGTCCCTCCCTGCCGTGTCCCAGCCCAAGTGTAGCTGTCTCCTCAAGCTAGAGTGTCCTCTTCCACAGCATCTTCTTAGAGAGCGCTTCCCTGGCCTCCTACTAACTTTTATCATAGCTCTCTACTTATTTCCTCCATAGCATCAGACTTCGTAGTTATTTAATTTCTTTGTCCCTCTTCCTCATTCATTTATCATCTGTCTCCCCACTAAAATAGAAGCTCCCGAGGGTCATGGCCTGGCCTGTTACACCAGACCACTGTGGTCAAATTCCCGGCTCCGTCCCTTACTGTGTGGCTCTAGGCAAGGGATTCAACCTCTCTGTGACTCAGTTTCCCATTTGTGAAAAGGGGATGATCTTCTGACCTCACAGAGACAGCTTGGCACAGACACTGGTACCCAGGGAGCCATGGGCAACACACCCCTTATTCCACAGTCCACTTGAAGGATTTTCACATCCTAAGGCTCCTCCAACAAAAGCTTGGCAAACAGCCCTGCTGGGGAGCAAGAACATTCCTATTGGAGAGAATCAGCCCCATGTGGCTGCCCTCTGCCAAGGTCACTTCCAGTACAGCAGGAATTGTGGAGCGTGGCCAGTGCTCAAGTGAGACCACAGAAAAGCCCTGTGTCCAGGTAAGACGAAAACTCAGCATAAGCAGAACACTTTCCTGAGGCTGTTCGCCACTCCTAGAGAAGCCTACCGTTTACCGCTCCCTGAATCATGGCCATTAAGGTCTCTCATTCCTCCCGCCTACAAACAGAATTAGCACACACCCCCTTGCTCACAGGGCCATTTGTAACTGTGCTAGTCTTGAAAAATTCCCGGGAATAGAACAGTATTACGAATGTGAAGATTCAAATGTCTCTCCAAAAAGGCTCTCAGAGCAGACTTTCATAAAGCAGCCAGGGAGCTGATAGGAGTGGCTGCCTGAGGAGGGCCCAGAGTGGGCGGAAGCCCTACTTTCTACCAGGCTGCCTCTCGTACTATGTGACTTTCTTTTACCATGACTATTTCTAGTATGACTCTATTGCACTATTTTCTCTTGCTTAAGCAATGAGCCAGGCCTCCACACCCAGGGACAGCTCAGGGGTCCCCCTGGTCTTCCTCCTCCCTTGTCTGGTTAGCACAGAAACCAGTGCTGGTGGGGGGAGACACACACTGCCTCTTATCCAAGCCATGCTGAAAGAGCTTCCAACAACCCTCTGCTTTCTTGGCAGAAACTCGACCCGGATCGGTCCACAGGAATGGCGTTGGGGCTCACTGGAAGGCCAATGGGACTTTTCTGGCTGAGCAGAGCTGTGAGGCCCAGCATCAAGAGAATGAACATTCTGGGGGCACCTGGGTGGCTCAGTCGGTTAAGTGTCTGATTCTTGATTTCGTCTCAGGTTGTGTTCTCACGGTTCGTGAGTATGAGCCCCGCGTCAGGCTCTGCGCCAGCAGCACAGAGCCTGCTTAGGATTCTCTCACTCTTTCTGCCCCTCTGCCGCTTGCACTCTCTCACTCTCTCAAAAATAAATAAACATTAAAAAAAAAAAGAGACAGAGAACATTCTGGGCAGGAGGTACCTGGGCTGATGGGTAGAAAGCTTGGGCACACAGGGTGACAAAATGGCACAGGACCTCCTCACACATGTCTTCTCCCTGCAGCCATGCAGTCTGAAAATCTGATCCCTCAAAACTATTTGCATAATAGGAGCAAAGGGGGCAGATGACAGAGGTGGGGGCTCCAGGGCAGCCTGATATCTGTCATCTGCTGAGCCTCAGTTTCCTCATCATACAATGGAGGGACCAGAGGCCCTGTCCACAGGGCCGCCATGAGGATTAAATGAAATATGAAGCTTTTGCCACATTGCCCACATTGCCAGGCTATGTATGTATCCTCTAATTATCTCATCAGGAAAAAGAAATTATTAAGAACCTTCATTTTAACTTTTTCATGGCAATGATAGCTCAGGATCCTTCCAACCCATGCTGGTTTGAGCAGTTAGGGTTTTAAGATGCTGCCACGGGGTCAGCACCCCTAGGAGACCTGCTTTAAGGAGACGAGCACCCTGGGTCTAAGTACCCCACCCCAAGTGCCAGCCTTCATGGTTGCTGAAAGCCACCAAGGAAGCTAGTGAAACTTGGCCCATCCTCAAGATGCTCTGACCTCCTGTTCTCTTCTGATAAGTACCAGCCAACATGTCTCAGACCAATCTTTACTTACTTGTTCATCAGAACCTCCAGAAGCAAAATACTCTCCCGTTCTTGAAAAAGCAACAGTGGTGGCTGGACCCTGTCAGAACAAACAAACAAGAAAAAACACCAAAGGTCACCGTAGATGCTAAATGCACAGGAAGAAAACCAGAAGCTCCCGAATGGGAGCAGCAGCAGGACAAAGGGCTAAGGGCCTCATTTAGCCCCTTGTCCTCCCTCACCTTTGGCAGAGACACCTGCAGAGCTCAGCCATGAGTGTCACTGCTGAGGCCTCTGCTCCCCACCACCACTGACAGCACAAAGGCCAAGCCAGGGGGGTCATAGGTGGGCAGAAAGCCCTGCTGGGTTGCCATCACTGTGCCCACTTCCCAAGGATAAGATGGAGGTCGGACAGGTGCACCTACTTATCCCAGGCCCAGCACTGGCACCAGAACTTGGGTCCCCCTGGCCCAGGTCGTGCTCCTCCCCGACACCACCCTGCAGCTGACCAGAGAAGTGTGCAGCCCTGAGGAGGAGCCAATGAGCAGAAACGGGGTGCAGTCAGGGAGCCCAGGTGACACAAGAGGCCAGAATCAGGGTAGGAAGGAGGCTGGGAAGGGGGTTATGAAAGGTGTCTGAACAGAGGAGCAACGAGACATCTCCCTCTAATGTGCAAATCACTTTCTTTATGTTAGGACCTTTGGGGAAGAAGTACCAGCTCCGGCTTCCCAGGTGCTGAAGGTCCACATGACCATCGGAAGGGACACGCCAGACCTGTGCCACGCAGTGCTTTGAGGGCCCGTGAGTTTATCCGGGCTTGGAGCAGGGGCGCATACTCCTCCAGTAAAGAGGGAGGGCTCTTCCTCACATGCCTGAAATCTGCTGCAGAAAGATGCACGGAGCAAGAATCTGTTCACACACCACCGTGAACCATCTCTTCCTCCTGGCCAAACTTTCAGTGTGGTAGTACTTGGCATTCCCAAAGAAAAACCAGATAAAACAGATTCTCTCCTAACTGATGACAGCATGGCCACTATTACAAAGGCCACCTCAGTTCCTCCAGACCAGAGCAGGGAGCAGCAAGAGCCCCAACTGCCCAAATGAGATGCCTCTGGCCGTGGGGCAGACATAAGAGGTGGAGCCATGGACAAGAGGAACACTGGGACACAACTCCACGATGCTGGAAAAGACAGAGAAGTTCTGGGCTAAAAAACGGATCTGAAGTCATGGAACAAGACCAGCTTCTGCCTGCCCAGAAGAGACAGGCAGGTGGAAAGATGCCCCTGGGTACGCTGGGCAGGAAGGAATATGTACCCCCACACTTCCCCATTGTATCCACGGCCCCTCCTCTCCAAGGTGCCCATAATGAAGGTGGTGAAGACGAAAGTGAGTACAAGGCCAGCTAACACTAACCTGCACTTACCCACTTCACCTTCAGAGGATGGTTTGCACGCTTACCCTTCCTACAGGTGATGCGTCCCAGAGGAGAGACCAAGGCCCAAGAGGTCAGAGACAAAGCCTCCAGCCTGTGCCTCTCCCCACCTCCTCTCACAGATGGGTCTCCGAGGGCCTGGGGTTCAGGGCAGTCAGGAGTCCTATATGGCCATCCAATAGGACAAAGGAGATCCATTCTTATGATGGGGAACGTCAATTACACCAGGGAGTGTGAAATGCCAGGTGCAAGGCATCATGAGCCACAAGTGCAGGGCCGAGTGCAGGAGGGAGCAGATCACGCGTCACCCTAATACTCTTCCGGGTGAACAATCCCCAAGGGTTAACACAGTGGGGTGCGGGATGGAAATTTCAGGTGACTTTCACTTGATTCTTGGAAATCTTTGTTAATTCCTCATACTTCGAACTCTTAAACAGTGAGTATACGGTATTGCTATGTTAATATAAAAACAAAACAACAAAGCTATTTTCATTTTGAGGAAAAACAAAAAAGGAAGAGAGAAAAGAGAAGGAAACCAGGACACGCAGTGTCAACAGAGACAGGCTCTTTGCCTGTCCAGAGCTCACTGAGGAATAGCGGGTTTCCAAGAAGTCAGAGCAACTAAGGAACCAAACAAATATTCATCAGCCAGTCTCCTTTCCTGTTGTCACTCAGCCACCAGATGCCAAGTTGCCGACAAGATTCTGGAGGCCAAGGGCGCCTGGGTGGCTCATTCAGTTAAGTGTCTGACTCTTGATTGTGGCTCAGGTCATGATCTCACGGTACGTGGGATCTAGCCCCATGTCGGGTTCTGTGCTGACACAGAGTGGAGCCTGTCTTTCACTTTCTCTCTCCCCTTCTCAAAATAAGTAAACTTAAAAAACTTGCTGGAGGACAAGCAGTGGCAGCACCACTGAAGAAGGCGGCCGGTAGCCTGTGGCGTGGTGGGGGACTGGGACCAGAAAGCAGAGGCTAGCGCTTTCCCCGGAGTCCAAATGTCAGGAAACTCTCTGGGGATGATGCCAGCAACATACAAGCAGTAAGGGGAATCTTGGGGGTGAGACCCACGGTCTTCCCCAGCAGTGCCCATTTACCCAGAGGATTGCTCAGCTCCCACACCAGGTACCTTGGTGTTCCTGGAAAGAGCAACATTCCACAAACGCTCTTGCCTGTCTGTCTGTGGCCCACAAAAACAGCCCCGGGGAGCAGGTGGCCCTAGGCTCTGCTGTGGGACAAAACCAGCAGGGACTAGAATGCAGACCGAGCTTCTCCACCACTGACAAACATCATCCCAACCCTTCGGCACCCAGACAACCCCGGCCCCCACCAACCTCGCCAGGGCCCCTCCTCCTGCCCTCACTGGTGCTCCAGCCCCACCGGCCTGCTCAGGGGTCCTCATTTCGAGCTCCAGTCTTCTCTTGCTTCAGGATCTTTCTGTGACCTCTGGCATTGAGCTCTTAATTCAGTTATTTCTAATCTCTCTCCGTTTTAAATAAACTCCTTTAAGGCTACACATTTGCCTCTGATTACCACCCTAGATACATCCTCAAAGTTTCCAATATGCAATATTCTCACTGGTGGCCACCTCCAAACATTTAGTTTCCACAATGATTTACTCTTTAGCCCAGCAGTTACATTTTGGAGTGCATTGTAGCTTCCAAACCATGGGGGCTTGACGGGCGCTTTTGTCACAGACACTGATCCAATGTGATACACGTTGAGATCATTCTGCCTTCAAGGTGGCTTATTCTTTTTGGTTAATCAGTTACTCTCAATGCATTAGTTCACCAGCTCAGGGCAGGAATGTTGCCAAATTGTTTCTTCTCCCAGGCAAGACCCAGGGGCCTCTCCAGAGACTCCTGAGTATGACTCTGAACTCTCTGCTGAGACTTTAGCAGTGTGGTCTGAATGCCAGAGGTGTTTACCTGCCTGAGATCCTGGTCCCCTCTGGCTCCAGGCCATGTCCACAGGTAGGATGCCTCACAGGCTCAACCAGATCCTTCCCTCCCTTTCTGGATCTGGCCAGCTTTGGTGAGACCATTCATTCTGCCTGGTCGTCATGAGCACTGGATGCAGCCTGGCTTCCCACCCCACTCTCCCTCCTGATGCAGCTTCATGTGGCCCTCAGAGGTTGGCTAGGCCCACACCCAGTCACTTCACCAAACACCATCTTTGCCTTGACAACCTCCAAACCAAGAGCCCCGCACAGTCTGCTTTCTTCACTCTTGAACAGCAAGGTGTTAATCAAGAAACTTGAAAAAAAAAAAAAAAAAAAAAAAAAAAAAAAAAAAGGCAAAACAAAGGAACCCATGGTGTTTAGCTCCCATAGCTTCTGGGTGACTTTCCCTTTAGGGCCCCTATAGCTGGTCCAGACCCCTCTGCTCTCCTCACTCCCTTCCACCGGACTCCCTGAGGCCCCTGTGCACCTGAACTCTGACCACTGTGTCCACAACAGCTATGTTGGCAAAGACCCAGCCAGGTACCCCATCCACCACCACCTCACGAGGCTTTCGTAATGTTTTTCACTGGCTACCAGCCAACAAATAGTAATGTCACAACACATGCCTGGTGTCAGAAGTAACAGAAGAGTGACCATTAAACAAAGACATGGAGATCAAGGAGGCATAAGCGGCCTCTGGTGTGGGAGCCCTGGTCTCTGATTCCCCAGGCTGCTTCTTCCACAAGCCCCACACCAGGGAGGCTCCTGCACTCATTCACCAGCATCTTGCTGTGGGCTGGCTCCTGTGTCTTAGTAGTGGCCCCGTGGACTAGGAGTGGCCTCTGGGAAGAGCTGGTGCCCAGAAATGCTGAGGCTCTCTCCTGACCTTGGCCAAGGACACCTCCTCCCAATCCTCAACCCTGGGCTGCTGGCAGGGGACAGAAGGCCAGGCAGGCCTCTTGGTTTACTCAGGTTGGAGTACATGAGCTGTTCTCCCTCGTGATGTCCCCTCACCTCTCCCAGGAGGTGCCCAACCATCCAAACCAGGTCTGAGCTTCCCAAGCATAAACCTAATTTTCCAAAATGAAATGACTACACAAGGGGCCGCAGAGTGCTGGAAGAAACAAGGTGGCAGGGCGGGTGGAGGGGGGGGAGCACGTTCAGAGAGCCTCCTTCCACCTGGAGCCACCTAGGGGCAGCCCATGCATCCCAGGCCACTCTGTCATACTGCCGCCTCTCCTCCTTGACCATGTGTACCCCTTTACTGCCACTTGCCCAGCCCCAGCCTAGGCTCTGGCATGACACAAGCTCCCAGGGACGTGGGTGGATCCCGTGCCCTGAGCCTGTGATTTCACAGTAAACAAGCCTAGGAGCACAGCCCCAGGTGCAGACAGCAGCGCCAGTTCTGGGTTCTAGGCCCTTAGTTGGATGGCTGCTCACCTGCACCATGAGCCAGCTGGGGTACGTGGAACCACATGCCCAGTGATTCCCGTGCAGCTCAGTCACTCCACAGCAACATGAACGCCAACTGCATAGCCATAAACACCAGATTTAACTCCCACCCACGTCCCGCCCACCATCCTCTCCCAAATAGCTCTGGGGAGTTAAACCAAATGAGCATGGCTCAAGATTATGTTTCAGAAAATACAGAAAAATAAATCTGTATTTCTAGCACACTGCCCCCACACTTGCCACCCAGAGCTATGGGGGCCTCGCTCAGGGCACAAGGTTTCAAACAATAGCTGTACTTGCTGGGGAAGTCCTTCCTTCTTCTGCTCTTCCCTGCTGCAAGGTGAGGGGTGGGAAAGGATGAAGAGGCCCCTGTGTGCCCTGACACCCCTAAGTCTATACTGGATTCAGCAAGAAGCAGGGGCTCCTTAAAGCATAAGAGACTCTTAAAAAATGAGAACAAACTGAGGGCTGATGGGGGGTGGGAGGGGGGGAGGGGGGGGTGGGTATTGAAGAGGGCATCTTTCGGGATGAGCACTGGGAGTTGTATGGAAACCAATTTGACAATACATTTCATATATTTAAAAAAAAAAAAAAGAAGCAGGGGCTCCTTTTCCTCTTGCTTAAGTGTCAAAGCTGTGGCAAATTCCCAGGGCAAGACCTTCCAGAGCCCCAGAGAGGGCACTGGCACCTCTGCCAGCCCACTGCCAACAGACACCTGGCCTGTCCTCCAGGAATTGGGCCGTAGAATGTGGCCTGACAGGCGGGACTAATAATGGGCACTGCAAACAGACCTGTGGACCAAGGCACCAGCAGGCCACACCTACTCAGAGCAACTGGTGGGGACAAGTACATTCAGAGGAGTCACCACAGGGACAGATTTCAGGATCTGTGTGACAAAAGAGAAACCAAAGCAAGAGGATGTTCTGGGGGAGATGAGGACAAGACTAAACAAAAAGCCAGATAAACCCTTGAAACACTCTGTGGGAGAGTGGGTGGCAGGAAAACAGGCACTTCCATCCCAGCGGGGGAGGGGCTGACGGCTATGGCCCTGTGCCCATTGAAAGGGGTGAGTCCCCTCAGAGTCCCCTACCATGGATTCATTTTCCTACTAAAGACTGACTGCCCACCCAGGGTGCCAGAACCATGCCCATAACAGAAACGTTCAATGGCCTTTTATTTATTTTTAAATGTTTATTACTCATTTTGAGAGAAAGAGAAAGTGTGCGTGAACAGGGGAGGGATAGAGACAGAGAATCCCAAGCAGGCTCCATGAAGTCACGGCAGAGCCTGACGCAGGGCTCGATCCCACGGACCATGAGATCATGACCTGAGCCAAATCGAGTTGGACACTTAACCGACTGAGCCACCCAAGCTTCCCATTCAACAGCCTTTTAAAGAGCTCTCACCTAGAGCAACAAAAGATCTTTTCCAAGAGCTGAAGTGGAAAGGGACCAACATCTGTGAGGATCTACTATGTCTGGTGCTGGGGAATGTAGACACACCCTCTCCTGTTATGAGGCAGATACAGGAGTTCTTACAAATGAGCAAAGTCTTAGCAAAGTCAAGGTCTTGCCCAATGTCCCAGGGTAAGAGGCAACGCTGGAATGGCCTGACCTTGATGCCCAAGGCCTTTCCTCCCATCTGCAGCCTCCTGAAACCCAGACTTAACTGGACAAGATGTGACAGTACTCATGGCTTTTCCAAACCAGAAACAGGTGGGTACAAGCTATTTGTTCCTGGAAATACTGGGGTATTTCCTTAAAAAGCTGGGCACCATCACTGACCAGATAAGGCTGTATGAACCCTCCTCAACCGAATGCATCCTAGCACTTGGCCTCAAAAAAAGAAGCTGGCAAAGGTGACTGGTGCAGGCTCTTTACCAGCTCAAGCCACAGAGAGAGAAATTGCTCCTGCGTTCCCAGGGACAAAGGCAGAAGAAAGAGGGCAATGTACCACATCCAGGCTGGCAGCGCCCTCCCTGCTCTGTCCACTCTCCACTTGGGCAGATTAGGCTGGAGGTAGACGGCTACCCAACTGCTCAGCCCCAACCCCTGCCTTGGCAAAGGGGTCAGTGTCTGCTCAGGTTGCATTTGGTAACTTGCCACCCGCTGCCTCCTCATCACTGAGGCCCATCACAGCTGAAGCAGCAGAGCTATTGAGGGGCCAGGGCCCAAGGACTTGAGCTAGCAAAGGGCTTGCTCAGCTCTTAGGCCTGCCACCCAGCAGCCAAGCACTTGAAGAGACTCACGCGTGGAAGCCTCTGTAGAGCCACATGGGCCACAGCTGCAGCCAAGGAACTATTCCCAGGGTACAGTCTGTGTGGCATCAAACACCCATGGGACAGGAGCCTCTCTGTCCCCAGCTACATCCCCTGAATGGCCCTTTGTAGCTCAGAGTCCCAAAGCCAGGACTTCAGAAGAAAAGCACCAGAATCCTCGAGGCCCACAATAAGCTTATAATTGACATCCACCTCTAACCTCACAAAGTGAGCCAGCCTCACATGGGCCAATGGGAGGTGTGACCAAGTGCATGCTAGAGAACCACCAAACTGCTGCTATGGTCAGACTCCCAGGTTGACAAGCTGCCCTCAAAGCAGTACAGAAGACCCAGGCTGCATTGGGTGATCCTGATCTTAGCTCTGGCACTTGGCAAGTGCCTCCGTCCTGGTGCCCCCATGCCTTTAAAAGACAACTAAATAGATGGGGCACCTGGGTGGCTCAGTCAGTTAAGCAGCCAACTTTGGCTCAGGTCGTGATCTCACAGTTTGTGGGTTCAAGCCCTGTCGGGCTCTGTGCTGACAGCTCAGAGCCTGGAGCCTGCTTTGGATTCTGTGTATGCCTCCCGTCTCTGCCACTCCCCTGCTCTCACTCTGTCTCTCTCTCGCTCTCTCAGAAATAAACATTAAAACACAACTAAATGGCATATCAGACTTCCAGCCTCAACCCAGATAAGAAAGCATCAGCCCAACAGCACTGCTTCCCCTGACCCTTCTTCTCCACGCTGTTGCTCCCTCAGTGCTCCCCCACAGGAGCTGGCTCGGGTCCTGCTCGGGACACAGGCACTTCCCTGGCATATACCCAGAGCCCCCTCCCAGCTGAGGGCTGTCTCACCCCCAGCATTGGCTTCCTGTGGCTGGCTTCTCTCAGCTGGTGTGCCACCCCCTGCCCAGCTGGCCCTGCCTTTCTCACAGGTGTGGAACTGAAAGCAGGAGGGGGGTGTGCTCCAGTTGGCCGAAAAAACTCAATAGCCTTCCCTCCCACAGCTCTCTCTGGGCCACGCCCAGGGATGGTCACAAGGAGGTCCTCCAAGTCCAAACCAAAGTTTCACTTGGTTCCCTCCTGCTGAATCAGAATGAGGTCATATAGCAGCAAGGCTGGGACACAGCAGCCACAAGGCCTGCTGGCCTCCTCCACAGATCAGTGATCTAAAGACAAGAGTGAAATCACAACTTGACATCTAAAAGCTGTGTGTGGGGGGTGCCTGGGTAGCTCAGTGGGTTAACTGTCCAACTTCGGCTCAGGTCATGAGCTCATGGTTTGTGAGTTTGAGCCCCATGTCAGGCTCTGTGCTGACTGCTCGGAGCCTAGAGCCTGCTTCGGATTCTGTGTCTCCCTGTCTCTCTCTCTGCCTCTCCTTCACTTGTGCTCTCTCTTTCTCTCTCTCAAAAATAAATAAACTTTAAATAGATAAGTAAAATAAAAGTGGGTGTGTGAGGCAAGTGAGTACGCAAGTGAGTACGCAGGGTCGAACTGTAGAGACATGGATACTTATCCCAGCTCTGCCACCCTAAGCTGCATGGGACCCCGACAATTCAAACCACTCTCTGGGCCTCAGTTGCCCCATCTGGATCAAAAGTACTTTCAAATCGGCCATCCTCATCTGTGGGATGGAATCCCTGGGCACTGAGGACCCTGTGGGGACCCCTGGGGCCACTCAGTCACACACTTCAAGAAGTGGCTTGTGGCAGCTGGGCCTTATGGGGGCACTTAGCCACCTCCTGGAACAGAATGTGAATGCTCAAGTCACCAAACAGCCCAGGTGCAAATCTTTCTGGAAAGGTAGACCAGGGAATGGACTTCATGATCAGGGAGCCCAAGAGGACTATACATCTGCATGGGGCTATGTGAACCCAGATGTCCCTTGACCTAGTTCCCACATTTCCAGGTTCAACGGCAGACAGGCAACTGTGCCGTCTCACTTGGTCCCTGTTTCACTTCTCCAGAAGAAGGTCAATGGGTTTCCGTTATGTGCTTGATGCTGTGCCCAAACACAGGACAGGCATTTAGACACCACATTTCTAGGGTTATCAGGCTAAGAGGTGAGTCAGCTGTTTAAAGAACCTTTACACACACACACACTGAAAGCCCTGGATGATCACTTAGCACACATCTGTTTGCATGTTTCTGGATATTGCTTTCTTTCTGTGGGGAGCAGGAGAGACAGCACCATTCGGGTGGTTTTCAAATACCCTCTTTGGTTATAAGATCTCAAACTGGTTACACATGAATCTGAATAACTGACTTGCCAAAGAAATAACAAAGGTGGCTCTGTAACAAGAGCAGAGGTCACCCAGCCCCAGGGCCACATATTACACCTAGATGTGCCAGTTGCTGGGAGAATGAGACATGTCCTGCACTGCAGACATGTGACATGGAGGACGAGGGGTCACCATGGGCTGAGGGCAGCAAGGAGCCTTCCAGGTCCCAAGGAAGCAGAAGACAAGGCCCATGCTCCCACACCAAGCCACAGCCAATGGCCAATGGCCCCCATGTGCCTGACTCCGATGGCAGTGAATCCAGAGCCCTAGCTAGACACCACACCTTGCTCCCTGCCCAAGATACACGGGCACCCCAGGGCCTCCCTCAGCCCTCAAGAGCCTGTCCCCACCCTCCACTCTGCCTGCCCCCCTGCTCACAGGTGGAGAAGGCGACAAACTGACAGCTCTGGTCTCTGCACCCCATGTCCAACTTGGGTGTGGCAACTATGTCCCAACAGGAGACATTCTGTTCTGCCCAGCAGGAGACAGCTCAGCCATAATTGGGGGCTGGTGTGGGGGTGAGGGTGAGAGAGTGACTCCCAGACCGGCTTCTAGGAGAGCGGCAGGCAGCCCACCTCACCATGGCCCCGCGCCCGGCCACTGCCCACTGAGAGAGTCCAGGGCACCAGCTGCATTGGCGAAGGTTGCTCAGAGAGGTCCCTTGATTCAATTCCAGGAATTCCCAAACACACAGGAAGATGTCCATCCTAAGCACTCGTCTCTGAGAGATACCTGTTAGTTTCTATCTCCAAAGGCATCAACATCTGCAGAACCCTCAAGAGACCCCAATGGCAATTCAGGGCATGGGGTCCAGGGCTCTACTCAACCAAGATATGCCTGAGGTCACTCAGGGGGCAGATTCCATGTAGCTCCCTGGGAGAAATGTGCCAACCATGTCTGAATGGCTCCGTCCCACTCCCAAGTTAGCTCCTGCACCCCCTTCTCAGCTGCGGTACCAGGCCCAGCACTTCTGCCGGAGCTCATGGTCCCCATCAGGGGCAAACCTGTTTCCGCCCTTCGCTCCACTGCCCAGACTGTGAGGGGACCACAGAAGCCATCCCCAATGGGCTCCAAGGGAAGGCCCACCTCAGATGAACCACAGCCCTGCATGTGCCTCAAGGCGGCACCTTCGCCTCCCTCTACACCACTCAGTGCCAGGCTGATGGCCTCACCTGATGCCCGTGGAGAGTATAGAGCAGCCGGCCCTCCATGAGGTCCAGGATCTTCAGGGTTGAGTCGCTGGAGGCCGTGAGCAGGTAGTTTCCGGATGGGTGGAAGGAGAGTGCATTCACCGCTGCGCTGTGCACTAGGGAAGGGACATCTGTCAGGCACTGGCTGGGAGGCCAGGGGATACAGCTGAAGCCCAGAGACGGGCAATCGGGACCAACCGAGGCTCGGCTCCAAGGAGCTGTGGGGAGCCCCACAAGGATTTCCCAGAAGTGCAGCACAGGAACAAGAGCAGACTCATCCAGAGCTGAGAACCAACAGCGGGAGATGCAGGGCAAGCGGGCGCACAAGCGACAAGGCCGGTGGGATCAGGTGATTCCCCCACCTCTCACAGCACACAGAGTGTCGAGCTGGGGCAGAATGGAGTGCTCAAACATAATGCTCCATCTGTCTTTCATACTGCTACTCAGGGGGAATGAGGTGGAAAAGAAATCCCCTGAAGTCCCAATACCATGCCCCTGCCCTACAAGAGTGTGGGGCAGGCAGGCAGACGGTAAGACACGCTCAGGAACTAGTCAGGCCTGGGTTCCAATCCTGGCCTCCCTGCTGGCCCACTTTATGACCTTGAGCAAGCACCCTGACACATCTAAGCCAGTCTGTTTCTCCTGCTGGATCATGGCACTCACATGTCAGGGGTGCCGTGGGGATAAGCCTGCCCATGGGGCCTCTGTACAGAGTGAGCCCTCAGATGTGCCTCTCGGCTGCCCCTGGTGTCACACGCAGTTTCTAGGTCCTGCCACTTTACCCAACACTCAACAGCTCAATCCCATCCATGACTTTCTTTTCCCCATTGGCCTGACCCAAACCCCACTATCCGTCCTGGTGTCCCTCACTCTGCAGGATCCAGCCAGCCCAGCCCTTGACAGCTCTCCAGGCTGACAGCTCTCCAAGTATTCCCCATGGGCCCAGGAGACCCTTGCCCACCTCTTCCCCTGACCTTGAAGCTCATTACTCAGTTACCTCCTCCGAGAAGCCTCCTGGCCTCCTGGGGGCCACCCCCTTGAACTGTCCTCCTGAAGCACCACGAGTCTCCAGTGGGTGTACTCCTCACAACAGTGTTTTACATTTATGTGTAACTATTTCATTCCGGGCTGGGTCCCCCATTAGACTGTGTGCTCTGTCAGGCAGGAGCTTGACTCAGTGTCAGGCACTGAGCGGGACTCAGAAAGCAGTGGGTGAGTTGGACCCAGGCAGGCCACACGGGGACTGCATGTGAGCACCAGCTACATCGCAGCTTCTAAAGCAGCTGCTGAAGACGACCCCGGTGCCTTCATACCCACTATTCAGGCCTGGGAGGGGACATCAGCGGGGATAAGATAACCGCGGCCTGCCAAATCAGAACAGCCACAAACAGAAAGGCAAATTCTAAAACCAACCCCTCATCCTGGCACTGTGAGGCTGCAAGAGCAATAAACACATCCACCGCAAAATGGCCTTCAGCAGAACCCACAGAGGAACATGGAGCCCCTCAGACACCAGCCCAGCTGATAAGCTCATATGCCTGGGGAATGTGGGTACGTGTTCCCGAGCACACTTGGGGGAGACAGCCAGGGCTTTACATAACATGGCAATTTATGTCTGAACACTCTTTAAGCACCAGAACTCCAGGAGCCAGCCTGCAGAGGGGTTGATGATGTCTGGGGACGGGGAGGTCAGTGTCCTCAGTGCTTACTTAGATTTGGGGCATGGAAAACAAAAGAATACAGCCATAGATGACCCCAGCAGGAACTGAACAGGTGCAGAGTGTGACTATCACCACCCACATGTAGAGGGGCACACACATGTGCAGAGGGATGTGGACAGAAGCTCCTGGTAGGGCCCTCCTATACAGTCTTATGGGTAGGACAGAAATAAGGGAATTTTTACTCTGCATACTTCCAGAATAATTTTTTAACCATCAGTATATAGTCACTGTGATTACACAACTGGGTGAATGATAAAAAGCAAATCCTTCCCGAGGTAACTGGGTGGCTCAGTCATTAAGCATCCGACTCTTGATTTCAGCTCAGGTTGTGATCTCACGGTTCATGGGTTCGAGTCCCACGTCAGGTCCCTCGCTGACAGTGCAGAGCCTGCTTGGGATTCTCTCCCTCTCTCTCTGCCCCTCCCCCACTCACATGTGCTGTCTCTCTCAAATTAAATAAACTTAAAAAACAAACAAACAAAAAAAAAACCAAATACCTGTGTGTAGTGGGGGCACCTGAGTGGCTCAGTCAGTTAAGCATTTGACTTCAGCCCAGGTCATGATCTCACAGTTCGTGGTTTTGACCCCCACATCAGGCTCTGGGCTGACAGCTCAGAGCCTGGAACCTGTTTCAGATTCTGTCTCTCCCTCTCCCTCTCCCTCTCCCTCTCCCTCACTCTCACCCTCTCCCTGTCCCTCCCCCACATGTGTTCTCCCTCTCTCTCTCAAAAATAGATAAATAAACATCAAAACACAAAACAAATCCTTCTCTCCCCTCAATAGAGAGTCCTGTCCAGGGAGGCGGAGCCCAGGCCTAGCCTGGCATCGCCCTGACAGCACTTCAGGCTGTGAGTCTACAGGCTAAGAGCTAGTGCCCTGCACTCCTGAGGGGCCAGCTATGCTCACCAGATTGCTGGCTCACATTGGCGGAGAAGTGAGGGACGAGGAGGGCCAAAACACTGGGAGATGCTCCCAGGGGAGCCCCGCCACCCTAAGCCCTCAGTCCCACAGCAGAACAGCTGCCTATGCCCCATCTTCCCTCGGGCTTCAAATGCTACTCCTGGCATGTCTGCCTCCCTGAGCCTGGAGAAGGGCACTCTATTCTCGTTTCTGCAGCCCTTGGCAGCCTGTACTGGAAAGAACGCCACCCCACCCCACCTGAGACAAAGCTGGCAGAGGAACAGCCAGGGTCAGGAGGGTGGATCGGGGGAGGGTGAGCTCAGGGAGCCCAGGGCTTCCCAGCACCACCAGGCTGGCGGGGTCAGGATGTGGATGCCATGCCAGGGCCTCCCACCTGGGCAAGTCCACCCCAGGGAAGGCAATCTCCTCCAGAGGAAGGGCACCAAAAGCTCTGCTCCAGTATAAATGGCAGGAATATCAAAGACCTCCTAGCTGGGGTGGAAACATCTGGAACCATTTACTCCAGAAAAGGGCTCAGACTGGGGGTGAGGATGTACCAGACGCCAGGACCTACTGCCTTTCCCTCCTTGTTCTCCTGCCTTGCCCACCAGCCCCACCAGCCTGGGGCAGCCTCTCTGGCTCTACAGAGGTGGGACAGCCATTCTAGGGAGGCCCTGTCCTAAGAATCATCCCTGCGTGACAGTCCCCCAGGTAGGCTCCCACCATAAAGTCCTGAGCAGTGACTGTGCAGGAATAATCCACTTTTCATCAACTTGCTTCCATGGCAGTTATCAGTGTTAACTGATGGCGGGTTGCCATTTGGGCACAGCTGTGGGCTCCTGGCAAAAGAGAGACTCCAACTCAAGGTCAGAGGTACACCAACATCAAGATTCTACAGGCCACCAGGAACCCAGAGAGGGTGGGATCGAGGCCACTGCAGACCCTGCCCTGGGAACTGGCCACATCTTGCGGGCAGCACATGGCCTGAGGAGAGTCCCAGGTACCCACAAGCCACTCTGCCCACACAGCTCTGTTGTACAAGCCTTCGGCAAATCTGGCCTACTGCCCAGTGGGCTCCAAACTGACCGAGGAGCCCAGAGTGACCCCCAGGTACCCAAGTAGGAGGTCCCTTCCTAAAGCAGGCCACACCAGACCGAGTCCCACCCCACTCTCATCACAAAGGGCTCAGCTTAACTTCACCCGGGGTGACTTCTCATAACATGCAACTGGAACTACCCGTGACTTTGGGTTTATGAGGGGCTATGGATTCATACAATGAAGTTGCTCTGATACTAGCAGGGAAGGATGTTCAAAACCCTCCTCTTTGTGACTGTCACATAAATGCTCACTTAGGGATGGTGGGAAAGAGCCAATGAGTTGACCAGATCAGGTGGGACAGTGCACTGCCTCCTGACCAACTGTTTCAGTCTCAAAAACCAAGCAAAGGGTACAGGCCTGCCCCACCAGCTGCATAGCTGCCTTAAAATCCTCCGTGACTGTAGCTGGGGTGGGACAGAGGGGTGTGTTAAGAACCAATGGAGGGGCTGCCTGGGTGGCTCAGTCGGTTAAGCAACCGACTTCGGCTCAGGTCACGATCTCACTGTTCATGAGTTCAAGCCCTGCGTCGGGCTCTGTGCTGACAGCTCAGAGCCTGGAGCCTGCTTCAGATTCTGTGTCTCCCTCTCTCTCTGCCCTCTCCCACTCCTGCTCTCCTTCTCTCAAAAAAAATTAATTAATTAAAAAAAAAAAAAAAAAAGAACTGATGGACAGAGAACCTGGGACTCTGAGCTCTAATTGGAATTTCTGGAGAGGGCCAAGCCAAGGCTTCCCAGAGGCCTCAGGAAGTAAATGACTAGAATCAACACAGTGTAAGAATCCAGCAAGGGATGGTGGACAGAACGTCAGACTCGGAGGCCTTGAACTGGGAGGCTCAGATTCCCAGCTTCCCAGCTGTGTGACCGTGGGCAAGCCTCAAACTCCCCATCTGTGAAATGGGGAGCAGCCCCTGACATCCACCCAGGAACTGCACGTGCCTGTAAACCGCAAACCACATTATGGGTTCCGGATGGGGGCTGCTGCTCAGATGTTTCAACAGCCTTGATGTGGGCTCAGAGCATATGGAGCCTAACCCACCTCCGTGGGGACTGGTGCTCCCAGGGCTCTAACAGCCCCACTGTCTCCTTGCTGAATTGGGAAACCAGAACTGCTCCCCACAGTGACAGGCCAGAGCCAAGAAATTCCTTGCCCGAGAAAAATGGTGCCAGCTACCTGCTGTTGCCTAAAGCGATTCCCAACAACCTAACACGGGACAGGAAGTGTCCTCCATAAAGCACAACCATGCGGCAGCTGGACACGGGCAGGCTAGGATTGCTGACCACACACTGCAGTAGCATGAATCGAAGTGTCTCAGAAAAGCCCGACAGCCTCATGTGCCCAAAGCCCACTCAGGAGTGCCTGGTTCTCACCCAGAGTCCCCAAGTGTCACAGTGTCCCTAAGAACTCTCCTCTGGGTTTCCCAGGGATCGGAGACAGAAAGTAGCTCAGGTGTCTGCTGTCAAAGGGTCAGAAGTCCTTCTTGGGGAATCAGCCTCCAAACAGATGCCCCTGCACCTCCAAGGGTCGGGGAGCAGCTGCTACTAAGGGGCTAGGGAGAGTCTCTCAGGTAGAGGTTCAGCCATGAAGCTCTTAAGGGGAGCCACCAGCCAGGAGCAGACCTAGCCAGGTCACTCTGGCAGCACAGAGGGTGAGGGGCATGTCCCCCAAGCAATGTGCTCGGATCCATCTGGCTCTTCTTGAGCCCCAGAGGGTGAGTCTAGAGGTAGTGGGAAGAGTTTGCGGCACCGTGAATACCCACCATGTACCATGCACCATGCACTGGGCAGGAAGCTGAGGAAACCCAGTTGTTGATGGGGTACTCCAAGCCACCCGAGGTCTCTGATCTATATCGGGGTGGCTTAGGAATGAGACACTGAGTAGCTCTATCACAGAGGAAAGAATAAGAACAAAAACTCACTGAAATCTCTCTGCAGAGCCTGTCAACCTCATGTGCCCCAGGTCCCCTCAGGACTTGGCTCCTGATGCTACCTGAGCCCTCCCACTACCTCCTCAGCCCTGCCAGTCACGGACTCCCACCCCCACCCACTGCCAAGCCTGCTCCCTCAAAAACCCCAGGGACCTCTCTCCAGCACCTGCCACCCCCCTCAACTGCTCTGCATCACTCCACCTCCTGACCACCCTCTTTGGGAGACTCTGCCCTCCTCCGTACCCCTGGTTCTGCCCCCCTCAGCCCTCCCATGATGGGAGAGGGGGCTCCCACCCCTCACACTGACTGCTTTGTGGACCTTTCCTTTCATGGCTCCTCAATCGCAGGGACCCAGGATATGGCCTGAGCCCTTCACAAGCCGCAGGAATGGCCCCCTACCCACAGCATCAACTTCTGACTCTACTCAATCTCCAAAACCCATCCCCTGGGCCTGACTCCTGCCCTACTTGGATGCCCAGCCCTCACCCAGACATACCGGCTTCCCACTCCCATAGGCTCTCAGCACTGCTGTCCTCTCAGACATACCTTCACTCTGCAAACCATGGGACAGTCCCACCACTGCCGCTGCATCTTTGGGACCATGATCCAGAGTACGGCATTCAAGGTCCTCCCCAATGGGTACTTGCTGGTGCATGCCACAAACACCAACCAGGCCCAGGCTCCTGATCCATCAGAGGTGAGGCTGGACCCTCCCAGGGTCACCTAGAGATCCTCTCCCTGCAGTGTCAAGACTTATGCAGTACAAAATAATAAGTAATAATAAAAGTCTTATGTGGTACAAACCATATTTCCAGCACTCTATTATAATTCTCATGTGGACTCCCCCAACAGATCTTCACAAACCCCATAAGGTACTATCACTACCCCCTTTACAGATCGGAAACAGCCTATGCTCCTAACCTTCCCATCTCTCCTGACCCCACACTCAGAGGCGCCTTTCTGCCCAGCACTCCTTTGCACCTGCCAAACTTCGCCTAGTCAACTTTGCACATGTGCCCAATCTCCAATCTAGGCCTGGCCGAGAAAAGAGAGAGGCCTCTAAACCTGAAGGAGGGGAAGGAGAGGCGTGGTCTCCAAGGACGGGGTAGACCCCATATCTGCTCTGTTCTAGAAGCTCTGTCTGAAATGGCATCTGTGACAAACCCCAGGGCTCACTGTAGAGAAAGGAACCAGTTATGCAGCTGGCCCCTGCCACCTGGTGGTGGTGTAGGGTAGCGCAGGCCTTGACTGCCGGCTCACCTTGCCCAGAGACCAGACAGACCCCAGGACCAAGACTTGGCAATAACAGCATCATCATCAACATAGTGCTTGTTTTCTGTTTTGTGCCAGGCACTCTCTGAGTTCTTCACGTGGACCAACTCATTGCCCTCCCAACGCCACCTGTGAGAGAAGCCCTATCACTGTCCCAGGGTGATCAGAGGAGTCAAGTGACCTGTCCAATGTCACACAACTAGGAATGCTGAGGCTGGCTGCAGAGCCCACCCTCCACCATGTGCTTCTTAAGACCAGGAGCCTCTCTCCCTTCTTAGGAGGTCTGTTTCCCTTGGTTACCTCAAGAAAGTGCTGTCCTCACAGTCTGAGAATCAGCTAGGAAGGGCTTAAAGCAGAGCTCTGAACCCCAAGCCCGACACCTTTGTCCAGATGCGTCCTTCCCGTCTTCAGGTGTGAATTCTCGAAGTGGCCCATGGACTTTAAACTCAGTCCCAAGTCAACAACCACAGTTTTTCAAACAACCCTAGCTCTGCCCCTCCCTGGTCTCGGCCCCAGGCCCCCAAGGTCCCCTCCATCTGCTCCTTGCACAGCCTCCAGTTCCTCCCGTGGCCCCTCACCAGCTTCCTTCCCTGGCTCCATCCCCACCACTGAGGTGACGCATGGCCATGCCCAGTCACACCTGCTCTCAAGACAGCTCCATACTCCAGTACCCTCAGCTCGTGCCTCCTAATCACACCCAAGTCTGCTCCTGCCCCGCCCCCCAGCTGGAGCCTGAGGCTGGAATTGGCCCACGTGGAATGCCTGCAGCTCTGCCTCCCAAGGGCTACAATTAGATCAGGGGACACAACTCCAGGGCTTGCGTCCTGGCCTCTAGCCTAAGTTGACCCTCCATATGGCTCATGGCTCCGTATCAGTGGAGGACATCATGAGGCCCAAAGTGGCCAAGGTCTCACAAACACTGACCTCTTTTGACAGACCTGCCCCCCTCACCTGAGTTAGCCCTGGAGGCCAGTAGCACGGGCAGCCCCTGAGAAGTGGCGCTTGAGCAGAGCCCTGGCCGGAGACCCACTGAGAGCTCCTCATCCGGCCCTGCAGTACGCATGAGACCCTGGCAGCTCGTGAGCAGGCACCAAAGGGCTTGGTGGATGCCAGGTAGTGCCATGATTCACCTCCTGGCCTACGTTAAAAAAACCGGCCTAGCCATAACACGGACTACTCGCCCCTCGAGATCCCAGCAGGCCTGGGACTTCTCCCCACTGACCAGGGCCATCCTCAGGCCCATTTAAGCACCACGGCAATGAGCCCAACACCTGACCCCACACAGTCCCGCTCGTGGACACTCACGCTGATAGTGCTGCAAGAGCCGGTGCGTCCGCACGTCCCACACCTTCACTGTGTTGTCCATGCCGGCAGCAGCAATGCACGTGCCGCTGGGGTGGAAGTCCACGTAGGTGACAAAGCTGGAAAGACAGGGGCCACCGCAGGCTATAGGAGGGCTGTCCTGGCTCAGAACAGACCTGAAAACGTCCAGCACTTTCCCTCCCGTGCATACCTGCTCAGGCTGTCCCCTCAACCCAGAACACCTCCCTTCTGCCCTGTTTCTTTACCAGGTGGCCAAGGAATAGCAAGGAGAGGGTGAGAACAGTGGCTAGCAATAACCAGAAGTAGCCTCACCAGGGAGCAAATCCCAGCATCCACTTCTAAATACAAGTAGAGAAAGTGTCTTCAGCCCAAAGGTCAGCTGATGGCTCAGGGGTTTTCAGAGTTAGAGCTGGTGCCCTCATCAAAGCAGGAGGCAGGGCAGGCCCTGCCAGCTAAGGCCCAGTCCCAAAGGGCCAACAGGGCCCCAGGGCCGCTGGTTCACCTATCTCCAAGAGACAGGCCAAGGGCCCTCAATATACCGACACGTAACACCCAGAGTGGTATCGTGGCCAGCTCTCAGGAGGAGTCTGTCCTTGGGGCTCCCAGCCTAACTGAGGAGGCAGAAGCTGGGGTTCACTGAGGAGCCCAGAGCAGGTGAGTCCCTTTCCTGGTGATGTGGCACAAAACGAATAGCCTCCAAGAACTTACAAGAACCTGACAAGCTTTTTCCTTTATAAAACCATCACCATAGGTGACATACTAACATGATTTAGGAGGGTCCAGGCTCACCTGCTTTCAGACAGACATGGCACAATTAGACAACTGGAGAATGAAGGGAAAAAAGAGGCCCCAAGAATTATAGGCCTTGAAGTTAAACACTCCTGTTATCTGCGGGGATGGGAGTGAGGCTGAACCTCCCATTCACATAGGAAAAACTTCAGAGATAGAAAGCAGCAGAGACGTGGTTCCACACGAGGCCACTGGGGCCCCTCACGACTAGGTCCTGCAGGTGGTGGACAGGGTCTGGTGACTTACCCGCCATGCTCACAGTAAGAGTGGACACACTCCCGGCTGGTCTTGTCCCACAGCTTGACAGTCTTGTCATCACTGGCAGACACAATGAGCCGCCCGTCGGGAGAGAACCTGAACCAGGCAGGGCACAAGTCACACCACTGTCATGGGTGCTGCACAACTATCCTCCACAGCCACCTCTCTGCACTGCCCACCCCCCGATCCCAGAACCAGCCAAAGCCACACACCCTGCTCTGACCCTGAGTGATCCCAGCCAAGTGGCTTTCCCTCTGTGAGATGGGTAAGAATGGCGCCCACCTCATGGGAAGCAGGGAGCAGCGTTGCGTGCACAAGCCCCCAGCACTGCACGTGGCATACGACACCGCGTGGGGTGACCCCTGATGCTAGCAGCATGAAGGTGGTCCAAAGCCCACCATCAGCCCCGTTATCCTGTTCCCAGGCCCCCCAAAACTACATACTGCCCCCCCGCCACACAAAAGGGAGAGCCGGCCTCCAGACCAGCCCCCTCAGAAGCCTGGATCCCCAACTGACAGCTCAAGCAAAATCAACTTCTGAGAAGCAGACTCAGGGTCAAACCCTAGCTCTGCCATTAACCCCACCAGATACTGCACTCTTCCGGGCCTCAGCATCCTCACCGGCATAATGGGAACGACACCATTTAGCCTGCAGGGCTGCCATGAAGAGTGAAGAGAAAACGTATAGAGGCAGCAGTGACATCATCCTGTTGTTGCCAGTGCTCATAAACAGCCCCTTCTGACTTGCTTTGGGCCTCATCAGCACAGTTGTTGGGGCGGCCAATCACGACTGGCAAAGGACCAACGCACTTGTCACCTCTGAGCTTAAAGCTTCTCAATAATTTACAGTGTAACAATGTCTTTGTTCCCACTTCACAGATGAGGAAGCGGAGATGCAGGAATAGAAAAGAGTAGTGAAAGTGTTTGGCCAAGGTCATGATACTGGCACCTGGCAGCGTCTCTACCTCTCAAGCTCCAGGTCTCGACAGGACAATGCTCACCTGGCACAGCGGACCCAGTTGATGTGCTGGCTTAGGGAGAACAGGAATTTCTGGCGATGAGTCGACCACACCTTAACTGTCTTGTCATCGGAGGCTGTCACGAAAGACTGGCCATCACTGCAGAAGTGGACACTCCTCACTGTGGCCGTGTGTGCCCGAAACACAGTGGACTCGCCTTTGCTGCAGGGGTGGGTACTCCAACTCAGGAAACCCGTAACAGTGACACGAGGGCCCATGAGCACATCAAAGCTCTCCCCACCCCTCGGGAGCCCCTCCAAGTTGACACAGGCCTGCGTACCCGTGCCCCACATGCTGCCCATGTGCGAACAGCACCAAGATGGGACCCCTTCCAGGATGGCTGGGGTAAGCCCAGAATCCCTCTCCCAACACCAAGGGGAGGGGCCCAGCTGGATCTCCAGCTTCTGATGGCACCTCTTCAGAAGCAGAGCAGATGTCCCACTACAATAAGTCCAGAGCCAGGATGGGGACCTGAGTGTGGATAGCTCTGGCACCAGGGCCCCAAGCTCAGATGAGCCCTTCAACGTCTATAACTCACACATTGGGTATCCAGATCCGGACAGTTTTGTCTCGGGAGCCTGAGGCAAGAAGGTGTCCCGAAGGGGAGAAGTTCACACAGGTGACAGCATCCTTGTGGCCCGCAAAGCGGTAGGCGCGTGACTGGGGCTTCATGTGCCAGATCATGAGGCATGAGTCCATGGAGCCGCTGGCTGAGAAAGCAGGGACGCTGTGACCCTCAGGTCCAGTGGGCCTTGAGCCTCCAGCAAGACAAAGAGGTAAGGGGGCAGGGGACAGGCCACACTTCCAGTGACCACTGACCTGGTGTTTGGAGAATCTACTGGTCGTCAGCTCCCCAAGCAGCAGGACCACATGGGAGCCAGACCAAGAGATGCTCTTCACATGCCAGCCCTGTGCTGCAACCCATGGCCTCTGAGAAAACTTATCCTCCACAGGGCCCCCGCACAGTCACACCCTAAGGGCTCTAGAGAGCAAGTCCTCCCAACACAGGGCAGCCGGTCCAATCCAATTGGGCCTTTTACCATTGAGAGTGCCCACATCAATCAGAAGCCTGGCGACCCCCAAGACAGGTCAAATAACTTCAGTTTGCTCTTAATCTACACTGATCACAAGGCCAACAGCCTCTGACAGGGGACCTTGACCATAGGATGAAGGGAGAGCCTTGTCCACAGAAACAAGAAAGCTGCAGCCATGACAGCTGTGTATGAATCCCCAAGCGGCCAAAGAGCAGGGGTACTCAGCTGGTGTGCAAGGGCAGTGGTAGAAGAGGCGTACCCGGCTCTACTCCACACCCTTCTCCTGGATGCTCCCATAATACTATGGACAACAGAATGGAGGACCCAAGGAAAAGAAGGCACTGTTTAGGGCCATTCCGTAAGCCAGACCCAAAAGGTGGCTGGGATATATGCAGTGAAAAGCCCAGAAGCTGGTCCCACCCTCAAAGCCTATGTGACCTTGGCAAGGCCCCCAACCTCTGCCATGTAGAATGAAGCTCACAAAGCCCCCAGCACCCAGACAGCTGACCAGCTGAAGCAAGATGCAGGTCTAGACAAAGCACCTGGGTGCTCACTGTGCCCTACCTCCCCCACACCACACCTCCCAGGTAGAAAATCAGCCTTCTCAGCTCATAAGCTAGGGTCTAGGAAAAGACGCCTCCTCTTACCCAGCTGCTTCGTGTTGAGACTGAAGTCCACACAAGTAACTGCATCTCGGTGGCCCTTAAAATGCCTCTCCAGCGAGGGGTCCTCCTGTGGGAGAGCCAGGGTCAAATGAGTGAAAATGTGGAGGAGGACGGGGCTTGACCCCAGGGCCAAGACTCTTCCTATAATAGGAAGAGTTTAAAAAATGCTCAAGGCATGGTCTTGGATATAGAAAATCCTAGGGAATCCATTAAAAAAAACTAAGCCAGTTAAGTAAGGTTGCAGGATACAAACACGAGTAACATACAAATATCGATCCTATACACCAGCAATGAACAATCTGAAAAATGATGGCAATTCTATTTATGACACGTAAGAAAGAATACTTCGAAATAATTTAAAAAGAGAAGTGCCTGACTGGCTCAGTCAGTACAGCATATGACTCTTGATCTCAGGGCTATAAGTTTGGGATCCATGTTGGATGGAGAGATTAATTTTAAAAAAAATCTAGAAATAAAGGGGGGAGAGGAAAGAGGGAGGAAAGAGAAAGAAAGAAAGAAAGAAAGAAAGAAAGAAAGAAAGAAAGAAAATTAACTTAACAAGAGAAATAAAGGCTTACACAGTAAAAACTGTAAAACTTCATTGAAAGAAATTTTAAAAGACCTAGATGAATGCAAAAATATCCATGGTCACAGTTTGAAAAACAATTTTGTTAAAATGCAATACTTCCGGGGCGCCTGGGTGGCGCAGTCGGTTAAGCGTCCGACTTCAGCCAGGTCACGATCTCGCGGTCCGTGAGTTCGAGCCCCGCGTCAGGCTCTGGGCTGATGGCTCGGAGCCTGGAGCCTGTTTCCGATCCTGTGTCTCCCTCTCTCTCTGCCCCTCCCCCGTTCATGCTCTGTCTCTCTCTGTCCCAAAAATAAATTTAAAAAAATGTTGAAAAAAAAAATTAAAAAAAAAAAAATGCAATACTTCCCAAACTGATCTACAGATACAACACAGTCCCTATCAAAATCTCGGGTGCCACTTTTTGCAGAAATTGACTGATCTTAAAATTCTTAAACTGATCTTAAAATTCATACGAAAATGTGAGATAGCCAGAACAGACAAAATAATCTTAACCAAAAAATGGAAAAAGTCACTATGGAAAAAAACTTTGCGGGGCGCCTGAGTGGCTCAATCGATTAAGCGTCTAAATTCAGCTCAGATCGGGGCGCCTGGGTGGCGCAGTCGGTTAAGCGTCCGACTTCAGCCAGGTCACGATCTCGCGGTCCGTGAGTTTGAGCCCCGCGTCGGGCTCTGGGCCGATGGCTCGGAGCCTGGAGCCTGTTTCCGATTCTGTGTCTCCCTCTCTCTCTGCCCCTCCCCCGTTCATGCTCTGTCTCTCTCTGTCCCAAAAAAAAAAAAACAAAAAAAAAAACAAAAAAAACGTTGAAATAAATTCAGCTCAGATCTTGCAGTTTGTGAGCTTGAGCCTTGCATCAGGCTCTGTGCTGACAGCTTGGAGCCGGCAACCTGCTTCAGATTCTCCCTCTCTCTCTGCCCATCCTCTGCTTGCACTGTCTCTCTCTCAAAAATAAAATAAACATTAAAAAAAAAAATTTTTTTTAAACAAAAAAATCTCACTGTTCCTCAAAAAGTTATCAAATTCTAGGTAAATACCCCAAAGAATTGAAAGCATGTTCACACAAAAACTTGTACACAAGTGTTCATAGTAATATTATCTATAATAGCCAAAACGTGTATAAACCTAAATGTCCATCAAGAGATGAATGGGTAAAAGGGGGCACCTTGGTGGCTCAGTTGGTTGGGCGTCTGACTTTGGCTCAGGTCATGATCTTACAGTTTATGAGTCTGAGCCCCCTGCGTTGGGCTCTGTGTTGACAGTGCAGAGCGTGATTGGGATTCTGTCTCCCTTTCTCTGCGCTGCCCCACTCATGCTCTCTCTCTCTCAAAAATAAATAAATGTTGGGGCACCTGGGTGGCTCAGTCAGTTAAGCCTCCGACTTTGGCTCAGGTCATGATCTCACAGTTCGTGAGTTCGAGCCCCATGTCGGCCTCTGTACTAACAGCTCAGAGTCTGGAGCCTGCTTTGGATTCTATGTCTCCCTCTGTCTCTGCCCCTCCTCCGCTTACACTCTGTCTCTCTCTCTCAAAAAGAAATAAACACTTAAAAAAAAAAAAAAAGAGAGATGAGTGGGTAAACAAAATGTGATCTCTCCATACAATGGAATATTACTCAGCAGTAAAAAGGAATGAAGAAACAGACATGCTACAACATGGATGGACCTGGAAAATGTTACGTGAAAAAAGCCAGATACAAAAGGCCACATTTTGTCTGATTCATTTATACGAAATGTCCAGAATAGGCAAATCTATAGAGAATGAAATTAGATTGGTGAGGAGAAGGGGAGTGACTGTTTAATGAGTACAGGCTTCCCTTTGGAGTGACAAAAATGTTCTGAAATTAGATAATGATGATTATTGGACAACAATATGAATGTACTAAATACTAATGAATTTTACATCTTAAAAGGGTACATTTTATGGCATGTGAATAATATTCCAATAAGGCTATTTTTCTAAAAGAACCAAAGAGAGAAAATGGGGAGTCTTTCAGCAACCTGCATCTCAGGATTCAGATTCCGTACCCTCAGTCCCAATGTGAACCCAAAGGTCAGCCTGGACAGGCCCCAAGGGCTGCTTCCATCATCTCCACTCTGCCCAATGTCAAGAAAGCAGTAGTTTAGGTCACTGCTTAGGAAGACATGGAGATAATATTCCAGAGACTGTCCACTCAACAGCAGCTTCTTAGTATTTGAAGAATCACAGCCCTGCTGTGCAAACATCTCCTCCTACCCCAAATATCAGAAACCTCAAAAAAGCATTTCAGGCACACCAGGGAGGCCCACAAAACCTCCTCTTGGGGGGAAAAATGTCCTTGGGAAAGAGCAAGGCCACTGCCACCTCCACAGAGCTGTAACCAGAATAAAGGCCCTGTGCCCAGCTCCACCCCCAGCACACCTGCCAGAGTCCCCTTTTCAACATGAAAGGGAGTGGCAGCTGGGGGAGGGCCCCCAACAGAACAGCAACTGCCTCACCTGAACCTCTTGGGAGAACAAGAGTAAGATAATGCTCACCTCTAGGCTCAGTGGGAAGAAGCAAGTTCAGATCCACCTCTGACCAGAGGGCCCCTGAAACCTCCCAACACCCTTCCCACCTCATCCCACCAGGCTCTGTGGTTCCTCATCTCCCCCAAAGGTGGCTTACATATGGAAGGAAGTGGGGAGGGACTTAAGGGAAGGGCACTAGGTTAGGGGTCAAAACGCCTGGATCCTATGCCTGGGCCCTCTGCTCAAGTCCCCACACGCCTAAGGGTGCCAACAGGCACCACCCAGTCTTCCTCTCAACCCAGCCCAAAGGCCAGAAAGAGGAGTTTTGGAGTGCTTCCCTCTGGAGGAACCTTAGACTCAGGGCGCCGGGCCCAGATCATGCTGCAGACCTGGGCTGCCCCTTCCGATAAAGGGGTACGCTAAACTGGCCCCTACCCAGCTATCCACTGCTCAGGATGGCGAGGCTGAGCCCAAGGGAGGCCCTGCGCTAACCCCAGGTTTGACCTCCAGTTGGAACATACCAGTACCAGTGTCTCCTCCGCTAGGATGCAAATCCTGGGAGCAGGGACTGGTTGGTCGGCTCCGGGAGCCCGCAAAGGGTCTGGCACGCAGAAGGTGCTCACTACGTGTCCCCACCCAGCGCCCCCTGCACAGACAGTAAACTGGGACCGGAGAGAACTGGCTCGGAACCCGGCTTCCCCCTCGAAGCCGTCGCCCCGGCCAGGCGCCCACAGTCCGGGCGGGGAAAGTAAGGCCGGGCAGACCCGCGGGCAAAAACTTACAGGGCAGGGCGCAGCCATGGCGGGCCCGGGGCGCCCAAGGCGCCGGACGAGGCAGCGTCGGCCGTTGCGGCAGGTTCAGTTTCCGCGCCCCCAACCGCCGCCAATAGCAACGCGGGTCGCGTTGCCACGCCCCGCCCACGACGATTAAAGGAGACGCAGCGCCTCTGCTTTTTGCCCCCGGCCGGAAGCAGAGCTGTGTGGATGGTTCCACAGTGTCAGCGCGCAGCGCCTACATGCCAGGCAGCCCACGAACGCCGCCGCCAAGGGCCTCTGTCCACCGTCACTCATCCCCTGAGAAATTTAAAAACCCAGGATGAGGAGTTCTGTCCACCGGCCCATAGCCCGGTTCCTGAGACGGTAAGCAGAGCCTTCTGGGAAATGCAGTTTCAAGACGGCCGCCGCCATGCGTCGGCCGGAAAGTGGAACTACTCTTCCCAATATACCTTGAGGGTGAGCCGGGATTCACCACCTGTAGCAAGTATCCCGGAAGCGGAGGACACGTGGGTCGTTGTAGCCTTGTCCTCTTAAAGGGCCCCGGAGGCCAGGTGTTCCCCCAATACCTTAAGATCCAATTAGTCGCCCCTCAGAGATTCTTTAAATGGTTCGCTCCTCTGAACATAAAACAGGTGTTGGTTTAGGGGCGCCTGGTTGGCTCAGTCTGTTAAGTGTCTGATTTTGTCTCAGACAGGATCCCACGGTTGGGTGGGTTCCAGCCCCACATCAGGCTCTGTGCTGTCAGCGGTGAGTCCACTTAAGATCCAATGTACCCCTCTCTCTCTCTGCCCTTCCCCGCTCACAATCTCTCCCTCTCTCAGGAATAAATATTAAGAAAAACAAACAAGTGTCAATTTAAAAGAACACCAGTCACTCTGAATCACATCCATACGTGAAGAAACCTAGATTCTATTGTTATTGCTACTTCCTTGTGTGACCTGTGACCTGAGGGAGGCGGGGGCGATGGGGGAGAGGAATACCTCTGCTCCAGGCCTCAGTTTACCCATTTATAATTGGAGGGAATTCGTGATGCAGCCTGGCCCTCTCCGGACTCCTCAGACCTGAGAAGGGTTTATAAATTCCATCTCTAAAAGAAAAGGAGACATTTCTAGATATGTCTCCTGAGGCAAGAGAAACAAAAGCAGAATTAAACGTATTGAGATTATATCAAGTTAAAAACTTCCTACACAGCAAAGAATATAATCCACAAAGCTAACAGACAGCCTCCTGAATGGGAGGAGATATTTGTAAATGACATATCTGAAAAAAGGGTTAGTATCCAAAATATATAATGATTTATACAACTCAACACCAAAAATTTGAATAATCCAATTAAAAATGGGCAGCGGCGCCTGGGTGGCTCAGTCAGTTGAGCGACCAACTTAGGATCAGGTCATCATCTCATGGGTTCATGGGTTCAAGCCCCACATCCAGATTTGCGCTGACAGCATGGAGCCTGCTTTGGATTCTCTATCTCCCTCTCTCTCTCTGCCCCCTTTCCACTTGTGTGTGTGCTCACGCTGTCTCTCTCAAAAATAAACATTTAAGGGGCGCCTGGGTGGCTCAGTCGGTTAAGTGTCCGACTTCGGCTCAGGTCATGATCTCACAGTTCGTGGGTTCGAGGCCCACATCGGGCTCTGTGCTGACAGCTTAGAGCCTGGAGCCTGCTTCAGATTCTATGTCTCCCTCTCTTTCTGCTCCTCCCCCACTCATGCTCTGTCTCTCTCTCCTTCAAAAATAAATAAAAACATTAAAAACATTTAAAAATAAATAAATAAATAAATAAATAAATAAATAAACATTTTTAAAAAGTGGGTGGAAGGGGGCACCCTGCTGGCTCAGTCGGTTAAGCATCCAACTTCGGCTCAGGTCATGATCTCACTGTTCATGAGTTCGAACCCCATGTTGGGCTCTGTGCTGACAGCTCAGAGCCTGGAACATACTTTAGATTCTGTGTCTCCCTCTCTCTCTGCCCCTCCCCAACTTGTGCTCTGTCTCTCTCTCTCTCTGTCTCTCTCTCTCTCTCAAAAATAAATAAACATTAAAAAAATAATTTGGGGGCGCCTGGGTGGCTCAGTTGATTAAGTGTCCGACTTCAGCTGAGGTCATGATGTCATGAGTCCATGGGTTCACGCCCCACATCAGGCTCTGTGATGATGGCTCAGAGCCTGGAGCCTGCTTCAGATTCTGTGTTTCTGTCTCTCTCTGCCCCGCCCCCTCTCTCTCTCTCTCTCTCTCTCTCAAAAATGAATAAATATTAAAAAAGATTTTTTTTTAAATGGGTGGAAGACATGGACAGTTCACCAAAGAAGACATACAGATGGCCAACAGACACATGAAAAGATGCTCAACATCACTCATCAATAGGGGAAATGCAAATTAAAGCCATAATGAGATACCACCTCATAACTGTCAGAATGGCTAAAATCAAAAACAAAAGAAACAACAAGTGTTGGCAAGGATGCGGAGAAAAAGAAACCCTCGAGCACTGTTGATGGGAATGCAGCCTGGTGCACTCACTGTGGAGAACAGAAGTTTCCTCAAAAAATTGAAAATAGAACTACCATATTTTTATTTACCTAAACAATACGAAAACACCTAATTTGAAAAGATATAGGCCTCTCCCCATGTTTAGTGCAGCATTATATACAATAGCCAAATTATGGAAGCAGCCCAAGTGTTCATCGGTAGATGAATGGATAAAGAAGAGGTGCTGTATTTATACAATGGAATGTTGCTCTGCCATCAAAAAGAATGAAATCTTGCCATTTGCAGCAATATGAATGGATTTAGAGAGTGTAATGCTAAGTGAAATAAGTCACAGAGAAAGACAAATACCATATGATTTCACTCATATGTGGAATTTAAGAAACCAAACAAGAGAACAAAGAAAAAAAACCCCACAAACTGGTGGTTACCAGAGAGGAGGTGGGTAGGGGGATGGGTGAAACACGTAAAGAGATACACTTACCACGATGAGCACTGAATAATGTACAGAATTGTTGAATCACTATATCATACACCTGAAACTAATATAACACTATGTTAACTACACTAGAATTAAAATAAAAAATAAAATTAAAAAATAAAAGAGAAGGAGACTTTCTAGGGGCCTGGCCACTAGAGGCCATCCCTGTTCACTTTATGCTGTCGGAAAGTCCAGGCTGTCCTTGTCTAGACCTTCAACCCTGCTCCGGGCATCTTCCCAACCTGGAACTGACCTGGACCGGATGTTTTGCAATATTCAGGAACCTTCTGTCACCTCCCCTGGACAGGCCGGTTTGGCCAGACTCCAACACTGATTAGGATCTGGCCAGGCCCTGAGGTTTCTTACTACATCCTGAGACCTAAGGTGGTGTCTACGTGGACCTTCAAACCAGAACATATTCAGAAAAAGGCACATGTAGATAGCTGGCATGGAGAGGAGTGGATCTCTCCTTTGGACCTGAAAAGTCTGGGGCCATAAAGAAGAAACGGAGATACATTTAATCTCATTTTCAAGGTGATTTGGCATAGGTTTCTTTACATTACAAATGTTCAGGTTCATTTAACTTAGTTATCAAAATTCTCCTTAAAACAACATTTACTGTGGGGTGCCTGGGTGGCTCAGTCAGTTAAGCATCCGACTTCAGCTCAGGTCATATCTCATAGTTCATAGGTTCGAGCCCTACATCAGGCTCTCTACTGTCAGCGCAAAAGCCGCTTCAAGATCCTCTGTGTCTCTTTCTGCCTCAGCCATGCACGTGGTACACACACTCTCTCTCAAAAATAAACATTTTTAAAAATTCAAGTATTGTATCATTCATATGCCCAGAAGTTGTTCAACACTGTTCAAATGATGATTTTCAAGTCTTCCCACCAACTTCACCTTATTCAGCTATTCTATTGCCTGCTATGCAAACACTTAAGGTGAAAAAATTAAGGAAAAAAATTAAATACAGAAAAATCTATCCATTAAACTCAGAGTTCTTTTATTGTTGTTGTTGGTAGTGTTTTTTGGTTTGGTTTTGTTGTTTTGTTTGTATAATTTTAGCTATGGAACACCCTTGGTCTATAGAAGCTCACAGTCTACAAAACTGAATTTAGAGAAACCCTCTTGTAAAATGATTTTCAAATGTCACGCTTCCTCAAAGTTAGAGGCACTCTAAGGTTTTACTCATCCTCCCTAGTCTTTCCAGATCCCACTATTTTCTATCCTTACCCATCAGAAGAGGAGCTGGGGGTGCCCCACCCACTCTGGCTCATTTAGTCTCCAAAAATTGCAACACCACATTCCGCCAACGACATAGAGACAAGCCAGGATCCACCACTGGCACAACCTGCATAAACCAAGATTGGTGCCTCCCCTGTTTGACTGAATAGCTCCCACCCTGTGCCACCTCCATCAGATTGGACTCCATTTCTATCTAAGTCCCTCATGTTGGGGGGTCCCTCAAGTTGCTCAACGTTGGAGGAGCCAACATTGCTGGCCTCAATGTTGGGGGGCACCTCCATGTTGAGGGGGACTAGAAGATAACTTCTTTTTCAAGCCCCCTTGCGGCAAGAATGTTTCTATCCTGGTATAAAGCCCATGGGTAGGCACCCCTGCAAGAGACTGTCCCCCTGTCATCACTCCCAGACCCCCTGCCCAAAAGCCAACACCTCAGGGTGGGGCAGAGAAAGCAGGAGGAAAAGTAGGGATCACACCCACCTGCATAGTCCAGTCCAACCCATGCCTGGAAAGCCCCATCAGTTCTGTCACTCAGCCCTGCACTGTGGCCTGGCTTGAAACTGAGCATGGCAGCTCAGGGCTTGTCCCAGCGTCAGGCATATCTTGGGGTGAGCCCAGGCCCTGCCAACTTCATGCTGGGTGACCTACCAGGAGTTACACCATCTCTCTGAGCCTCCATGTCCTTGACTGTAAAATACTCGTAACATACCTGCTACAATGGGGGAGGAAGGATTCCGTGAGCTATTAATCAGTATCAGAGCTGGATACTGAGCTGCCACTTAATACATTTGACTTTTTACTGTGACCTCAACCACATCACATACCTCCTCTGTTCCCACAATCTCGCTGACACCTCTCTGCCTCTGCTCCTACCTCTCTCCCCTGACTGCCTCTGCTCCGGCCACATTAGTCTTCTTGCTGTTCCTTGAATAGGAATGTGCCAAGCGTTCTCCCATCTCAGGACTTTTGCATTGGCTATTGTCCCTGTGTCCACTTGGCTCAACCCATCACTCCTCTCAGGACTTTATTTGTATGTCACCTTCTCAGTGTGGCTTTCCCTGGCCACCCTACTTAAAATGCCAACCTGCCTTCCTTCTATTTTATTTTCCACAAGTGGCATTGCCATCTGGCACACTGGACTTGATGGTTTGTTATCTTCTCCCCTCTTATAACATCAGCTCCAGGGGCGCCTGGGTGGCTCAGTTGGTTGGGCGACCGACTTCGGCTCAGGTCATGATCTCACAGTTTGTGAGTTCGAGCCCTGCGTTGGGCTCTGTGCTGACAGCTCACAGCCTGGAGCCTGCTTCAGATTCTGTGTCTCCTTTCTCTGCCCCTCCCTTGCTCACGCTCTGTGTCTCTCTGTCTCTCAATAATAAATAAACGTTAAAAAAAAAAAAAAAAAAAAAGAACATCAGTTCCAGGGAAAGGATGTGACTATATTCCTGCACCCAGCACAGGGCCCCAGAGAGAGTGGGGTCACAGTAAATATTTGCCAATTAAGTAAATGAATCGTGACAATATTGCTCACAGAAGGTAATGAGGTCTGGGGGTGCCTGGGTGGCTCAGTCAGTTGAGCGTCCAACTTCGGCTCAGGTCATCTTCTCGTGGTCTGTGAGTTCGAGCCCCATGTCAGGCTCTGTGCTACTGACAGCTCAGGGCCTGGAGCCTGCTTTGGATTCTATGTCTCCCTCTCTCTTTGCCCCTCCCCCACTCATGCTCTGTCTCTCTCTGTCAAAAATAAATAAACATTAAAAAAATTTAAAAAAAGAAAAGGTAATGAGGTCTGTGAAGGGTGGGACTTGTTCTCAGCAGGTGAGAAGGGGAAGGGATTAGGGTAATTGGGGAAAGCTTCTCTGTGGGGGCAGGAAAACCTGAACTTCAGAGCACAAAGAGGGCATAGGTAGACAGGAGAGAGGATGGGCACAATTCCAGTGCAGGGAACAGACTAGGCAAAAGTCTGGTGACAGGATTGAGGGTGGAGTATCTGGAGACCAGGGACAAAGTGGATGGCCTCAGAAGTAGGGCCAGATTATAAGGACACAAATGTTGGCAAGAATCATGGGGAACAGTTTCAATGGGTCAGGGGACTAGCCACATGTCTGTCCCCTCCTTGGGCTGAGGTGAGCCAAAAGAGACCCCTCACAGATGAGGCTACGCTATCAGAACTGGGAGTGACCCCTGCAGGAGGACCTTCCCTCTGAAGTCTCATTGCAGTTCTGGGCCTCAGTCTTACCCCCTGTGGAAATGGCACACCCCTACAAGCCAAACTTCTCTAAATACAGGCCATACCCCAAAGCAGGAGGGGTTTAAGGGGCCACAAGCCTTCGTCCTCACTCAGGCCTACTCCTCCATTCAACAGCATTGGCCACTCTGGTAAGAAGCTCACACCCGTGGGGACACTGGGTGTCCCTCTAGGTGAGCGTTCACCTTGAGCCTGTCCTTCCACATTGCAAACAGTGAATGCATGACTAGAGCTGCTATGGCAATTCCTGGGGACAGTGATGTCAGTGGATCTGGGACCAGTTTCCAGGAGGTGTGAAGATACAGAGTCACTACGCCACACCATCCACTCAAGTCAGATGTGGACGCCTCTGTGTGCTGAGTCCTCCCATGAGCATGACCAATGCCCTCCCTCTCACAGCCCCAAGCAACCCCTTGGAAAATGCTGGCCCTCCCCTTCACATTGTCCAGGGAAAAGAGAAGGTCCCAGGGAAGCCCAGCTATGATAGAACAAACCCCAAAAAACTGAAGCCACCTGGCCTTGGCTTTGCACAGGTGGGCGGGGGGTGGGGTGCAAATGCCATCAAAGGTCTGAACTCAAACGTGAGAACCTTCCTGGTAGATAATGCTGACAGGGCTTCAGAGCAGCAGTATTCAGCCCTGGCTGCCATTTAGAACCTTTGCAGGTGGGGCCAGGTACCAGTGTCTTACAAGATCCCCAGGTGAGGCCATTGGGCCCAAGCTGCTCTAAACCAGAGTGACCAAGAGAACTTTCCGTGATGATGGAAATGTTCTCTACATCTACGCTAATACAGTAGCCACTGGTTACATGTGACTATTGAACATTTGAAATGTGGCCACTGTGCCTAAAGAACTGAATTGTAAATTGTATTTAATTTTCATTAACTTCAATGTAACAGCCATATGTGCCCAGTGGCCACTGTATTGGACAGCACAGCCCCAGACTATGAATTGACTCTGTGGTCTTAGGCAAGTCACTGAGCATTTTGGACTTCAGTCTTCTGGTGAGGCCATGGGGAACATAGACCCAGTCCGCAGTAGCCAAGGTAACTCTTTGTCCTGGTGCCCCACTGCCCAGCTGGAGGAGTGGGGGTGGTTGGAGTTACCAGCACAACTCCAGAGATGTGGGGCAAGACGGGAAGATGCAGGCCACAGCCCCTTGGGCTCCATAGCAGGACTCTGCTGGCTGCCCCCAGAGCGTTTGGAGTGAGAAGCTGGGGTCAGGGGCCCAGAGTCAGAAGGCAATTGGATTTCCCCCCTCCAGGGAATCCTGAATTGCGGTGCAGTGAACTGGCCTCGAATAGGGTCAGCAATAAAATAACTGATAACTTTAATATACCAGAGTCACTGTACCCCAAATGCCACATGAAGTCTTAGCGCCAACCCCAGGAGTGATGCAGTATTTTGTCCATTTTACTGATGGAGAAACTGAGGTGCAGAATTAGTAAGTGGGGAGCCAGGATCAGAACCCAAGTCTGTGTGCCTGCACAGCCAGAACCTTTAATTCTAACACATATTGGAAAAACTAAGAACCCTTACATAGTTCAGGCCCCAGTGTAACTTAAAAGGGTCTTAAGACTTTAACCCCCAGGGGCGCCTGGGTGGCTCAGTCAGTTAAGCGGCCGACTTCGGCTCGGGTCATGATCTCGCGGTCCGTGAGTTCGAGCCCCGCGTCAGGCTCTGTGCTGACAGCTCAGAGCCTGGAGCCTGTTTCAGATTCTGTGTCTCCCTCTCTCTGACCCTCCCCCGTTCATGCTCTGTCTCTCTCTGTCTCAAAAATAAATAAATGTAAAAAAAAATAAAATAAAATAAAAAAAAAGACTTTAACCCCCAACAAGCAGAGATGGGGGCCAAAAGAGTCCCGAGGTGACTGACCCCATGCTAGAAAGTCCTTTGTTGTCTCATATTTTATCTTAGTCAAGTCGGTTTGGCATCTACTTCTCTTCTAATATCTTTTTAATATCAAATTAATGTTTTGATGATGGACCAGTTCACTCCAAGTCATGCTGATAGTCAGGAATATGCTCCAGTGTATCCTGTAGTTTCATGTCCCCTCTCCATCACCCATCATTGTGAGAAGCAGGACTGTAGAGGGGCACCTGGGGGGGGCTCCATCGGCTAAGCGTCTGACTTCAGCTCAGGTCATGATGTCATGGTTCATGAGTTCAAGCCCCACATTGGGCTCTGTGCTGCCAGCTCAGAGCCTGGAGCCTGCTTCAGATTCTGTGTCTCCCTGTCTCTCTGCCCAACCCCACTCACTCTCTGTCTCTGTCTCTGTCTCTCAAAAAAAAGAAATAAACATTTAAAAAATTAAATAATATTAAATTAAATTAAATTAAATTAAATTAAATTAAAAAAAAAAAAGAAGCAGGACTGTAGAAGTCTCCCAGCTGGTCATCAAAGGGTGTGAGCTTGCTCAGAGGGCCTAGGGCACAGGGTTTCCAGAATCCAGGGTATAGTTGGTTTCAATGCTGATTTCCAGGCCAGCTGTAGAGTCTGACTCCATGGGTCTGGGTGATTCTTATGTAATGGTCCTGGTAACTCACCAAGAAGCCCTGGGCACAGTGGGGACCTGGACAGCCCTGCCCTGCCTTCAAAGGGAG
The DNA here is from genome assembly GCF_023721935.1 of Panthera uncia. Lineage (NCBI taxonomy): Eukaryota > Metazoa > Chordata > Mammalia > Carnivora > Felidae > Panthera > Panthera uncia. The sequence goes on from NC_064816.1 coordinate 19,739,714, forward strand.
CTCTCACCTACCTATGATGCTCTGGCCAGGGACCCAAGACTAGACAAGTGTCAACTCTGACCCCAACTTGCTCTGTGGTCCCAACTTGCTCTGAGAGGACCTCAGGCCTCAGTTTCCCTATTGTCCAATAAGGACATCCATAGGGAACCTCTAAGGCCCTTCTGGTCTCAATGGGTGGATGTAGTTGGGCAGACTTCCTGAGGGAAGTGGCTGGAGGCAAGCCTAGCCAGACCTCCTTTGTCTCTCCTTCCTCATCATGTCACACTGGCCTCTTGCACTCCAAGCTCAGACCCTCCCAGGGACCTTGCACTGACTGTTTCCTCTGCTTGGCCTGCCCTTCTCTGAGATCATAGCTTGCCTCATGCATGTACCTTCAGGTCTCAGCCTGAACCCCTCAGAGACACCTCTTCTGGGCCCACCCCAGGGACCCTCTCCTGCCTCCATCCTCCAGGGTGCTTATGAGCAATTGCTTTCTTGTGCATCTTCCTGGGGAACATGAGCTCCAGTAGAGCAGGAACAATACCCTGCTGGGTCACCCTGCCCAGTGCGGTGCTGGGCACTCATCATCGGCCTGACACAGGGAAAGGTCACCAGAACTTTGACAGTTCAGTCACCCGACTCACTGGACCCAAGCGACACCAGGAAACCCTTTCAAGGGCCCCAGTGATGCCCGGATTCAGAGAGAAGGGCTTTCTATTGGGTTGGTAGCAGGCAATTCAATTCCACAAGCATCTGTGAAGTACCAGCTGTGTGCCTAGCCCTATTCTGGGGTCACTACATTATGGAGGGTCAGGTACACAGGAGCCCTTGTGCCTGGCTCATCAGGGGAATCAGATAGAAGGAGCCATCAAGCAAGCTGAGCCCAGTGAGTGTCCTCTGAGGGGTTCCATCCAGCTCAGCACTGGGGTGTCCCTCTGTGGATAAGATGGGAGGCTTCCAGGAGGAGGCATGTGGGAAGGGGGGTTCAAGGACAAGCAGGTCTTCCACAGAGAAATGACATCCTAGGCCCCAGAAGGGCAAGTTATGGGATGGAAGAGATACACAGCTCCTCTGGGCTAAGGTGGGCAGTGACAAGCTTGCCTGGTGTGGACTCACCTCCACTGCCTAGTTTCCACCCATCTGTTCCCCTGCTCCTTGGGGATTGGCCCCTCCCATCCCAGCTGCCAGGAGCCAAGAGGTTCACCCAGGTGACAAAGGCCTCCTGTGGTGAGTCATCCTTGGGTCCTAGGTAGGTTCACCCCCCAACAGATTACTCATATGTGTGGGGCCTGAGCATCCACCTGTGCAAGGGAGACACTGAATTCCAGAGGGGATGGGACTTGTCTTATGGTCCTCGAGGAGGCGAGAAGGGGTTTGACGTAGATGTGGGATGATTACACTTGTCAGTATTCCCTGGGGCTTGCCATGTGCTCCCTCAGTCAAAACCCATCCATGGCTCCCTTCTGGTTGTCAGAATAAGGCAAGGTTCTCCACAGCCCATCTGCTCTGTCCCTGCTCCAGCCTTGCCTTGCACCCCATCCCACCTCATGGGCCAGACCTTCCCACCCTTGTGCCTGGTCTACACTATTCCCTCTGCCTGGGACACCCCAGTGTTCAGCCCTCAGGGCAAATCCTACCCTCTACCCTTGGCTCAAATGCCCCCACCCTCCACAGGTAGAAGGAAAGGCTGCTTCTCCTCTGGGCCCCATGGGGCTCAAGCTGCTCAGATTCCTTCAGGCCAGATCCTCCGCTTCTGTGGCTACCGGGCCTGGGTCTTCTTCTGAGGATCTCCGTGCTTCTGGAGGGAGGGTCCGGTCAGTTCATTCTGGTCCCCTCTCTAGCACACGTGGAACGGACACAGGTGTGTGCCTAGCTGTGTGTGCATGTGTCTGCGTCATGACTGAGGATGCGTCCGTGTGTCTAGGAGTATGAGCGTATCTGTGTGTGTACGCATATGTGTGCGTGTCTGGGTACGACTGACCACATGTGCCTGGCCGTGTCACTGAGCACTTCTACATGGCTGTATGTGTCTGCTGCATGTGTATGTGTGCCTGTGTGAGACTCTTTATGCATATCTTAGTTTGCTGCATATCTTAGTTTAGGTTCTTTCAGAAGCTCGCCCCGAGAAAGGATTCAGGGGTAATTTATTTGGGAGGTGATTCTGGGAAACAGCAGTAGGGAAAGGGGAAGTGACACAGAGAAACGAAAGCAGCCAGTGAAAAGTATGTTATTAAGCAGATGGCCACTGTGGGTGACCGGGGCCCCATTAACATGGGAGAGCTCTGGGACACAATGCAGAACGTGCCTTGGGGCCCTCCCACCTGAAAATAAGGGAGACGAGGGGTTTATCCTCACATTCCCGATAGCCATGGTGCAGGCCTGGCACTTCCGGGCCATCTAGGGGAAGAACGCCCTCTGCACAGGGCCTGGAGTACCAGCAAGGAAGTCGGCCTTGTGTGCATGAAAGTTGTAAGAGGGAGGGGACCAGGAAGGGCGCCAACACAAGCTGCTACACCCTGCACGTGCTGGTGTCCTGCTATGCCACATGGACACAGGGACTCCGGTGACCTCTCTTATGCAAACTTCTGCTTGTCCAGGGAAGGTCAGCACAATATCAGGCAAGTAATGGCCTTGCCCTCCTTTCCTCTCTCAACCAGGCCGACACAGGATTTGCCAGATCATGCCAGGCCTGTGTCAGATTTGGCCAAACAGATCTGCACCTGCTTTGAGCAGTGTCAGTTTTGCCCTTGGGCCAGGGTAAAGGCAAGAGATCAAGCGGGTTGGGGGCAGGGAACCAGGGAAGGCCCTACTGCAGAGAGGACTAGAACCCAGACACTGTCTGTCTGAAACTTGCTGCCCACAGGAGCCTGGACAGTAGCAGGAAAGGCCACAAAGGCCACGCAGGGGAACTTAGCCTCCATCCTATAGGCAGCAGGGGAGTATTAGAGGCTTGGTGTGCCAGCGAGGGGTGCAGCCTTCCCCTTCATAAGGACCACTCTGTGAGACTGGAAACCTCAGCACTCAGAGGAGGTGCTTAAATGGACAGACTGGGCAAAGCCCTAAGTGTGACAGGTGACCAGCCCAGGGTGAAGGGGGATGTACATGGGGGTGACATCAGCCAGGGGGCTATTCCTCTTTGGGGAGAGGTGGTAGCCAGTTACTGTCTCAGCAAAGTGTAGGAATTCAGGAGTTCTGGGACAGAGTTGGGGGTCAGGGACCCATGGGGATGGGGAAAGGAGAAATGCCAGGTCTCACTGGCTTGGTCTTATGGCCACTGGCAAGGAGCTGGGGTAAGACAGGAGTCTGAGTGTCCGGGGGTATTGTGCTTGGCAAAGAGAGAGCATGGAGGTCCCAGCAGGACAGCCCCCAAGAAGCCCCTTCAGAAAAGGGAGAGGTCTGAGAACAGAGCGGCCTGGGTTGTTTGGAGGAAAGGGGTCCAGCTGCAGGGAGATATGACTTCATGGAGATGGCAGGAAGGGTGGCAGGATGCTGGGTTGTGGGGCAACCAGAGTTCCCACATGGACTGAGGCCATGCTGGGGTCCAGGGCGTGGTGAGGGAAGAGTAGGGAGGTAGGATTGGAGCTTGGGGAAGCCAGGACACTGGGAAAGTCTAGGAGCCAGCAAACAAGATTGGAGGCCACTAGCAGGGAGGGCATGGGGTCTCCCCTGAGGCTAGGGATTGGTGTGCTTTAGTGGGTCAGGGGATGGAGGTAAGGGAGGAGGTGATAGTTCCAGGGTCCATGAGGGAAAGGCTGGAGTTGTGCAGATTGGGTTCCAATCACAGGTACAACATTGACTTACTGTGTAGCTGTGGGCAGGAGCTCAACCTCTCTGAGCCTCATCTCCTCATGCAATGGAGATCATAATAGAAGCTAGGGGTACTGGGGCCACTGTAACAAAGTGCCACAAACTAAGTGGCTTCAAACAACAAAAAATGATTCTCTCCTAGTTCTGGAGGCCCAAATTTAAAAGCTGGGGTGTCGACAGGGTCATCCTCCTTCTGAAGACTCTAGAAGAGGATACTTCCTGGCCTCTTCCAGCTCCTGGTAGCCCCTGAGTTCCTGGCATGGGGCCACATGACTCCACTCTCTGCCTCCTTCAAGTGGCTGTCTTCCCTACGTATCCAAATTTCCTTCTTCTTGTAAGGACACCAATCATGGGATTGGGGTCCATTCTCATCCGGTATCATCTCATTTCAACGTGAATACATTTGCAAAGACCTTATTTCTGAATAAAGTCACATCCACAAGTACTGAGGGTTTAGGACTTCAACATACCCTTTTGAGAGACACAACCCTAGGGAACAGAGTTGCTGTAAGGATTAAAATACAGGCCTGGCACCAGTAAGCTCTCAATAAATGGTAGTTTAAAAAAGCAGGGCACACTGGGGGGGAGATTGTGGGAGCTCAGACCGGCAGGCTTTTCCTGAAGGTACCTACATACTCATACACGCACACTTGTGTGTGCCTCGGCAGTATGAGTACACAGGAAGGCCAGGACAGGTGGCCCAGGGACCCCAGCCCTCCGTCTACCCACCAGGCAGAGCCATTCAGAACAAGGCTCAGGGCCTAATGTCAGCTCACTGGGCAGGAGGCCCAAAGTCAAAGCCTTGCTTGCCAGAAAATTCCTTGGGAATCCTGAACAAGGCCACCACTGATATCATGTGCAAATTCACACAGTCCCTGTGGGGGGCTACTCAAGGCTACCCAAACACAGCCTTGACATGAGTGGGGAGGGCTACAGGGGTACTGCCAGCACAAGACACAGAATCAGACAGGCCACCCTGGTGAAAGTGCTGGGCAACCACCCCCCCCCCCTTACAGAAGAGGAGGGTGTACCACTGCCCCACAACCTCCCTATACCTCCTCTGCATCTGGCAGTTAGACAGGCTTGGCTAACCCTCCTTCCCCCAGCTGCCCACTGGGATTACCCCTAGGCCAAGCCAGAGCCAATGGAGGCTGCAGTGGGGAGACAGATCTGGCCCCCGTTCCTCAGAAACTTCTGGTTTCTGCCACAGGACACCCTCTGAGCTCATCAGGATCATAAGTTCATCAGCACTTCCATGACCTCTGGGGAGATGCACCAGGAACACAGAGTGCTCCAAGGATAGGACGCAAGTCAGCACTGATAAGGTTCACAGAGCCAGTGACAGAACCTGGCATCCACAGGGCCACTCCCCGCGGCCCCAGCCTGGACACCTCTGCCCTCCTCCCCAGCCCTTCCCAGGGCACCAGACCTGGCATCAGACCAGAGGGCCCCATCCAGAGTCCACCTGTGAGGGTGTTCTTAGATGCTCAGGCCTGTCTGGCCTGGGAGGCCCAAGTTTTAGCCCTGCTGGGGTCCTGGGCTCCATTCACTTAACAGTCCCCCCAACCTTTGCTGAGCACTGTGCGTGGTGCTAGGAACAGAGTCATCAGACAGCACAGCCCTGGCCTCATGGAGTCAACATGCGGGGCTGTGGAAAGAGCGTGGTATTGGAGGGCCTCTTGGAAGAGCAGGGGTACAAGGCTGGGTTGGGGGTGAGAATGATGGGATGAGGGATGATTGCCCCACCAAGATCTGGGGGAGGAGCATTATACAGGGCAAAAGGGACAGCAACAGCAAAGGCCCCAGGTGGGGACTTGTTGGGTAGGGTTAGGGGACAGAGAAACAAGTAGAGGGACAGTGTCATTGAGGTAGGGGGGCCTTACAGACTCCATGAGGACTTGGCTTCTGCTGAGTGAGAGGGAGCCACAGAAGAGCTTTGAGCAGAGGACGACCTCTGTGTTTTAGCCTTAGAAAGATCCCTCTAGCTGTTCTAAGATCAGTGGTTTTCCAAGTGATGTCCTGGCAGCAGCTCCTGACAACTTGCAGAAATTCAGATTCCCCAGCACCCTGCTGAATCTGGAATCCTGGTGCCCCTCAAGCAGCATTGCTCGAGGTCTCCCGCCCGGCCAGAGGCTTGGAGAAGCAAGCAGGGTGGAAATGAGACTCACACTCTCTCTCCACCCACTCCCAGAACACTGTTGCAGCACACAGCCTGATACAGGCTCTGCCAAAACCCACAAGCAAGAAACTGGTTTACCTTTGTTCAGCCCAGCTGAATTATATAATAGGCTTTCCTAACTTACTTGACCACAGAACTTTTTTTTTTTTTTTTTTTTCCAGAGAACACTGTGAAACGTCCTGCACCAGTGCTACTTCGGGTGCACTTTGGTTTATTTTCTCTGGGCTCCTGCACTGCACCTGGCACACATTGGCCACTCAACAACCACTCTTTGGAAAGTACACAAATCTCCCTATGGTGACGCTGACTAGATTTGGGGGATTTATAAATCTACAGACCTCTCCTGAACTCAGGGGGACATACTGGTTATGCTGGAACCCCAGGGGTCTGGGAAGATCAGGAACAAGAAGGGGAAGAAGGAGGGGCTGCCTCTGGCCTTTCCAGAACAATGACTGTCTCTTGTACTGAGATACCCTGCCTGAGCTTGCAGTTGAGTTATGTGGCAGCTTTTCTAGAAGGTTCTTTCTGCCAGTGTGTTGCTTGTAAGAAGGCTTGGGTGAGTCCCCCAGAGATCAGGCTTTGTGGCGCCCTATCTCACAGGCTCCTCCTGTGACCCTGACAGACAGCCAGGTATCAGGCCTTCAGTGAGAGCATAGCTGGGCTCTCCTTTGTTCCCAAGGAAACCTCACGGGGGCCCATTCATTATTGAGAGGCATTTGCCTTAAGGTTTGAGTAGAATCTCAGGAGCCAGGTGGCTCAAGGAGCCCAGGGCCCAGGAAATGCTTGAGGGGCCACAGGATCACAGCTGTCCCTATCATGAGTGCCAGAAAGGACTTGGAACCACCAAGTCCATGCCTCCATTAAACAGGTGAAAAAATTGAGGTCCTGAATGAAGAGACTGTTATTATCACACAGCTTGACTGTAGTGCCCCAGAGTCCACACAGGCCCGTTGGGTACTTTTCAGAGTTGTATAGGACCATCAGGGCATCCGTGAGTGTTATGGCCACAGAAAAGGCAAGCTGAGGGAAGGATAGAGCTCTTGCTAGCCTTGACCTTATCAGGGATGTGGGTTGGGGAAGGGATGGTGATGACACATCCCAGCGAGGTAGTGAGCACTTTGGGAGGTTGGGATAGCAGTAAGGGGGAGGGGCAAAGTAATGTGCACAACCCTGTGACCCTACATGGTTCAGCCCACGTGTGTGACCTCATGTATGACAATGTCACAACCATGGTGCACTGTGGCTGCCCTAGCATGCCTGCCTGTAGCAATGTGACTTTGCAGCTATATATGGCTATGAGCATGTGTGTTACTGTTCCTATGATCAGAGGGGCTGGACATGTGGCTGTGCAGAGGTGGTGTCAGTGACTCTAGCACCTGCGGGCCTGAGACCATGAATGAACTTGAGAGATATCCAGTGTGTGCACCTCTGAATGTGACTAGCAGGTTGCTCTGGCAGAAACTTGGCCCTAAGAACTCACAAACCTGATTTGTCACTTCAGAGATACCAGCAGAGATGCAGGGAAACTGTGGAAAAACTATTTTCTAAATGTAGTTAGGCAGAGGTAAATGAGAGCATTCCTGCTGCACGGTCATGGTCATCCTCTGATGTGCTGGCCACATAGGTGGTCGGAGAAAGACAACAAGAAGGGGCAAAGGTCTGGGATGGGGAAGACTTACTACTTGTCCTGTGGTCTGTCCTGTAGCCCCCATCCTATGCCAGCTCTGCTCCACAGACCAGGCCCAGGATCAGAGGTGGCCTGATTCAGGATAAGCATAGAGGGAGGCCTGGAGGAGGCTGCGTGGACACCTGTGAGGTCCCATGTGTGCTTGTTAATGTTTATTTATTTTTGAGAGAAAGAGACAGAGCACGAGCAGGGGAGGGGCAGAGAGAGAGGGAGACACAGAATGCAAAGCAGGCTCCAGCCTCTGAGCTGTCAGTACAGACCCCTATGTGGGGCTCGAACCCACGAACCATGAGATCCTGGCCCATGCCAAAGTAGGACGCTTAACCGTCTGAGCCCCCCAGACGCCCCCCAGTGTGTGCTTGTATATGGATGAGAGGAGGTGTGGTGGCAGGATGCTCAGAATGTGGGCGCTCACAAATCTCCCCAGGGCAAGCTCCTATAAATGCCCAAGCAAGGGGGTGCCTGTTAGATGACCTTGCGAATTCCCCTTTCCATCTCTGGGCTATCTGCTGACCAACCATCTGCTTCTTGCTTTCCACACTTGCCTCTTGCTGACACAATCTGCCCACAAACTGCCCCATTTCTGGGGCCTAAGAACCCACACAAACCTATGCATTCACACAGTCCCCAGCAAATCCTCATTTATTTACCCATTCCATTTATTCATTCATGCATGCATTTGCTCGTTCATCCATCTGTTCATTCAACAAATGTTCATTGAGTACCTCTCTTGTGAGCCACCAGCACTGCTGACCCCCTCAAGCACCCTTCTCCCCAAGTCAGAGCAATGAAGGCAAAATCCCAATGGACCTTGATGTGGGTAGCTCAGAAAAGAGGAACCTAGGGCCTGGGTGGCATGGTGACAGTTACCTAGAGGGAAGCACTAAGCCCGTGTCACAACCAGGGTGCTGCATTCAAGCCGGATGGGTTCTGGAGGCTGGGTAAATGTCATGGGTGGCCTTGCCCCATGCTAGCCCCCCCTGGCTGGGTCTGGCACGGCCACCCTGACTGAAGCCCAGGGTCTGCTGAAGTTGAGCCTCAAGGCTTCAGAGCTGTCTCCCAATCCCAAACTTCACACAGTAAGGTCCATCTCTTGGCTGGCTCTCAGGGCCCTTTAGTTGGGCTCAGGCTGCCTCTGCTGCCCTTCATGCTACGCCAGCCTCTGTGACTTCAGTGAGGCCTCAGAGGCTTGGAGGCCTTCCAGCTCCTACCCACTCTCCCTCCTCAGGGTCCTCAAAGTTCTAGAGAGCCCATTCGAGCATGCCCACCTCCCACAGACTTCTCGCCCATGTTTTCTTGCTCACATATTTGTCATAATAACAGTAATATAATGAAACACACCCATGCCTCCTCAGCCCTGGGCAAGACGGCTGGTGTTCCCAACTTTCCATGTTATAAAGTGCACCGGCCAGGGCTGGAGGTGGCCAAGGGCATAGATTCCCCAGCCTGGCCTGTTCTACCCCCATCCTTGTTGGCTCCTTCTGGTCCATTAGGACTCACCTCCTCAGAACATCAGAGGGGGAACTTCACCATCAGAACATCCCCTCCTCAGAGAGGCCTCCTCAAACCCCAAACAAAGCAGCCCCTATTCTTGTCAGACCACCTATGTGAGCGCTCATTCCGTGGTCACATGTTGACATGGGCTCGTATTTACTATATATGCGTGTGTATATGTATGTATATATGTGCATATACATGTATATGCATATGTATATATATATACACATATAGTCTCCCCCACTAGACCATCCATCCCATGAGAACAGGACTACATCTGCCTTGTTCTGTCTTAAAATCTAGTTCAATGCCTGGTAAACAGTGGGTGCACAGTAAGTATTTGCTGAATAAATAAACCTATTTATCCTTTTCCAGAAAACTACTTCACTTCGTCAAGGGTCTGAGGCTGCTCACAAGAACACATACAATTCAATATCAGAGAAAAAACAACCCTGGAATCAAAGATTTTGACCTTTGGGGCACCTGGGTGGCTCAGTCAGTTAGGTGTCCGACTTCAGCGCAGGTCATGATCTCGCGGTCCCTGCGTCAGGCTCAGAGCCTGAAGGCGGCTTCAGATTCTGTGTCTCCCTCTTTCTCTGCCCCTCCCTGGCTCACACTCTGTCTCTCTCTCTGTCTCAAAAATGAATAAAATGTTAAAAAATTAAAAAAAAAAAAAGATTTTAACCTTTGGCTTGCCTTTTGACCTAGCGATTTCATTTCTAAATATCCCACAGAAGTCCTCACCCCATACAAAGAAGCACGTTCAAGAATTTGTATGAGCAACCTACCGGAAACCACGGAGCAACTAGAGATGAGGCGGGCCACAAGAAGTCTCTCTGCTCACTACAGGGCTCTCTCCAAGCTACAGTGTTAAACACAAAAAACAAGGAGCAAAATGTGTTTTATGAATGCAGGTCATTTATAGCAGGCAGTCAACAGGCAAATGTTGAATGACTGAGTAGGATCTTTCTGGAAGGACCCATAAAAACTTGGAAGCAGTGGTTGTGCCTATGGGCAGATTTGGATGAGGGAAAAATTTTCTTTTACCGTGTCATACTATTTGCATTTTAGCCATATTCAAATATTATCTACTCGACTAAGTTTTTGATATTTAAAAATATAAGAATTCCAAGTGCTCACATCAAAATCTGGATGTGAGGCTATTCTTGAAATAATGGGAAGAAGGCCTGGCCACACTAGGCTGTGTCCCATAGATGACAATGAGCAGAGCAGAGACATAGAGGATCCCAGGGCACCCACTGCCCTCCCTGACCTGGTCCCTGCAGACCCCTGTGCTGCTAACCCCAAGTCTATGAGGCACAGGGATTAGCTTGCTAGGTCTGCAGGGTGGGTGGTGGGGCTAAGAAGCCTTCCCGAAAGAGAAGGGTTGTTATTTGGTCATCACTCCTGTGCTGATTTCACCCCAACGATTCCAAAGGCCACAGCAGGGCCACAGCAGTTCTAGGGTTGGTGAATGTTGGCATGTCACAAGCCTGCTAGTCTTGCACAAGAACCTGTTAACTCAGTACCAGCCGGGCCCCAACAGTGCCTCCGGTCTCACCTCCCCCACCAGGGCTTGAGGGCTTTCATTCAACCCAAAGGGGATCCTGGAGAGAGGGAGCCACCTTGACCCAAGGTTCTTGGCAAGGAGGAGGGTGACAGGGCAAGGACACGTTGGGAAGGCAGGTCTGGCTCAAATACTGCCTTGAGCTCTGAAACTTTGGACAAGTTACTTTGCCGAGGCTCAGTTCCTTCATCCGTAGCCACCAGCTAATACTAACTGCATGCTGTTTCCAGGTGCTGATCCCTCCCGCCACAAGCACGGAGGCAGTGGCTCAGCGAGCCCTCATGTCAACCGTGTGTGTTTATCACCAGGTTTATCAGTCAGGGTTCTCCAGAGAGACAGAACCAATAAGATAGATATAGATATATGAAGAGAGAAATTGATTTTAAGGAATTGGCTCAGATGACTGGAGGCTGGCAAATCTGAAATTTGTAGGGCAGTCTAGCAACCTGGAAACTCAGGATTCCTATGTTACAGCCTGCAGCAAAAGACCTTCTCCACAAAACCTTGGTTTTTGCTCTTTAAGGCCTTCAGCTGATTGTATGAGGGCCACCTACATTATCAAGGATAATTTCTCTTACTTAAAGTCATCTGTTGATGTTAATCACATGTACAAAATACCTTCACAGCAGCATCTGGACTGGTGTTTAACCAAACAATGGGCACCATGGCCTAGTCAAGTGGACACATAGTTCAACCATCACAGAAAGTACCACTCCCTCTTCGTGCATGCAGAATGGAAGCTCAGAGAGGCTGTGCTGTCTGCCAAAGGCCAGAGGGCACACAGAGACGGAGCTGGGAGCTGAACACAAGCAGGATCCTGCCTCCACTCTCTAAGAATGGGTTGCGTATCTCCACTTTGTAGGGCACATTTGGGAATTAGGTGCAGAGACACGCACAAGTGCCAGGCCTGTGCCTATGGCAGAGGCAGAATTCAGGAAGGCATGGGCTGTTCTTAGGGATTGCTGTTAGCACTGGAGAAGGCTGGAGTGTCCAGGAGGCCTGGGAGAGGAGGAGACAGAAAGGAGGCGAGTTCTGGAGTACAGGACAGAAAACCTGTAGAGTCAGGGCCCCCTTTTCTCCTTCCAGGAGCCCCAAAGAGAGAGGAAGGCAGAAGGGGGTCTGTGCCAGGCTGTGAGTCCTACTGCTAAGCATCTGGGCCCAGAGCTGTTGACCCAGGTGCAGGGGATAGAGAAGGAATACAGTGTCTACCAGTGTGTGGGTTCTGGAAGGAGTCTTCCCTCCTGAGGCCATGACTGGCTGCCCAGAGGTCCCCCAAAGTAAGTGACTCCCACTAAGAGTCAGGCTGGTTGGCTCCTTGGCTGGGAACTCCCATCTGCCTACCCAAACTAGGCCGATTTCCCGGAAGTAGAGAGAAGCTTCCACTCAGACCTTGACCCCCAACACAGTCCCAGTCTTATTCCTCCCAGCTTCCTCATCCTCCTCAGGGTGGAATGCTAGACCAGAAAGCACAAGGCCAACAGGTAAGCCACACTCTCCACTTGCTGGTTGTGTGAATTTGGGCAAGCTACTTAACCATTCTGAGCTTCTGCCCTATGGATGGGTCTCCTCATTCCACTGACCTGTAGGGTTGCTCCGAGGGGACCTGAAATTGTGCACATAATCACAGCGCAAGGCCAAAACATTGAGGAGAGCTGTTCTTGTTGCCATACCCATTCGCTGTAGTATTATAATCCCTCCCTGGCCTTCTCCTAGTTACCCTTGTCCAGTACCACTTCTCTGAGCCTCCCTCACTCTTTCCCTATTCCTCCTCCTTTGCTTCAGCTCCTCAATGTCTGGCAGAAGGGTTGCTGGGCAGGCCTTCAAATGCTCCTGGGCCAGAGAGATTTAAGGGCCTTACCTTGGTTGATAATCACATTGTTGATAACAGTGGGACTCTGGCAGCAGTTAGTTGGGACTCAAGCCTCCTCCAATCTCCATCACACACCCCCTTCTCCCTCTGAGCCGCAGCCTCCTTGGCCTCCTGATGTCCCTCCTCCATACCAGCCTCCTCCAGCCTTCACTGGGGGCCCCTCAGCCTAGATGGCCTGTCCACGGCAGCATCTCCTCAACACCAGGATCCAACTCTGATGTGGGTCTCCCTCCCTGCCATTCTCTGTCCCCACGCCCTTGACCACACTGGTCAGTCTCAAAACAGGTACTTTCCTGCCGTCTCACTCCAGCATCCCAGGAGGGCAGGGAACAAGGCTCCTCCAACCTGTGATTACTATACAGGCCAGAGGGGCAGGGGCTTAGCCTACTCCATCCTATCACCACCCATCACCTCACAGGCCCTGCCCTGGTCAGATCTGTATGCAGGGGCTGTGGGTGGGGCCTGAATGAGGACAAGCACTAGGGAACTCATCTCTTAGTCCCTTCCAGAAAGCCCTCACAACCAGCCTGATCTTTCCCCTAACCCCTTGCCTCAGACTGTCCTCCAGAGGCTGTGAGGGCAGAAAAGCCCAGTGTGTGGCTTAGAAAGCAAGACACTTGGGTCCCCTTGCGGACCAAACCTCACTTGCTATGTGGCCTTGAGTGAGACCTCTCCCCTCTCAGGATCTTAGTCACCCTGGCTCTAAAATGGGTTAGGGCTGCAGACACATACTCAGATGCCTACAAAGCCAGAAATATGTTATTGCTGGGACATTACATGTCCTAAGGATCGGGGACCCACTGATGGGAGGGCTGGTAGAGAACTGGGGAGAACAAATTATGCCTGGGCCAGCTCAGGAGCTCCAGGCATGATGATCCCTCAAGGAAAGTTGGGAATATTTCAGTGTAACAATATCTTGATTATTAAATGTTGGTAACTAATCCACATTTTTAAAAAGCACTGTCTGGGTCAAAGAGAACATATCTGGAACACAGTTTGTGGGTTCTATCCTAGAGGGCTAGGCTCAGGGGTCCTCCAAGGCTTTTTGGGAGAACAGTGTTTGCTCTTCAGGGGTAGGGGATACTATTCCCTACGTGCAATCCACCCCCCCCCCCAACACACCTCCTGGAGCATTTGCTGGCTTTGCCCCAATCCAGCCCCTTTCTCCTCTAGCCAATCAGAACCCACCCCTTGCTCCAAAGCTGGCTTTACAAACCCAGGCCCAGGCCTGTCTTCTGGGTGGGCCAGAGCCTAAGAAGACTCCAAAGGAAGGGCCAGCACAAGGCAGGTGTTGGGGACCCTCCCACCCTGCCCAACCCTTAGAGTCCATCTCCTATGCTAATTACTGGACCCTATTACTGTTAACCCTGGAGCTCACATTTCCAACTCTGTAGGGCAGAGCTGAACTGTTTCCAGAGTCTCTAACCATTCTGTAAGGCTGATCTCCCACTCATTGCCAGACAGACAGACAGACAGACACTAACATCCCAAGGAGCATGGCTGGCTCACAGCCAAGGGCACACCAAGCATCAGAAGAACAGGCTAGAGGTTTTATTTATCTTCAAAACTGTCCCATGTCCATCTGGATCTCCTGGGGCTGGGGAACTGGAGGGACTTCTTGCCTGGCTGCTAGATGTTGAAAATGAGGCTCAGAGGAAAGCAGTAAGCTTGTCCAAGGTCCCTTGTTGGCTCCTTGACTCTGACAGAGTGGCACTACTACAAGTAGTTTCTGGGGCCCAGAGTGGAAAAGGATGAATTCTGGGGCTGGGGTTGACATTTTCCTTCTGCCTTGACCGCTGGAGGAGTGCTGTGTGCAGCAGTCCCAGACGACGATGATGACGCAGACTGGGGTGGAGGGAAGAAGTGGGGGAGGAGAGGTCATGCCTCAGCATTGTCCCCAGAATGGAGCCTGACCTTGCCTGAACTCCAGCAGCTTGGTCTTCCCTGCTCAGAGCCAGGGTGATAAGACGAGTTTGTACTGCAGCTCTGAGGAGGGAGGCAAGACAGCAGTGAGGGAGAAAAGGGAGGGAGGAATGGAGAGAAGAAAGGAAAAAGAATGGGGAAGAGAGAAGAGAGGAGAGGAAGGCTGAATGGGACCCACTCAGACTCATCAGCGAGACAGGTGAGGTACTTTCACTTTACAGATGCAAAAACAGAGGCTTAGGATGTGGGGTATTTTGCTGATGACCTCACGATCAGAAAGTGGCAGAGCCAGGATTAGAACTCATGGCTTTAGTATTTGCCCTTCAAAATCCCAAACTGGAAACCACTCAGGAAACAGTTCCCTAAGATATGGCCCTAAGATATGTGGCCCTAAGATATGCTGCCCGCACATCACCAAGAGAGAGGCCTGGTGAAAATATAGATTCCTGGGTCGGAATCAAAGGGCCATTGCCTGCGAATACGCATTTTGACCATTGCCCTGGTGGTGGTTCTTGAGCTGACACTGGAAATCTCTGTGGCCCCTTTACGGCCTTTCTCTCCTACCTCCTCACATTCTAGCTGCATCCCTGAAGCCCAGCTATTCAGGCTGACTCACACTAACCCTCCAGGACAGGCCTGGGACTTTCCCACTGAAAGCTTCACTTATCAGTCTCCCAGTCGCATGTAGACCCACCCTTCCAGCTGGCACCACTCTTCCGGAAGGCTTCTTGGTGGTTGGGATCCCCCCTCCTTCCGTGTCTGGGGAGTAACAGCCTCCTCCTCCATCTGGAATTGTTTACAACATTCTATTTCACTTTCCAAGTGAGTCTCTTTTGTTTCTCAACCTTTCCCTCTATTAAACAGGAAACTCCCAGAGAGCTGGAGCCTTGCTGGTTTAAACAATAAGCCTCTGAAATCCATGACTTCACCTGACCCTCCTGCTAACCACAAGTGGCAGGGCTGGGAGAGATTTACAATGAGGAAAATGAACCTCAGAGAGGTTGTGGCCTGCCCAAGGCCAAGTGAGATTCAGTGCCAGGGTTAGAACCCATATTTAGTTCCAATGTCCAGTTCTTTCTGCTTCTGTTTCACCTCTGATCACTCAAACAGTCCTGTGAGGCAGGTAGAACAGGGATTATGATCCCATTGCCCAGATAAGGAAAGTGAGGCCCAGAGAAGAGCAAAACACTCAACACCATCTTCACCATTTCCACTTCTAGGTGCATTTAGGTCTGAGTCCAAGTGCTGACCTTTCCTCATGTCTCCTCTCAGCAGGATGGGGCAGAGCTCGGCCCAGGACTCCTAGGCCAGAGCCCTCTTCATGGGCCCCTGGACTGGTCCCGGTGCCATTCTGGACCCAGCTCCCTCCTCTGCATGTGCAGACTCCCCTTGCCTGCCTCTCAGCTGGCTGGAGACTCAAGAGAGAGGGAATTAAGAAGTACCTGGACACATCTTAGTCACCATCACTCTGGACTTTGTCCCTCTTATTATTAATGCCCAGCTAAGGAAGAAGCAACCTGGATGGCCCCTTCAAGACTGGAGGAGGGCTTGGGGCGCCTGGGTGGCGCAGTCGGTTAAGCGTCCGACTTCAGCCAGGTCACGATCTCGCGGTCCGTGAGTTCGAGCCCCGCGTCAGGCTCTGGGCTGATGGCTCAGAGCCTGGAGCCTGTTTCCGATTCTGTGTCTCCCTCTCTCTCTGACCCTCCCCCGTTCATGCTCTGTCTCTCTCTGTCCCAAAAATAAAATAAAAAAAAAAAAAAAAAAAAAAGACTGGAGGAGGGCAGCTGTGAGCCTGGCACAGGCCCAGGCCAACCCAGCTCAAGTTAAGTTGGGAAGGGTGTGGAGCAGATTGGTGTTCCTGAGAGGGATTTGCCTAACCCTACCCTGCAGGTGTGGACTGGGGAGACCCAAAGGAGCCATGGCCCAACTCTGAACTTTGGGATGGAGTTCTGAGCCGCCCAGTTGGTGCGGCCAGCACCGAAGGCGACCAGCAAGACACTTCGGACCGCCGGCGATGGAAAAAAAAAAGTCATAATAATATGTGTCAAACCCTAACTACGTCAGGCTTTGCGCCTCCACACTATCTCCAGATAGTGCTCAGAGCTGTATAGTACACGGGTTCTATCCAGCCCAGCCCCTCTTGCCCTTTCTCTGCCTCAGATTAAGTCCCTTCATCTCGGACTCCGAGGGGCCCCCTCCAGCCTCACCCTCTCCCCACATCACCCCCAGAACCACTCCATCCTTGGGCAAATACACCCCCACCTCTTCTGGGAAGCCCTTCGTCACAGACAGGGCGGATCCTGCTTTAGACCGTGGTCCGGAACGCCTTCCTTACCCTCCTTCTTCTATATCCAAGGCACCAGTTTCTACAACCCTATAACGTCCCAGTTGTCCTCAGGGGCACTTCCCCTCCGACTCTGCCCTTTTACAGGGTTCTGAAGCATAGGGCAGTTAGTAGAGAAACAAGAAGAGGGTGTAGGATCCACTACCGTGCCCCTCCTTTTCTTGGCAGGCGACCCGGGAAAGCCCAGGTCCAAACCGACTGGCCAAGCCCACGTAGGGGCCCCGCCCTTCCTACGCTAAGAGCTCGACGCGGTACGCCTGCGCGGAGGAAGTCCACGCCCATGGCGCATGCGCGGCGCTCACTCTGGCGGTATATTAGGGCGACGCCGCTCGCGGCCTGAGGGTTCCCACAGACAAGGGCAACGGTTTGGTTCTGCTTGGCCTGGGTGCCTGCCGACTCCGCCACAGCCGCCGCCGCCTCTGCAGTCCCCCGCGCAGGTGAGGGCCCGCGCTTTGGGTACGGCGCCGGGCAAGGAAGTCCCCGCGTGTCTTGCCAGCCCGCGCCCCGCTCTCCCGGACGTTGGGACCCCATCCCCCACTGCACCCATCACCTGCCTGCTTGGGGTCAGCGTTCATCTCCCAGATTCTTAGCCCATTGGGCTGCCTCAGTATACCCTATTCAGCTCCCTCCTTACATTTCCTATTTAACTGGCCGCTTCTTTAGAATTCCTTTCTCATACTCTTTCCGTTATTCTCGAGTCCTCAACCCCCGGATAACCTCTGACCTCTCCCCGCCCAGGACTACGATCTAACTCCAGACCCAACACCCTCGATTTTATAGTTCCTGCCTCTCCCCAGTTAGCCCCAACCGTACTTCCCCTCGTTTTCCTGCCCTTCTTTATGTCCCCTCCTTTCTCAGTTTAGTCGTGTTAGAGCTGTGGGGGATGACCTCAGGGAAATCCTTGCCTCTGGGACCCAGAGCCCAGCTGGGTGCCTTCCTAGGGTCTGGGGATGTGAGGACCAGGAGAAGTTTAGGATCCCTACGAGTTCCTCTGCCTGGATGAATGGCAGTGACTTCTTCCCTAGCCTCACTTCTCCACCTGGGTGTGTGCCAACGTGTTTTATCTGCACTGTGCATCTTCTTCAAGGAGCCTCTGACCTCCCAAACCTGTTCCTGACTTGTCCCTTGTTGTCTCAGCCCCTTGGTGGTTAATCATCAGTATTTACTTCACTTGGTAAAGTTGCTTTACAGGTGCTTTTGTGTAGAGCTGGGGAATGAAAGGAGAAGTTGGTGACCTGGGTAGAGTATGGTCACCACTAATTAGTTGAGTCCCACATGAATGCTGTCCTTAGACATTATTGAGTGAGACTTGTTATATCCCAGGGTACCCTTGCTATAAACTGTGGGCAACACTTGAACCCAGTGACCTTGCAGTAGTATTTGCCTGATTATTAAGTGTTGATGTCACTCATTGTCTTTCTATAGGATCAGTGCACCCTCTCGGACATGGAGACTGTTGTTCGCCGCTGCCCATTCTTATCCCGAGTGCCTCAGGCCTTTCTGCAGAAGGCAGGCAAATCTCTGTTGTTCTATGCCCAAAACTGCCCTAAGATGATGGAAGTTGGGGCCAAGCCAGCCCCTCGGGCCCTGTCCACTTCAACAGTACACTGCCAGCAGGTCAAAGAAACCCCTCCGGCTAATGAGAGTAAGTGTCATTGGCAATAAAGTAGGAGGTGGCAGTGTTAGCATTCATCACTAGACTAGAAGCACTTCTAGTCCACAGCGGTGATGGGGGCACAGTAACAGAGGGAGTTACTCTGTGTCAGGCTTGATTCTTTGCATGGACTATCTCACAGTTGGCATCCTAACCCTGCAAGTGTGCACTTTTAGTTTACCCATCTGGAAAGGTGAGACGGTGGCCAGTGTGCACCTTACAGGTTTATGGGTTGTATTCGATGTCTGTTGGAGTTTTAGTGTTCATCAGTACCTCATTCACATAAATATAAAGTTAGGATGTTCTAGTTCAACCTTTCCTTCATTAAATATTTGGCTCTTTGGCTTTTTTTTTTTTTTTAAATAGGCTTTATTTTTTAGAGCAGTTTTAGGTTTGCAGCAAAATTGAGTGGAAGCTTTTGGCTTTTAAAGTTGTGACTTTTTTCTTTTCTAAATTATTTTTTTTATTGTGGTAAAATGCACCTAACATAAAACTTACCATTTCTTACCAACTGTACGTACAATTCAGCGGTGTTAAGTACATTCATATGTTTTTAAATTTTTTTTAAGCTTATTTATTTTGAGAGAGACAGAAACAGCGAGAGCAGGGGAAGGGCAGAGAGAGAGAGACAGAGAGAATCCCAAGCAGGCTCCATACTGTCAGTGCAGAGCCCGACCACCATCCAATTCCCAGAGCTCTTCAGCATCCCAAACTGAAACTCTGTGCTCATTCAACACTAACTCCCCCCCGCCCCCCGCAAATACCATTCTACTTTCTGTTTCTGAATTTGACTGCTCTAGAAGCCTCACATAAATGGAATCATAGAATTCATTAAAGTAGTGATTTTTTTAATACATGTATCTTTATTTTATGTATGAATCTTTAAATTTTTTTAATGTTTATTTATTTTTAAGAGAGGCAGACAGGAAGCAGACTCCAGGCTCTGAGCTGTCAGCACAGAGCCTGACATGAGGCTCGAATTCACGAACCGTGAGATCATGACCTGAGCCGAAGTCGAACGCTTAACTGACTGAGCCACCCAGATGCCCCTAAATTTTGTTTTTAATAAAGAGATCAGAGTTGGATGTAGTTTTTCTCTGGCTCTACCAGGAGAGGATGTGGCTTTTCAGGTTTCACTTAATCCTAGAGAATAATTTACCTTGTAAACTCTGTTAGGTGTGTTCTCTGGATGTGTTTCTTGTAAGAAAGGAGTGTTTTGTTTTTTTTTTGTAAGCAAAAAGGATATAATCCTGTGTAGGATTTCTTTTCCTCTTTACTCTTTTAAGAGTTAGTTATGTGTTTTTCCTGAATGGTCAAGATCCTCTTTTACTATTCTGTCCCTAGTATAGAGGAAGTTGAGTAAAACGTGGCTTGTTCACTTGATAGACATTGCAGCCATTGCAAATGATATTCACAGGCTATTTTGATCTTTATAATGAAAAGGGCAAAATAAGGAAGCACATGCAGAATAAGTAAAACTTTTTTAAACTTGCACATATGTAAAAAAATATGTTTTTAAAAAAACATAATTTACTAAGATGCCTGCAATGGTTATGTTTTGAATGATAGAATGCTTTTTTTCTAGATTTCCCACAGTGAATGTGTATTACTTTTATAATGAATGACATGAACTTCAAAGCAATTTTTTGATTTTATAGAAAATTTTAATGAAAACTGCATTGAGACATCTTACCAAGTTGTAGAAGTTAGCCTCTGACTCACAGTATTCCAGGACGATGCAGAATAAGACTTTACTAGAAGGAAGGTGAATGAATTTGCTTCAGGGGAAAGGAGAGTCATTGTGAGTAGAAGTACAATTATCAGCCAACTGTGTTAAGTCAGTGAACTAGTTTGATGCATTTAGATGAGCTAGTAGATGCTGTGTATGTGATATCCGTGTGGTTTTTTCTTGGCATATACTAATACTTTGAATTCTGTTAGACAAAAATGTAAAGAGTTCACTTTTAGCCTAATTTCTTTTGTTAAGAAAATCAGTAGTTTGTATGTTAAGCAACAGCAAGCCTTTTTGTCAAGAAAGTGTTTTGAAAATATAAGCAGAGAGGGGCGCCTGGGTGGCTCAGTCAGTTGAATGTCCGACTTCAGCTCAGGTCATGATCTCGGGTTTGTGAGTTCAGGCCCCACGTCAGGCTCTGGACTGACAGCATGGAGCCTGGAGCCTGCTTCAGATTCTCTGTCTCCCTCTCTCTGCACCTCTCCTGCTTGTTCGTGCTCTCTCCTCAAAAATAAACATTAAAAAATTTTAAAAATATATATAAGCAGAGAAAAAATTCTATGAACATTTCTCCTTACCTTCAAGAGTGTGTCCCCTCCTGAAATATGTTGTGTGTCGTTAGGGTAGATTTCACTGAAATCCATCTCAAGAACTGTTGGCTGTCTGAAACTAGAAAAGACTACTTTTGGTGGATTTATAAGGGAAAAATACTGTGGGTTTGAAAGGTAGCTGGATCATGCCAATTAACTCCTCACAGGCACATTGATTCCAGTGAGGCAGATGAGAAAATGGTTCAATTAGCAGAATCTAATAAAAGTCAACTTGTGCCTAAAATGTGGGGGTAGAGTAAGTCTAAAACTTCTCTGTGAGGCAATAAGAGAAAGAAACAAGGGGCTTTCTTGCGTGTTGTGCAACCAGATCTGATGCTTCAGTTTTTCCATTTCACCCCCCAGAGGACAAAACTGCCAAAGCCGAGGGTCAGCAGGTTCCTGATGGATCCCAGCAGACTCCAGATGGCACACAGATTCCGTCTGGACATCCCTCCCTTGCCACAAGCCAGGGCACTGCGAGCAAATGCCCTTTCCTGGCAGCCCAGATGAGCCAGAAGGGCAGCAGCGTCTTCTGCAAAGCCAGTCTAGAGCTTCAGGAGGATGTGCAGGAAATGCATGCCGTGAGGAAAGGTAAACAGATGACTGGAACCATTAGGAGGAGTACAGAGGTCCTTTTGGTTCTTTTGATCCTCCAGATTTATGTATGAGCTCTTATTAGGGTAGTATTTGTATAAAAACTTCCTCTTTTAGGGCCAAGGAAGAAGGTCATCAAGATAGGAGTCCGAGGACCACATGACAAAATGTGGGACTTTCTTCCTGGTGTGTGTGTAGGATATGACCACCTTTGATAGTAATTGCTTCATTTGTGAAAATACCCTGATGGTGTAAGCTGTTACAAAACTGCCCTTTCTTTCTTTCCTGCTATCTGGTGGGATAAAAGGTAAAAAATAATACTGCAATAATTGATGGTCTTAGGACTCCCAAGCTGTGTGTCTTACTGAGGGTGATTAAGAGGCAACCTTAATTCCAGTTGTGGCTATGTACACAGAGCACCCAAGGTCCCCAGAAAACCTCACCAGCAGAAATGATGCATATGGCTGGAATTGTTTTCCATGAAGAAAATTGAGATTAGCATTGGGTGGAGTGGGAAGGTGGGGAAGGCATGCCAACCAGCTAGAAAGCTTTGGACTTTAATGTTTATTAAAGCTGTCTGGTAGCTCTGAAAACAAAAGAAAACAACACCAGGCGTTGACCATTAAAATAAAAGGGAGGGAGAAAACTTCATACACTCAGTTACTACTCACTTTGGTTATGATCAGTTTTTCTTGGTGAACTAGACAGTAATTCACTTTTGACAATATTTTGACAATTCAATATTGTGAACTCAAAATAGAATGTTGGTTCCCTTCACTTGTTACTTTTGTTACAGAGGTTGCCCAAACCTCAGTGAACCCCAGTGTGATTAGTGTGAAGACCGACAGTGGGGAGCCAAGTGGGTTGCTGAAGAACTTCCAGGATATCATGCGAAAGCAAAGACCAGAAAGAGTATCCCATCTTCTTCAAGATAACTTGCCAAAATGTACGTCTCATCATTATTTGCCTGATTCAGGAGAGGGTTTTTAACGTAAACATACATTAGATTAAATACAAGATTGCATGGTGAGTTGTGGATTAAAAGCTATGTGTTTTGCTTGATACAAGTAGGTGTTCTTGGCCATAGTAAATACAAATCCTGTTGGTAACCTGCCTTCTGTCCCTTAATACCTACCTTTCTGTGCCCTAGCCCTGTATTAAACAGTTGACATACACAGTCTCATTTGAAAGCTTCACGATCTCAAGATGAGGATGGCATGTAACTTGCCCACATGAGTACTTCATTAATTTGTCCAGAATCTCCCTGCCATTAGATGACCAAGCTGGGGTTGGAACCCAGGTCTTTTGCCAAAGCCCAGATGTGCTTCCTAACCATCAGACTGTCCCATCTTTGGTTTTTAGCTGTTTCCACTTTTCAATATGATCGTTTCTTTGAGAAGAAAATTGATGAGAAAAAAAATGACCATACCTATCGAGTTTTTAAAACTGTGAACCGGAGGGCACACATCTTTCCCATGGCGGATGACTATTCGGACTCCCTCATCACCAAAAAGCAGGTGTCGGTCTGGTGTAGCAATGACTACCTAGGAATGAGTCGCCATCCACGAGTGTGTGGGGCAGTCATGTAAGTAGCCCTCAGCTTTCAGATACCGCTGAAATTGCCAATTATTTGGCAAGACATTGATGATTTAGAGGGATTGGATCTTTTATGGGGGGAGTATTTAGCAGCTGAAAGTGTACCATAGCAAAATACTATTCTCAGCCTTTGAAAATATCTACAGATTACTTTTTTTAATTAAAAAAATTTTTTTAATGTTTATTTATTTTTGAGAGAGAGAGGGCAAGTGGGGGAAGAGAGAAGAGAGACACAGAATCCCAAGCAGGCTTCACACTACACTGACAGCCCCGATGTGGGGCTTGAAGCCACGAACCGTGAGATCATGACCTGAACCCAAACTAAGAGGCGCTTAACTGATTGACCCACCCAGGCGCCCCTCTGCGGATTACTTTTGAAAGAACTCGAGCGCACAAGTAGTTGGTAGAGCCCCTTTGTGTATGAGGGTTCAAGTTTATTGGCTCATTGACTGCTCCTGTCTATTCACCCACTACCACTCCTTAAGTGAGTGTGCCTTTAACACCAGGCAGCCTTGCACAGAGGCATCCCTGCTGAAACTTCGGATGGAGAGCTATAAATCTAGCAGCACTGGAGGAAAAGCTGCTTCAAAAAGACATTTAAAAAGATGGTAGATCCTGTCATTCATGTTCTTTAGGAGGTTCGCCTGGCTGAGGACACTTGAGAGAGTTGCTTGTCAGAGTCTCCAAGGAGGCTTGCTAAAGAGAGTCCAGTCTGAGGTGTGTTGATAGATAAATCCTAACATTATGTGACTGGTTTTCGGAGGGTTTAGGTTCAGGTAACCGCCATCCAGGATGTCCCTGTAGCGACTGATGTGTTTGGAGAGAAGGGTATTTGTCAGAATAAAGAAGCCTTAGTAAATTAACTCAGCTAATACTAAGTACTTAGTTGACTGATAAACGAACACTTGTTCTTGATCCCTGGAGTTATCCTCAGGGTATCATCACCCTGGTGTTGACACCAAATGCCACCTAGTCTGAAGATGAAGTCAGTTGAAACTTCTGACTCCTGGTTTCACCATGAGAGAGTGCTAGATCAATGTAAGGTTCAGTATCCTAGCTCCTAGGGAGAGGAATGATTCACATAGTGTTCAGAACCATGAGATTTATTTTCTGCTCCCTCCCCAATTTTTTTTTTTCTTCTTTAAATAAAAGGGACACTTTGAAACAACATGGTGCTGGAGCAGGTGGTACTAGAAATATTTCAGGAACTAGTAAATTCCATGTGGACCTGGAGCAGGAGCTGGCTGATTTACATGGGAAAGATGCAGCACTCTTGTTTTCCTCCTGCTTTGTGGCCAACGACTCGACCCTGTTCACTCTGGCTAGGATGATGCCGGGTAAGGAAGCCTGTCATGGGTGCCTTAGAGTTTTTTGAGTTTCCTAGTAATAGCAGGGATATTGACAACAAAGAGGGCTTACCAAAAACAGTTAAGAGCAGTGATAGTATCTGGGAGCATTTTTCCTTGAATTGAGCATCAAGTGCTCATTGCACATGAAAAGTTCCAGCAGCAAATGATACTAATGAAGAAGCAGATTTGAAGGGCTGTCCTTAAGCTAATTGCTTCAAATGTGTGTTGTATGCTAGGAAAATCCTTTGGAGAATTCTGTTAATCATTGGTAGTTATCTTTTGATAAAGTTTGGAATGAGGTGGCCAGATTTAAGAGCAGATTGGTTGTCTGCCCAGTGGTTATTCTATTATACACCTATGGGCCTTCTCAAAAGAGAAGCACTAGTTCATGGTTTTCCCAGGAAGAAACTGGCAAGCAGTGTCTTTCCTACTGGGCAAAGCAGCACTTTCAGGGCAAAGTCTGTTGTCCCTGACTGTCTAGGAAATAATTTGTCTTTGGTGCAGATGGCTTGATAAATAGTGAGGTTTTTTGTATCCTGTTAGGCTGTGAGATTTACTCTGATTCTGGAAACCATGCCTCCATGATCCAAGGGATTCGGAACAGCCGAGTGCCAAAGTACATCTTCCGCCACAATGACGTCAGCCACCTCAGAGAACTGTTACAAAGATCTGACCCCTCGGTCCCCAAGATTGTCGCCTTTGAAACCGTCCACTCAATGGATGGTAAGTCTAAGTAGAGGCCAGTCTGAAACCTTAAATGAAAAACAAGCTGGGCCTGGACTCTTTAAATAAAGTGTAATGCTTATTTTGTTTTTGCAGTTTCTTTTCATTCTGCTAGGAATTCGTATTTGGTGGACATTGTATAGGTTTGAGGGAACGTAGGTTTTTTTATTCTGGCCTTTACTAGGCTCTGAGAACCTTAGATAAACTAGAAACTGGGGGAAATTCATTGTCTTTCCCAGTATTAAAAATGATATCTTTAGAACATAAGCTGTTTTGTTCTGACTGACTCTTACCAAGCAGAAATTTGTGAAGCAGCAAGCTCTTCAAGGCAGTCTGTGTTCTTTCCTCAGGGGCAGTGTGCCCACTGGAAGAGCTATGTGATGTGGCGCATGAGTTTGGAGCAATCACCTTTGTGGATGAGGTCCATGCCGTGGGACTGTATGGGGCTCGAGGTGGAGGGATTGGTGATCGTGACGGAGTTATGCCCAAAATGGACATCATTTCTGGAACGCTTGGTATGTATACTCTGCACATTCTGTAATCCGCACTAAAGTTATATTTTCCTGGGGCTCCTGGGTGCTCAGTCAGTTAAGCATCGCTCAGGTCATGATCTTGTGGTTTGTGAGTTCGAGCCCCGCATCGGGCTCCGCACTGACAGTGCACAGCCTGCTAGGCATTCTCTCTCTCCTCTCTCTGCCCCTCTTTCTCTCTCAAAAGAAATAAACTTTTAAAAAAATTTTTAAAAATAAAGTTGTATCTTCCTATCAAGGCCTCAGGACTACCTGGGGTCAGGTGAAGAGACAGTGTGATAGCATTTAAAGCCTGGGCCACTTTCTGGTTGAGTTTGTATATTCTCAGTGGTGGCACAGCTTAGCAGAATCCCTTGAATCGTGGAGGCATGATTCCCAGAATTAAATCTCACAGCCTAATATGACAAATACCATTTGTTGCCATCCGAGCTCATTCCAAACATAGTTGCGGTTCTAGCTACGTGGCAACAGCCTTTACTCTCTGTACTTCAGATTGTTCCATTATATTGAAGAATCCTAGCCATGTTTTAGAGCATTTGTTGGGACCTACGGGTTCAGGTGTGTGAAGCACTGAGCTCTGTGCCCACTACATGGAGACCATTGCAGTTCACTCTGGCTACTCTGTATCTGCTCCTCCTAGGTGAGAAGCATTATCTCATGGGGCTGGCCGCTGTAGCCATGTTGCCTGCTGGGCATAAATCCCATCTGCATAGCTCCCTGGCTGTGTAACCTGGAGCAGCACCTCAGTTTCCTCACCGATACAGGTTTCCCCACTACCTGAAAGTGGAGTGTCCCTTTGAAACGTTTCGTAAGACAAGATGGCATAAAGCAAAGACACAGGTGCTCACAGACGCAGTTCAAAGCTCTGATGGCCTGACGCTGGGGTGCCGCCTGTGCTTCCTGGGGATAGGGCTGGGCAGGGCCACTTTCGTGGCTTGGGGTATGCGGTGCCAAACACTGGAGGCTATTTTCACCTTCCACTTTTTCTCATAAAAGTGAAAGCCCTCTCAGATTTCTTCCGGTGAGTGAAAACCAAGTACTAATGTAGGTCTTTCATAAAAGCAAAGTGGCATAACAACTTTTGAAAAGTAGGGACACCTGTATAAGGGAGCTAACAAGCCCTACCTCAGTTTTTGTGGAGAAGATAAGTAAACATGTGCAAGCAATTACCATAGGCCTTCTCTTTGCCTATGAGGAGTCTAAGATGAAAATGTGAACTATAAAACTCTGAAGATTTCAAAAGTTAGTAAGGCAGGGGCTCCTGGGTGGCTCAGTCGGTTAAGCGTCCGACTTTGGCTCAGGTCATGATCTCACGGTTTGTGGGTTTGAGCCCCACATCAGGCTCTGTGCTGACAGCTTAGAGCCTGGAGCTTGCTTCAAATTATCTGTCTCCCTCTCTCTCCGGCCCTTCCCTCTCGAGCTCTGTGTGTCTCTCTCTCAAAAATAAATAAACATTAAAAAAAAAAAAAAAGGCAGTTGGAGACCCGTGTAGCACTCTGCTGAAATGCCAGTTTACAGCCTGCATTAAGGAAGGGCGGGCCTAAAAGAGTGTCCACCAGCACTGTCTAGGGGCTGAGAACCTTGGGCAAACCAGGAGAGGTCAGGGGTCTCAGGGTAGAGCCCCTGCCAGGAGAAGAGCACTTGTTCATATGTCCTAATTACAGCAACCATTTTCTTTCAGAGAGCTCTTGTGATGCAGGCTTTGTGAAGGTGTAGTCATTGTGAGCTGGAACAGACTGGAGAGAGAAATTTTCCACTGTAAGAGCTTACACCAACCCAGCCCTGTGTGGGGTTCAAGCAGGAATGTTAATTACAGAACACAATGTTAACATCTAGAAGGACTCTTCTCGAGCTCTTAATCCTGAAACTTGAGCTACAGATTATACAAAGGGATTTGAGGAGAATCAAAAAGTGAGGTGGGCCCTAAATCAACCCTAACAGGTTCTGAGTTTTCATTTTTCTCTGGGCGATGCTGCTTGTCAGAGTTCAGTGTTTACTTAGGTAGGAGACCATTCCGGTCACACCAAAACAGTTGATGTCTTAGCTGGGTTACATTCTAGCCTCCGGGGGAATGCTCACGGCGAGAGGACATTGCCAGCAGCACGATTCCGATCCTGTCCCAGAGAGCATGCACCACGTACCATGTACAACGTGGGAGGTGGCGCCCTGCCCACTGGGGGAACAGCCAGTCCGGGTGGGAAGAGACACAGCGGCATGCTCTTCAGACGCATGGGATGGGTCGCTCAGTGCTAGGCCTGCTGTGGAGACCTGTCCTTTGATCCTAGTCAGATACCAGCGTGGCCATGTGAATTAGGGGAGGACCCTTTCATAACCTCCTCAACTTTCTCCCTTTCAGAAATCGGTGGACATCCCTTTACTTTATAGTCTTAGGGCACATTGAGGAGACAAAGATGCTCTAAGGCTGTGCAGCGTCTTGCTGGTACATTTAGGGGCAGTTGCTATAGTAAATGTGGCTGTCTCCTCCTAGGCAAAGCCTTTGGCTGTGTTGGAGGGTACATCGCCAGCACGAGTTCTCTGATCGACACGGTACGGTCCTATGCGGCTGGCTTCATCTTCACCACCTCCCTGCCGCCCATGCTGCTGGCTGGAGCCCTGGAGTCTGTGCGGATCCTGAAGAGTGCTGAGGGGCGGGTGCTTCGCCGCCAGCACCAACGCAACGTCAAGCTCATGAGGCAGATGCTCATGGACGCGGGCCTCCCGGTTGTCCACTGCCCCAGTCACATCATCCCTGTCCGGGTAATGACCTGTCTGTGACTGGACTTGCTGGGGGCTGTGCCTCTGCACATGACGTGTGAGATGTTCTGTTTCATGCCTTCTTGAAGTTGAGGGAGGCAGGGGGGCTGCTGGGGCAGGGGGCTGTAGTCAGTGGCCCTCTGCTCGTTGCTGCCTTTGGCTGACTTCACAGTGAAAATGAAGGCTTTGAACCCAGCAGGCTAGAGCAGAGGTTCCTTCTCCGCAACACTGGCCTTAAAAGGGTAAACACAAAGCTTCTGTCTGAAAAGTTCCGGGAGCCTAAACTTGGCTCGCTTTGGAGTATGGCTTTTTATTCAGTTAATTTTGAAATAGGTCTTGCCCTTTCCACTGTAAATAGTAGCCTGTTGGTGTCACAGTTGAATTAGTAGAATTAATACAGCTAGTACAGTCAAAGCTGCTTCATTCCCACGGTATGCACATCCCTGGATAGGAGAATTAGCTGGCATCAACTGAAGTTGAAGCTTGGGAGGGAGATCAGTGTGAAATTGGCTTCTTATGTGGTTTCCATCCCCCGGACCATACTAAGCACAGCTGGGCCCTTTAAGTTGCAGGCTTACACTCCTGCTCGAGCCTGAGCCTCCTGAGTGCCGTGTGCATTAGAATTGCTGCTAAGAGGCAGTCCACGCTGTTGTGACCTTACCTTCTGTTGTCAAACTTAGGTTGCAGATGCCGCGAAAAACACTGAAGTGTGTGATGAACTAATGAGCAGACATAACATCTATGTCCAAGCAATCAATTACCCCACGGTGCCCCGGGGGGAGGAGCTCCTGCGGATCGCCCCCACTCCTCACCACACACCGCAGATGATGAACTACTTCCTTGGTGAGTACCTGGAGAGTGCCGGGACCTCCTCACTGGAGAGTTGCATAAAGCTGTCTTTGCGCTGTGTATAATCGAAGTCCTTCAAAGGCATTCAGAACTGTTTCTTTCTCCAGGTAATTAAGAATGCTCTCAGATGGTATAAAACTGTAAAAGACGTTTGTTTGGTTCACTTTAAGGGGTATACGCCTGCTTTTAGAAGCTCTGAAGGAGCCTGCTCATCCACCCACCGTTTCCATTGCCCCCTTGTCAGGGTGACTCAAAGATGCACGGTGACGGCTGGGGAGTAGAGAGAGGCCTCTGAAGGCCTTAGTCTGCCCTGGCCCTCTGGAGCTCGGCCTGGGGCTTCGATTCCCCTGAGGTGCAGTCCCTGAAGCACCCCCCCCCCCGCCACCTAACACCTTCTGATGAGTGTAATTGTTCAGTGTTTTATACTGCTTGTGGTTCTGTACAACCCAACTCAGCACCCCCATGTCCAACCTGAAGGCAGAGATCCAGGAGCTGCTTTCAGCCACAGGTTGCTTCTGCCTCCTGAGCCTCCTCAGGTGGTCCTGCTTGCCTTAAAACCGCATTATTGAGATATAATTTACATACCACAAATTTCACCCTTTTAAAGTATACAGTTCTGGGGGTCTTAGGTCCATCATGATGTTGTGCAACCGTCACCACTATCTGATTCCAGGACCTTTTCATCACCCTGGAGAGAAACCCCATACCCATGAGCAGCCATGCCGTCCCCTTTCCCCAGCCTCTGTCAGCTGCTCACCCCTTTCCGCCTCTGTGGATTTGCCCCATGCTTTACATTTCACATAACTGGCATCATACCCTACATAGGTTCTTTATGCCTGACTTCTTTACAGCACCGTGTTTTCAGGGTTCACCTGTGTTGTAGCCTGAATCCTCACTTTCTTTTTATACCGAATAATCTTTTGTATGGACGTACCACATTGTGTTTATCCATCAGTTGATGGACATTTAGGTTGTTTCTGCTTTTTGACTGTTATGAAAATAATGCCGCTGGCAACGTTTGTGTTTGACTTTTTTTTTTTTTTTTAATGTTTGTTTATTTTTGAGAGAGAGAGAGACAGAGTGTGAGCAGGGGAGGGTCAGAGAGAGAGGGGGACACAGAATCTGAAGCAGGCTTCAGGCTCCGAGTTGTCAGCACAGAGCCCGATGTGGGGCTCAAACTCACGAGCCGTGAGATCATGGCCTGAGCTGAAGTCAGATGCTTAACTGACTGAGCCACCCAGGCGCCCCAGTGTTTGACTTTCTGTGTAGGCTGATGTTTGCATTTCTCTTGCATGCATACTCCCTTCAATTTTTTATTTTTTTTATTTTTACATTTATTTATTTTTGAGAGACAGAGTGAGACAAAGTGAGAGCGGGGGAGGGGCAGAGAGAGAGGGAGACACAGGATCGGAAGCAGGCTCCAGGCTCTGAGCTGTCAGCACAGAGCCCGACGCGGGGCTCGAACCCACAGACCGTGAGATCATGACCTGAGCCGAAGTCAGACGCTCAATCAACTGAGCCACCCAGGCGCCCCACTCCCTTCAATTTTTAAAAACTTTTTCCTCACAGAGAATCTGCTGGCCACGTGGAAGAGAGTGGGTCTGGAACTCAAGCCACATTCCTCAGCCGAGTGCAACTTCTGCAGGAGGCCACTGCATTTTGAAGTGATGAGTGAAAGAGAGAAATCCTACTTCTCTGGCATGAGCAAGTTGGTATCTGCCCAGGCCTGAGTGTGTCGTGACCTCAGTTACTCACTGAACCCCAGGCCGTGTCGTATCCACATAGTCTCCAGAGTTGTCTTTATATGTGAATTAAATTGTATTAAATTTTAATCTATAGTAAAAGCACAGTCCTGAAAATAAATTCTTGTTTAAGTGATGGGTCCTGTTACTGGCCGCTGAATCAGAAAAATCATTTTTCCTCATGCCTTTCAACTTGGTCTGTATTGCTGAGATACGTGAAATGATGGGCATGTCCTGGTCCTCTGGTAGTGACTGCGGACCCTCCTGCTCGGCGTGAACCCAACTTTGTCTTCACTGCCCACTGCCGCCCCAGCCCTGCAGCTGAGGGGGCCTGGCCTGCTCAGGGCCATTTCACTCCAGTTCCTCCCCTCTAATTGTGGTCCTGCCACAGCGGTTTCCCTCCCTGCTTTCTCTTCTCAGCTACTGCCTTGGCCTCAGGCTTCCCTGTGAAAGTAGGGCAGTCAGAAGGGAACTGCTTGTCTGTCCCCACTGAGTCCTCCAGCCTGTCTGCCCTCTATACCTGTGATTGTGTCCCTTGCAGAGACAGTGCACGTGTCCGTGCTCCTCTGACTCCTGCTTTTTTTTCTGGGTCCTATGGTTTCTAGCACCTTCCTACAACCACCTCTAACCTCCTCAGTCATGAGGTCATGAATTTGTTCCTGTTGGCCTATAGCAGGCTTTGTCACCCACCCACTAAATAAGCCAGCTCTCCCTTAGTCTAGACCCCCTTTGGGCTACTGCCCGTCCCCTCTGTTCTGCCTCTTTCCTGATCAGCTGCCTCACTTGGTCCTCTGTCCTGCGCCTGCGGAGGCTACTTTTTTTTTTTTTTTTTTTAAAGCCACATTTTGTCTCTATCTTACCAAATCCAGTGTTTTTCCTTTCATTGGCTCTCCCAGTGGTCTTTGCAGTGTCTGTCCTTGGCCTTTTCACAGCTTCCTTCTCTGACCTGTGCTACCAGCCTCTCCTGAACACTGAACTCTCTCACGAACTGGTCCCTTTTTGAATGTTGGGCACCCACCAGCCTCATCTCTAATTACACTTAGCACTTCCCTCACACCATGTGATCTCTCCCAGCCCTGGGCTTTCAGTTCCAGCTGGTCGCTGCTGACTGCTGTCGAACTCCTCGAACCACACAGGTCCAGAGGGCACCTCGGCCTGCCCACTCCTCTGCCTTCTCTTCCCTTGTCTTCCAGCATCTACCCACTTACTTTGGTCCCTCATGGAGAAGTCCGCTATCTTTTCTCACACGAGACTGTTGGCAAAGTCCTATAAATTCTAACATACGTGTCAGGCTAGCCCACTTCCTGTCACCTCTGCTACTGCGATCCCAGGTGTGCCATCATCCTGGCATCTGCCCCAGCCTCGACCCCATACGGTAGCCTGAGAGAGCTTTTAAAATTATAAAGTGTATTATGTCCCTCCCCTGCAGAGAACTTTCCTGGGCCTTCCAGTGGCACTAGGATTAAATTCCAGCTTGTTCACACAAGCTGACCATATTCTCTGCGGTCAGGATCCCATCCCACCTCCATTCTCAATTTGTTCACTCTGCTTCATGTGTTGATGCACTCTCCTAGGCCTCAGACCTCCCAGGTGCGCTCCAGCTTCTGGGCCTTGCTGTTAGCCATTGTTTCTTCCCTGGATTTTTCTAGCCTGGATCATGGCGTGGCTGCCTCTCTTTACATAGGTCAAGAGTCCTGAGGAGACCTTTCCTGAGCCCCGGGATAAGGCAACCCAGCCCCTCTAGTGTTCTCACTGTCACTTGACCTCCTATTGTGCTGCCCTTCCAAGCACTGGTCACTACCTGCAATGACTTTCCGCTGTTGATCATGTGCTCTGTCTCCTCACTTCTATATCCCCAGTGCCCAGCACAGTACCTGACACACAGCAGGCACTGAGCAAGTGTGTGTTGAGTGAAAGGGGGTTTTCTTCACTGTAGCTGCCGTAATAAAACACCCCAGACACCAGGAGACATCCATTTCTCACAGTTCTGGAGGCTGGGAAGGTCAAGATCAAGGTGCTAACAGATTCAGTTCCTGGTGAGAGCCCTCTTCTTGGCTTGCAGACTATTCTCTTCTTGCCATAAATTCACATGACCTTTTCTCAGAATGTGCAGAGAGAGGTCTCCTTCTTCCTCTTTCTCTCAGGCCACTAATCCCACCATGAGGGCCTCACTTCATAACCGAATCTAATTATTTTCCAAAGGCCTGCACCTCCAAATGTCACCACACTGGGGTCAGGGCTCTAATACATGAATTCAGAGAGTACACATTCAGCCCATACCAAATCTACTTCACTGGAAAACATAGGTGAGCTGAAAGAACCCCAAGCAGCTGGAGGACAAAGACAATGCCCAGCCTTGCTCCCCTCTCTTAGCTCTAGAAGGGCAGCTGTGGCTCTCTCCTCCCTGGAGACAGTTGTACTGGCATTCCTGCCTGGGGCGCACCCTTCTCCAGGACTGGCCCTAGAGAGAGGGGCTGATTTCTGGTCCCATCAAATAAAGCCACACATCTAGGCAGCCGCTGGGCACGATGGGAGGCAACATCACCTCGCAACCACCATACAGTTCCTTTCTGCTCAGGAAACATGTCTCACTTGCTTTCCCAGCCCTGTTCCCACATGAGCAGCTGGGCTCTCCCATTGTCCCCCCCCCAACTCACCCTGTGTTCCCACGCCGGGAACTCCCTCCACCTCTTTTCCTCCCAGTGTGACTTGTTCCTCCAGCCTGGGTAATGTTTCTCTCTGAATACTTAGCAAGACTCCCCTTCTCATAATACCCAGAGCCAGCTGGGTCAACGAGGTTGGTCACCTTCCTTCTCTCCTCACTGCTACTCGGGGTTATGAGAACAAAGGATGGTGGTACCATCTGCAGGAAGTGGATGGGATTCATGAACTGCTTAAAAATGAGAAGCTGGGCTTCTAATAGGGTCTTGAGTGTAGAAATGTGTGATACCATAGAAATTTTCCAAGAATATGGAGACGTCAGGAGCATTACAGTATCCTTGAGGGAAAGGTTGTGGTCGTCGTTGAGCTGAGTTGTCGTTGAGTTGTCATTTCCAATCTTAGCGGGGAGAATTTCCTTACATTTAAGTTTTCCTCTATCAGATTTCCCTAAGTCTTGTGCCCAGACCTCTGTTTGTCTAGTACTCACTGCCCCATGACAGCAAAAAGCACAGGAGGCAACACCAGGGTCCTGCTCCCAGCTTCCTGTGCCCCTGATTCAATCACATCTGCCTCTGAAACCTGTTCAGTGCTCCAGGTGGAGGGTCAGTCTCTGGGTACAGAGATGAAAAAGCAAAGCCACATCAGCATGAGCCCCTTACCTAATGATAATGACTGGGGGCTGCTAGGTTTCTCAGACCTTCACACACGTTAGCACCAAGCCTTCTAACAGCCTGCAGAGTAACCCCGGCCACCCCTATTTACAGATGAGCAAATTGAGGCTCCAAAGGGGAGGTCACCCACCGCCCAAGATAATCCAAATGGCAGAGCCAGGACTTAGCCCAGGTGAGCTGACTTGAGTGCCACTCTTCCCCAGCCTTACAGAGCCAGGCCACAGCTGGTGCTCACGCTCCATGTCCAGCAGTGCAGAAGAGAGAGCCTGTAGCCAGCCACGGGTGCCCTTCTTGAACACAGCGCCATGGCAGTCCCTCTCAGCAGTCCCACCCGAGCTCAGGACTTGGGATAATGGAGCTCTGTCCCTTCTGATCCTGGGGACAACAGCAGAACTTTTTTCTGTAGGTTGAATCTAGGGCCATGTATCTTCAGACTCACTTAAGCCAACAGTCATTCTACCATAGCCCCCATGCTTCATCTCTAAAATGCTCTTCTGAATCTGAGGCCCCAAAAGAACCAGAACTGTGAGCATAAGGTAGGTGGGTACATGAGGGTTCCGTCTGGGAACTGCCTGAGGGCAGACTCAGCTGTCCTGAGATATAGGCAAATTGTGTCCCCTGCATGCAAAACATGGGGCCCTGGATTGGGCCCTGCTTCCCGCTCCTAGGTGTGGCCGGAACAGCCTAAGAGCTGTTTGGCAAGGGCCTCCCCTAGACTCCAGCCTGAGTGAAAGTTCTTGTTCTCTTTTCTCCCCAGGCACAGGCCAAGGAAGTACGTGGGGCCATGCCATTCCTTCTGCCTGCTCCTCCAGAAGCTGAGAGGCCCTCTCAAGAGGCAGGATAGAGCCCATGTGGGACTTTTTTTTTTTTAAGTTTGTTTATTTATTTATTTTGAGAGAGAGTGGTGGGGGGGTAGGGGAAGAGAGAGAGGGAGAGAGAGAATCCCAAGCAGGCTCCGTGTTGTCAGCATGAAGCCCAATGCAGGGCTTGATCCCCACAAAAACCGTGAGATCATAACCTGAGCCGAAAACAAAGAGTCAGATGCTTAACTGTTTAACGGACTGAGCGACCCAGGCTCTCCTATGTGGGACTTCTGACTGGTGGATCAGACCTTTCTGTCTTTCCAGCTGGAAAGCAGGTAACAGAGGCCACCAGCCTGCCATGGGAGCCCCTGTGCCCAAGTCAGAAAGAGGAAGGTGGCCCATATTTCTTTCCCAATTATGCCCTGGAGCGGGGGGGGGGGGGGGGGGGGCAAAAGCAGCACCCCACCCCCTGACCCCAGGGCTGCCCACAATCAGGCTGCAAGACCAGCCAAGACTGCGGCCAGCTCCAGTCTTCCACCCTAAGAGTCCTGGAGCAACTGGGCTGGACTCCAACTGTCCTGAGCCAGCCAAACTGCTTCCACTCTGCTGCTACCCCAGGTCCCAGCTCCAACTTTCTGGCTGTACATGTCTCTTCTCCTCAAAAGGTAGGCTCAGCTGTGGGGACAGTGAAGCAGCAACCCAGGACAAAGCAACCTCCAAGGCTCCAGGCCTGATATGACCCACAACTCTCCACACACTTGAGTGCAGACTCTATCAGTGTCTCCAAACACTGGTCATTGGTGCTTCGAGCAATAGGGTCTGGAACCCTACACTGGATACCAAAACTAGAAATGCACACACATACTTCACCCTCATCGGATGTGGCTGTGTCTCCCACCTAAATGCAATCAGCTGTGAAAGGCAAGGGCAGGGAAGGCAGGCCCACTTTTGTAGCCAGGTTGTGGCTCACCCAGGCGTCCCTTTGATGTCAGAACAGAGACCCAGCATGCACTCTAGGTGAAAACAGAAGGGGGCTGGCAGTGAGCTCACTCTAGAATCTTCTGTGGCTCCCAGCTCCTTGCTTTGGGGAGCTACCCAAGGGCCTCTCCCCAACCTGGGCCAGCCTCTTAGGCACAGCACAGGCATGGCCACCAGAGGGCACAAATGTCCCTCTGAACTCCCGACAAAGCTTTCCCCCTTGGCTTGGGAATGAATGCTCCCCAGGCTGCTGCTTCTCAGGGGGCAGAAATGAAGCAGGTCTGCGGCACCCAGGTGGCTCAGTCAGTTAAGCATCAGACTTCGGTCATGATCTCGTGGTGCTCCTTCACGATCTCATGGCACTTCAGATCCTCTGTCCCCCTCTCTCTCTGCCCCTCCCCCACTCCCTCCCCCCACTCCCAACCCCTCTTGTGCTCTCCCTCTCTCAAAAGTAAATAAACTTTAAATATATAAGTATAATATTAGTATTATATAAGTATAATATATAAGTATATATATATATACTTATATGCTTATAAGTATATAATATATAATATATAAGTATACTTATATATTATAGATTATACTTATATAGGTATAATATATATACATATATAATATTATTTAATTTGTATTTATTTTTATATTATTTAATTATATATTATATTTTATATTTATAAAATATATGCATTATATTTTATATATTTTATATTTATTATTTATTATTATTTATATTTATTATTATTATATATTTATATATATTTTATATATTTATAAATTCTATATTATTTAATTATATATTAAGTTCTCTGCCTTCAAGCCATTTTCAGTCCTGCAGGTGTGGGAGGCAGATCCTGAGACCAATATACAACAGAGAGGTACTGACCCAGCCTGGGGACAGCAGGACACATGGGGAGGGGTTAAAAGGGGCAGGAGACCCAGCCTGCTTTCTGGGAAGGACCAAGCAGCTGCCCTTAGCAGCTTCCCTCCCCTGCAGACCTGTGTCCTGTGGGCCCTCCCTTTTTCTCCTTTCAATTTCTCTCAAATCACCTCTTGTCCCTCCTCACTTTAGGAAGGAAAGCCTGGCGAATTCTCCCTTCTTTCCTCCCACTCACACCTTCAGTGAGCTCAGGGTTAGCCGTTCAGCCTACCAGTAGCATTTATTGAGCATCTGCTATATGCCAGGGGTGGGAGTTGGGGAGGCAGAGCAGTGGTGTTGCAGGGCCAGCAGGCCCGGCATCCCAGGCAGACAGGCAAGGTGTAGGAGGCTTGGGGTGCTGGGCTGTCACTCTGCCATCGTGGGGCCCCGGCAGAAGTTCTGGTTATAGAAGTGCTGGTTGTCCCTGGTCAGGGCCGTGCCCAGCTGGGCCCAGAAGCTGCGCTGGCCACTGGGCTGGTGGGGCCAGAGGAGGACGCTCTGGCGGCAGAGGCGCTGGCGCAGCCGCACGTAGCGGGAGCGGTGGGCGTCAGGGCGCAGGATCACCAGCACCACAACGTCCTTGCGGTCCTCCAGCAGGCGCTGCTGGGCCAGCAGAAAGCTGGCGCGCAAGAGGCCGCTGACCCTGTCTGTGTGGGCCAGCACAAACAGCATCTTGCGGCTGCTGTAAACTGAGGCCCACAGGTTCTCAAAGAGCGTTTTACCGGGTAGCCAGTCACGTTCCTCCAGGCACAGGCGGAGCGCTCGACGTCCACGGCGCTCCTCTAGCCGTACCCGCAGCTCGTTGTACACCCAGTCGGCCACCGCGCTCTGTGCCTTGTCGAAGACCACAAAGGCATCATAGGGCAGGGCATCCGCGCCCCGCCGCCACCCTCGCCGGGGCAGCCAGGCCAGGCACAGGTGGAAGCAGTACCAGAGGTCCCAGCCACAGAGGTGGTGCAGCATGGGCACGGCCAGGCCCAGGGCCACGGTCAGCAGTGAGAGGCCAAAACAGTCCCAGGAGAGGGCCTCATCCAGGCAGAGGCGCAGATCCTGCGCAAAGATGCTGCGGCCCTGGAGCTGACCTGGACTGCCACACTTGACGTGGCTGGGCAGGCCGGGCACTGCAGCCTGCACCTCCAGCAAGAAGTCCACGAAGGCCGCCCCACAGGCGCAGTGCAGGGGGTTGCCAGTCACATCTAGGACTTTCAGGGTGCCCGCTAGAGAACCGAACCAGGAGGGCTCCACTGTCTTGAGGGCGTTGGCACTGAGGTTGAGCTCTCGCAGCCTTGTGGCCAGAGCAAAAAAGCTGGAGGCCACGAAGCTGATGCTGTTGCTGCTGAGGTCCAGCCTCTGGAGCTGGGTCCCCTTAGGCAAGCTGCCGTTGCTCAGGGCCTTCAGCTGGTTTCCCGCCAGGTCCAGGGCTTCCAGCCTGGGGAGGAGGACCAGGCTGCTCCAGTTGAAGAAAGCCAGATAATTGTCACGGAGACGCAGCAGCCGCAGG
This sequence comes from Panthera uncia, assembly GCF_023721935.1. Lineage (NCBI taxonomy): Eukaryota > Metazoa > Chordata > Mammalia > Carnivora > Felidae > Panthera > Panthera uncia. The sequence continues at coordinate 19,778,213 of NC_064816.1, forward strand.
CTCTTGGGGAGGTTGTCCAGGGTGCGTGGCAAGAGGGTATGCAGGCGATTCTGGGACAGGTCCAACCGGACCAGGCTCCTCAGGCCTCGGAAGAAGCGGAGATACAGGTCTCCCTCGGCCCACATCCGGCTCAAGGCATTGCCGCTGAAGTCCAAGGCCCGCAGCGAGGCGCTGCAGAGCTGCTGGGACACACGGCTGTGGATGTCGTTGTGCGCCAGGCTGAGATAGCGCAGGGCTGGCAGCTGTGCCACAAAGCTGAGGTTGTGACCCACGCCCTGCATGCTGAAGGGCTGGCTGTTGTAGCTGAGGTCTAGGGCCTCCAGCTGCGGCAGCTCCGTGAAAGAGCGCCCATGGTACAGGTCCAGCTTGTTATGGGACAGGTCCAGCACCTGCAGGCTGGTCAGCGGCATAAATTGTGAGCCGTTGACTGCCTGCGAGATGCTGTTGCGGCTCAGGAGCAGGCACTGGAGGCGCGAGAGCCGGGCAAACATCTCTGGCTGGATTGTCACTAGGTTGTTCCGTGACAGGTCCAAGGTGAAGTTGAGGGTCTTGCAGCCTGGCATGAAGCCCTCGGAGCTAGGGGTGCCCAGTGGGCCCGGAGCTAGGTCCCCAGATGGCAGCCGGACTCTCTCCCCACCATCCACCTCCCCCGTGGCAGCCGCCAGCTCCATGGCTCCACTTATGCGGTTGTCTGACAGGTCCACGTATCGCAGGCCAGGGAAGGCCCCGAAGATGCTGAGCTGGGCCTGATTGATGAAGTTCATCTGCAGGTGCAGACTCTGGAGCATGGGCAGGTGGGCCAGCGACCGGAGCGTGGTCTCGCTGAGCGAGCGGAAGAAGATGCCGTGCATGTCCAGCTGCTGCAGGGAGAGCAGGCTCCCGAAGGAGGGCGCCAGATGCAGGTGGGCAAAGGACACCTTCTTGTGGTAATTGAAAGACAAGTTGAGTCTGCGCAGCTGGGCCAGGCCCTGGAAGGCTGTGGTTTTGGTGATGCAGTCGTATAAGAAGTTCTCACTCAGGTCCAGCACCATGAGGTTGCCCAGGGCATGGAACCATCTGGGGTTCAGGTTGTAGAGAGAGCTGTCCTTCAACACCAGGCCTTCGAGGTGGCGCAGGTGGCTGAAGGTGTCAGGGTGCAGGTGCGGGAAGCCCTTGGGGCACTCCATACAGGGGTTGCGGGCGTGGTCACAGCGACGGCAGTTCCCACCCACATCGAGCACACGCAGGGCAGTCAGGTTGGCCAGGTCCTCAGGTGCCAGGGTGATGATGTGGTTGTAGGACAATAGCAGGTACTCCAGGCTGGGGGGCAGGCCGCGGGGCACCGCAGTGAGGTTGTTGTACTTGAGTGACAGGTGTGTAAGGTTGCCCAGGCCAAGGAGGGCGCCCGGGGCCACCTGCAGGGCCTGCGGGCAGGGGTTCTTATAGTAGCAGTTGCCATCCAGGAACAGGAAGCGCAGGGAGTGCAGCCCTGCGAGGTTGTCAGGGTCCAGCACCAGGATGTTGGTGCGGCTCAAGGACAGGGACACGAGGGAACTGGGCAGGGCAGGGACTGTCGTGATGCTGTTGTAGCTCAGGTTCAGCTCCTCCAGGGTGGGCACGGCCAGGAAGGTGTGGGGCTCAATGGTCATGTGACAGGGGAAGTGCATGGGGCTGAGGCTGGCGGGTGGGCAGTTCCATTTGAGGTTGAGACGCCGCAGGCTGGACAGGTGGACAAAGTCGGAGTCGTGGAGGTGGTGGATGCGGTTGGAGTACAGGGAAAGGCTGGTGACGTTACCACGGGGCGCTGCTGCCGAGAAGTGGGGCACGGACTTGAGGAACAGCCAGTCGCAATTCACCAGGCCGTGGCGCTGGAGCTCACAGGGCAGGAAGGCAGGCAGGGTGCCCTGGGCCAGGGCCATGGCCAGCATGGCAGCCTGCACCAGGAGAGACAGGGGGTGCAGGGCACCACAGCAGGGGCCCTGCGGGACTGTGAGTATGCAGCCCCAGCCCAAATCCACCTGCCCCCCTTCCTGGGGTCTCCCAACAGGGCTCCTAAACCCTCTCCCCAAGCCTTCCCCGGGGAGGCTCTTGCCTCTCGGCCCAGCACCCACCCCACTTCTAGGCCTCACGGAGAACTTAGACTCAAGTCTCAGACCCAGCCTTCAACTCAGAATTGCTTCTGCAACCTGGAATCCAGAATCACGATCTAGAACTTTTACTCAAAACCAAACCCCAGCCAGACAGGAGAGCCAGGCAGGCAGTCAACAGGCCCACCAGGTTCTCTCTGACTTTCCCTTTTCCTTCCTCAGAGGTCATTTCTCTTCCTTCCTGAGCAAGGAGTCATCTGGCTCCCTTCCATGCAGCCACCCTGAAAAGCCCCCTGTGTCCTCTACCAACTTCCCCCAACTCCTCCCTCTCCCTTTGGCCAAGTCCCAGGAAGGAATGAGGGTCTTCTGCTGGGGTCCAGGCTGAGGGCCACCCAGGACCCTGGCTGGGATGGGCACTGCCCAGCTCTTCCCCCTCTACCCACCTCTCCCAGCCCAAGCACTCAACCCACTGTAGGTCAGAACAGATCAGAGCGGGTGGGCAGCAACGGGCCAGACAGAGCCTAGTCCTGTCGTGTCCACCTTGCTTGTAGCCCCCTTGCCTCCACTGATTGAAGCCCTAGGCCTCAGCCTTCTTATCCACACAATGGGTTTGGGTCTCATTGCCTAGAGAAAGGCGCCTGGTCTGATATCTTCAGGGTTCAGTGAGTGTCCCCAGGGCCAGGTTGGGGGATAACCCCCTTCACTATTGTCTGCAGCCACCAAACCCACCTCTCCCTCACCACTTCCCACTGCCCCCCTTCCCTGGGGGGCTGAGGGCTGCTGTCCTACCATGACAGGGAGTGGGGGCTTCTCCAGAGGGTCTGGATGGCAGACTGGGCAGCGATGGCAGAGAAGAATGCCTGGAGCTCGCAGACCCTTCCCACAGTGTAGGCTCAGAGAACAGAGGAAGTGAGAATTTAGAAATAACACAGTAGCCCCCTCCCTCGCCCCCATCCTGCCCACAGCGAGAGGTGGGGGGTGGTGTGGTGAGTCAGAGGCCATTTGCATAGGCAGACACAGACAGCCCCTTCACTCCTTCCTCTTTCCACTCCCCCACTGCCCCCCACCCTATCCCAACAGTGTGCCACAGCTGGAGAGGGCCTCATACATGTTATCAGGGAGAGACGGAGGCCCAGAGCCCAGTGTCAGGCCAATGAGAAACCGGAATTGAGGGCAGTGCTGGACGTGGGCTGGGCGTGCTGACCTGATGTCAGGGCCCCCTGTCCCAAGAAGACTCTCACCCTCACACCCCAGCCCCTCGGCCCCTGCCCCAAAGGGAGCTCTCTCGGGGCAGTGGTTCCCACATCTGCCCTTTTCCTGTCCCTGCGGCCCCGTCCCCAGAGCTCTGCAGGGCCTGACATACTCGGGAGCACAGCAGCATTGGCCCCAGCCAGGCTGCACCTGCCTCCACCACAGCTAGCCACTTCCTCCAGGAGCAGGGCTTCCTCATCTGCATCCCCAGTGTGCCTGGGGGCCTGTCCAAGCACCTACCCCACCCCACAGCTGGGCCAGCTGGGTGGATCTTCACATGCTCCCTCTGACCCAGCAGATCATAACAGGCCCAAAGTCTCAGGGTGACCTGGGCCCCTCAGCAAGTCTTGTTGGCTCCACCTTCAGAATCTGCCCATCGCCCACCATCTCCACATTCACCGGCCTGGCCTGAGCCGCCATCATCTCTTCCTAGACCAGTGCAGTTACCACCAAGTCGTGGGTTGCCCTGCTTCTGCTCTCCTACCCCACCGCCTATTCACATTGAGCCCCTAAGTCATGTTACGTCCTTCCTCTGCTCAGACTCCTCCTTGGCCCTTTCTGGAATCAAAGGCACAGTCCACATAATGGCCAAAAAGGTCCTATGGGATCTGGCCTCCCATTGCCTCCCCGACTGGTCTCCACCCACACTGGCCTCCTTTCTCTGGCTTGAATAGTCCCATGCAGTTTCCCACCCCAGGGCCTTTGGACTTACTGTTCCCTCTGCCTGGAAGCTCTTTTCCTAGATATTAACATGGCCCCTTCCATTGCCCCCTTTATATCTCAGCTCACACATTACCCTCTGGAGGCCTTCCCCAACCTTCTTTTAAACCTCTCACCCTGGATCTGGCACTCCTAAGCCCCTTTTACCTGCTGCTTTTCTTCGTCCTAAGTTTTTACCTGCTAACACATCATACCATTGATTTTCCATGGTTTCTTGTAGTTTGTCTTATTCCCCTGCTGGAATGTCTGCTTCTTAATGGCAAGAGTCTTTTTGTCTGTATACCCAGGGCCGAGAGTGCCCAGAACATCATAAGGTGGTCACGATTTGCTAAGCCCATGAGACTCCAGCACTCAGCTCTGGGCAGGCACAGAATGTCTCTGAATGATGGCTGGATGAATTAATGAATGAACAAATAGGGCTTTGGCTTGGGCTAGATACCTGCTACCCTTGCTTTTCCATGCCCACCTCTGGGTGGCTATCCTGGAAGGTAGGTTCCAGGCTGCCAGGCATCCAGCTGGCACACAGGCCCAGGGCTTTAGCAGTGTGGGGGTGATGGCACGGTCTTCCTACCCACCTAGGAACCAGTGTTTGGGGGTGGATGAGGACAGGCCACCCTCTCTAGATCCTGACTAGGGTTCCAGCTCTCCTCTTTGTAATTCTAGGGTCTTTAGTAGGGGCTGGGAAAGGCCTCAGGGATGGGACACTCCCCTGAGTCCCAGCCCAAGATGTGCTCCCCAAAGAAAGGACAGTGCCCATTCAGCAGCTGAGTCCCAGCCACTGACCCCTCATGTCACCATCCCTACACACCTCCCACCTGGCATAGGAGGGGTCTCCCACCCCCTTCTCAGGTACAGACTGAATTTCTGGCTCCCGCTGAATCCCAAGCCTAAAGAGTCCCTCCCAGAGACCCTGGGACCAGGGAGCCAGACCCTTGTGGGCAGAAACGCAAATATGAGGGAGAGGGCCAATGAGCTGACAGGTCTGCACGCACACACACACGTGTGGACTGGAGACACCAAGATCCAGAGGTCCAAGATCCATGCCGCAGCCCCAAAGAGGCCAGGAAGCCCAGCAGGCAGAACGTACCCAGTGTGGCAGACTGAAGAATGCCCCAAGGAGATCCACATCCTAATCCCCAGAATCTATGAATATGTTACTATACAGGATAAAAGGGGCCTTGCAGGTGGGAGGAAGTGAAGGATCCTGAGCGGGGAGAGTATCTGGGGACGAGCGGGGAGGTGAATATAATCACAAGCATCCTTGAGACAGAGGCACAGGGGGTCTGACTACTGAAGGAGGCATGTGACCGGGAAGCAGGATCAGAGATCCCACCTCTCTGGTTTGAAGATGGGAGCAGGGAATGCAGGCAGCCTTTCAAGCAGGACAAGGTGACAGATGCTCCCCCCCTCCTCCCAAAGGAACAAGTCCTGCCAGCAACTGGATTTCAGCCCTATCAGACTTTGACCTTGTTAGGTTCACAAGAAGTGCTAAGATAGTAAATATGTGGGGGTTTAAGCCACTAAGCTTATGGTATTTTGTTACAGCAGCCACAGGACACTAATACACCCAGATGCTCCATATCACCGTGAAGGTGTGCCTGCCTTTTGGGCCAAGCTCCTGTCAACAAGGGGACCTGTGTGAGGCTTGTGTTCTCACGCACACAGACACACGTCTTCCCATACACCTGTAGCCAGGAGTGCTGGAGCCCTACCTAACAGGCTCACAGACCCACTTCGAAGGTGAAAGCATGCAGTTATATACACGGGGCCTCCCGATTCCCAGTGTCAGAGGTGGATCCCTCAGGGCCAGACTCAGGTGTTGATTTAAAAATATTTTATTCTTTAAAAAATACAGCATTCAACCATCTTATTCTGCAGGGACACCCTACCCCAGCCCTGACTAAACCCACCCCTGTGGCCAAGGCTTCTGGGATGTGCTAGGATCCTAGTCTCAGTTCCCCTGGGGGCCAAGCTCATTCTAGGCTCCCTACCCAGCGCCCTTGAGCCAGGCAGGCAGGGTCCCCAGACCCCCTGGGCACACAGATGAGAGGCAGGGACAGCAACAGGGAAGGTCACAAGATGTCAGCTCCAGTGGCTCTCAGAAGCTGCAAGAGTGTTCTGTCAGCAGCCCTCCTGCCCCACAAGAAGCAACCCTCCCCTGGAGCCCAGGCTGGAAAGGAGGCAGGTGGCCGGGAGCGGTGGGGCACACAGCCCCACAGTCCACATATCGGGGCAGCTTAGGTCCGGCCACCTAGCTGTCATCCCCGTTCTCGCCAGGACCACGGATGAGGCGCTTGTGGCCCCGCTTGCCCCCTGGGCCCTTGGGCTTGGCGAAGGCCTGCTTGAAGGCGTGTTGTTTGGGGTGCACCTCGTCGTAGAGGAACTCGGCTGTCAGCTCCGCCCCATCTCCAATCTCAATCTGCATGGGGCAAGGCAGTGGTCTGGTGGGGGGCCCCTGACACATACCACCCTTGGTCACCTCCACTCCTAGGGCAGCCCCTTGACCTCTCACACTCTAGCCTTGGGGTCTCCTCCCAGATCCCCCCACCTGGAATGCCACCTCCAGGAACACATTGCTGGGGCCCACTGCCCTGCATGCCTTGGTGACACCCTATCTGCCTTTCAGACCCTGGGAGAGCAGAGTCATGGGCAGCCAAGACAAGGGCTTGTCCATGCCACCAGTCAGATGGGCACCTTGGGAATGCATGCTACCCCTTGGGCCTCATCCACGTCCATCCCACAAGGCAATAATGACCCCTGCCCTGCCACTGTCTTGGGACTCCAATGCCCCATGTGGAGGGTGGTGTTAAAGGCCCCTTGGGAGATGAGGCTCTGGGGAATGGGCACCCACCTTCTTGGAGATCTCCAGCTGGAAGTCCTGCTCCACGGAGTCGAGGAGGCGACTCTTACAGCTGGAATAGAGCATGCGCTCCTTGATGCTGCACTTGTACCCCGGCATCGAGTAGATGAACACTGTGGGGGATGGGGACGTGAGCAGAGGCTGGGGGACCTGCTGACCCATGCCCCCTGCAGCAAGCCCACCCAGCCATAGGCCAGTGCTGCTTCTATTCAGCCACGGGCGTGGGGGCGCTGCTGTGGCCACTCACCCACAGACTCAAGGTGGTCCCCCTCATGGGTGTGCTTGTAGAGGAAGAAGTGGTAGCGGGCAGCATCTCGGGGCACCCTCGAGGGCAGCTGGGCCACTTCCGTGGGCTCTGTGTGCACCAGCTCAATGGTCTCCCGCTCCAGGTCCAGCTTCTACCAAGGGTAAGGGCGAGGTGAGGGCCTGAGCGGCAGAGGGCCCGGACCCACCCTAGCAAACAAGAAGTCCCCAAGGTGACAGGCAGGAGTCTGACTGTGGTCTCCCTTTCCCAGGATTCCCCACCTCAGTGGCCACCCACCATGGGGTCCCTGCGAAGAGGCCACTCCTGAGTCCCCACCTCTGCCTTTGAAAGCTCTATGAGAGGAGGAAGTCCCACCAGGGGCAGTGGACAGGACAGTGGGGAAGGTCTCCACCTGAGGGAGAGGCCTCTTGGGGGACACATCATTTTGCTTGGAATGGGGAAGTCTAGGAGCACTTGGCTAGCTCAGTCAGTGGAACATGTGACTCGATCTTGTGAGTTCAAGCCCCACATTGGGGCTTTAATGTTTTTACTTATTTTTGAGAAAGAGAAAGAGCACAAGCAGGGGAGGGGCAGAGACAGAGGCAGACACAGAATCTGAAGCAGGCTCCAGGCTCTGAGCTGTCAGAACAGAGCCTGACACAGAACTCAAACTTGTGAACCGCGAGATCATGACCTGAGATGAAGTCGGACACTCAACGGAGCCACCCAGGAGTCACAGGCATAGGGCTTACATTAAAAAAAAAAAGAAGGCGTACCTGGGTGGCTCAGTTAGTTAAGTGTCCTTCTCTTGATTTCTTTTTTTTTTTTAATGTTTTATTTAAAATGAGTGGGGGAGGGGCAAAGAGAGGGGCAGAGAGAGAGGGGGACAGAGGCTCCAAAGCAGGCTCTGTGCTGACAGTGGAGAGCCCCATGTGGGGCTCGAACTCATAAACTGCAACATAGTGACCTAAGCTGAAGTCGGACGCTCAACTGACTGAGCCACCCAGGCGCCCCCCCCCCCTTTTTTTCAATTGTGTATTTATTTTGAGAGAGACAGAGAGAGAGACATAGCACATTTGAGCAGGAGAAGGGCAAAGAGAGAGAGAATCCCAAGCAGGTTCTGCACTGTCACTGTGGAGCCCAACGAGGGGCTCGAACTCACAAACCATAAGATCATGACCTGAGCCAAAAAAACCAAGAGTTGGATGCTTAACTGACTGAGCCACCCAGGCGCTCCCCGACTCTTGATTTAAAGTCATGATCTCACAGTTCAGAAGACTGAGCCCTGTGCTGGGGTCTGTGCTAACAGCGCAGAGGCTGCTTGGGATTCTCTCTTGCCCTCTCTGCCCCTCCCCTGCTCATGCATGCATGAGCACGTGCTTTCTGTTTCAAAAATAAATAAGTAAACATTAAAAAAAAAGAAAAAGAAAAAGAAAAAGAAAAAGAAAGAAAGCGGGAAGCCTAGGCCACTGGAGCAGAAAGACCCAACCTGGGGAAGGGGGCAGTCAGGGGAGCTGCAGAGGGAGTCTAGGACAGGAAGGGGCTCAGGTCTGAGGAGTCAGTGTGAACTCCAGGCTGAGTACGTGTACACAGTAAGAAGGGCAGAATGAGGGACAGTGTCTCACACATGTCCCTGCATGTGAGCAAGGACTGGGCAAGGCAGGGGAACACATTGCATCTACTGTATGAGGCATCTGCACTCAAACAGGAACAGGGAGCGACAGGGGAGCAGGAGGGGGGACAGTGGGTCCCCGCAAGTACATAGGTGAGCTAAAGAGGACAGACTGGGTACTGAATGCACATCCGTGCACATGTCTGAGCAAGAGCAGGGGAGGGGCACGGTGTGCCCTGCATGTGTGCCTGGGGCAGGGACAGGCACCCACCAGCTGGATGTAGTTGATAGTCTTCTGTTTGAGCTGCTGAAGTGCCCTCTGGGCTGCCGGCTGCAGTGGGAAGGTGAGGCCCTGCAGGGTCTGGTGCTTGCTCTCCACGCTGATCTCTGTCTTCACCTGGGGACGAGTAAAGAGTGAGTGAGGCCCTTACCTGCCTAACCAGGGTGTAGCCCTACTGGAGCACAGGCCCGGCCAGCTGGGCCCAACGTTACCTGGAGGGCCTCAGGGTGGGACTTTTGACCATTGGTCTGGTGCACTCACCTCGTTAATACGGATCTGCTGAAGCTCTCTCTCAGCTGAGGTCAACGGGGCGGGCGCTGCACAGGACGAGAGGTGCTTCTGGTACCCAGCAAAGGAGAGGTCATCCTGGCCAGTGGATGCAGAAGCATAAATGGGCACCTTGGGTTGCTGGGCTGGCAGAAGCCCACTGAGCACCCCAGCTTGCAGCCCCTGGACTTTCCCAGCCCTCTCCACTCCTCCCCAAGCCTGGCACCCACTTCCTATGTGACCCTGCATAACATCCCACACTCTGTGGACCTGTGATCCCAGCTGGGTGGGGCCTGGCCTAGGGAGCCTACCTTCACAGTCCCAAAGAGCTCATCCTTGATGTGGCCGCCCCCAAACTCCTTCTTCACTGTAGCCCGTGTGGCTGCATACAGCATCTTCAGCCGCACCTAAAGGACAGGAGCTAAGCTGTGAGACCCATCCGGGCAGCACTGTCTCTCTAGAGAAGCAGGCCAGAGCTTCTGGGTGGGGACCAGGTCATCGCTTTGTGCCCATATACCCAGCAGAGGGCGCAGCAGGGTGCGAGGATGAGAGTGGGTGGAGCCTCCCCAGCCCAACATCTCTGCCTCCCAGAGCCAGGCTGAGGTGGCTGGGGGGCCTCTGGGAGACATCAGGCTCCAAGCACAGGGCCTTGTCCTGTTTCAGACTCTGAGGCAGGACCTGGTATCTCTCCCCTTGGACTTCCCAGGGCAGGGTCTTGTTATTTCATTCAGATCCAACTTTCCCTCTCCCCTGGTCTGGGAACTGGGCAGGGATCCCTAGGACTCACAGGAGAATTGTCAGGTGACCAGGCGAGGAAGAGCCACTCGAAGCCCTGGGCGTTCTGCGAGTCCAGGCGGTAGAGCAGATAACAGGGCTGCTGGGCATCCAGCAGCGGCAGCACGGCCCTGTCGTAGTCCTGGTCCCAGCAGCCCGCCAGCTCCCGCGAGGCACCTAGCACGAGCTGCTCTGGGGGCAGAGGCCGGGTGAGCCAAGGAGTAGCCATCTCCCATACCCACCTCAGACCTTGGGCCTTCTTGGCTGGGGCTCAGGTCTGCCGGCCACTCCACCCACCGTTCCCTGGAGCCCCCAAGCCCCTGAAAGATGAGGCTACGTGACTGAATCTGTGAACGAGCGAACGAATGAATGAAGCACAGAGCTGCCAGCTATATGAACGCACGCACATATGCACAGAAATGGCCTCGAGAATGCTCCCACAGATAACTAAGCACGGACAAACACGAGAAGACATGTGGCTGCATTGCCCACAGCCACCAACAATGCAGTCCCCTCACGATCACCCACACACTCAGACCCACCCCACTGGCATGGCTGCTCAGGCACAGCCCCACTGTGTCACTTCCTGTTCCCCTCCTCCCTTGGCCTAAGATTCTAGGGGAACCTGCAGCACACCATTCTCAGAACAACTGTGCTGAGGGAGGTGGGGCCTAGCCTCAGGCCACAGGGACCTGCCAGAGCAAAAGCATGTGGGAAAGAGGGAGACAGGGGCTCTTATCAGATACTATATAAATCTGTACCCTGTTGCTACTGGCCAGCTGTAGTCCCCTCCCCTCCAAATTAACAAACCTCTTAACGCCTGGGGTCAATAGGCCGGCCACCTCCCTGGCTGGTGCACACTGGCTGAATGGGCCATTGAGGCTGGACATATACTTGACCTATCCACCCACAGGGTCTTGGGTGGGCACCCAACATCAGCCCAGGGGTGCACAGTCCCGGGGTGGCAGAAGACCTGGGGCAAGCGTTAATCAACACCTGGCCAGGGGGTACCTGACCACCAGGCCCTCCTGATGAGGGCCAAACATGCCAGGCCCACCAGCCCAGCTGCCTCTCTGCAGGCCTCGGACTCCTTGCCTATCCTCCTAGAACTCAGATGGGGTCAAGGGTGAAAACCAGCAGGCAGTCGGCCCAACAGTACTGCCAACAGAGTTTAATTTGTTGCCAACATTTTCAAAATGGGAAGTTTTACATAATAAGTGGAATTAACGGATACTCTAGAAGGAGCTCAAGCCTCACTCAGTAGGAGATGGGCAGTGGCTCCCTGTCAGGGTGCCTGAACCTTCCTGGGGACTCCCAGGTGCCCCAACAACTAAAATGTAGAACAGAGAGGGGCGCCTGGGTGGCTTGGTCGGTTAAGCGTCCGACTTCGGCTCAGGTCATGATCTCACGGTCCGTGAGTTCGAGCCCCGCATCGGGCTCTGTGCTGACAGCTCAGAGCCTGGGGCCTGTTTCGGATTCTGTGTCTCCCTCTCTCTCTCTGCTCCTCCCCTGTTCATGCTCTGTCTCTCTCTGTCTCAAAAAAATAAATAAACGTTAAAAAAAAAATTTAAAAAAAAATAAATAAATAAAAAAATAAAATGTAGAACAGAGATAAGAGCCCACCTACAGATTCCTCCTGGTAAACATTAGTAGAGGTGTCCTGTCTGGGAGGCGACAGGGAAGGCTGAGAGCTAAGGTTGATGAGTCTATCTCTTCGGGGGGCAGGGAGGCTGTGGCCTGTCACCGCGGGAAGCCTTCATTCTTGACCTACTACAGTGACCACGACCTGACCTCTGAGGGCATCTGAACTTGGGGACCCTGGACAAAATCTAGCACAGATCTGGAACTAAAGTCTGGGGTGAATTCTGGGTCTGGGTAGAACTTGCTTTGTACCAATTCAATGGGTGAAAAGTTAGCTGGGCACCAAGCCCATTTGGGGGGTTGCCTAAAGGGCCCACTACTGCTGGCTACCAAGGATTCATGGGGCACCCAGCCCACGCCCAGTGTCTGTACCCATCACCTCTAGGGACAACCCTTAGCACGAAGGGAAGGGGAGGAGTCGCCACCAAGCCTCAGCCTCATCCTCTACCTCCCCAAACCCTCCCCCCACTTCAAGCCTCAGCTCAAGCTCACCCACTCCCACCCCAATATGAGGAGCACCCACCCTGTGCAAACCTCAGGTTCCCAGTGTCCAGGCCAAGGCTCGGCCAAGGCTCAGCCAAGCCTGGAATCCCCCGGTCATGTTGTCAAACCAAGCTGGGCATGAGTCCCTTTGCCCTGTTGTAGGGGCACTTCCCAAGGGCAGGGCCCCAGCTTCTCCTTGGGACTCCCCCCCGGCCACACCAGCCTGCCTATCATAGAGGGAGGTGAGTGGCACTTGCCACATGGGGCAGTGCCTGGCCTCACTGATCTCCTGCTCCCATGCCCAGCATAGCATCCTGGCTAGGCCTCTGACCCCCACATAGCCTCTGGGGAGCTGGACAGGACCTCTGGGCAGGGCCCTCCTTGCTGTCGTCCCAGCTTTTGTTTCTTGTTCTGTGTAACAGGGGTAATGATCATGCCCACCAGTGACGCTCTCCTACAAAGCACCTCCAGTCCCCAGAGGGAGCAAGTGAGGTCCTGAAGGGGATAGAGGCAAATGTCCCGGCAGCTCTCAGAGAAGCAGCTGGGTCTAGCCCCCCCGCCTATGCCCTAGCTTATCAAAGGGGGCAGTACGGGGCACTCACCGTCCTCAATGACGACTTTGATGAGCCGGATAGAGCCAGCCCGTGCCTTGGCGAAGAATTCCTTCAGCTCTTCGGTGGCTACAAGAACAAGAAACATGGTGAGGGATAAGCAGGCAGCGTGAGCAGGGTGGGCAGGGACACGTTCAGGGCCGGCTCCGTCCTGTGGGGTCTGGTGGTGGAGCTGGGAGCTGGGTTAAATATGGCCCCCCCATGTGACTGGGAACCTGACACGGTCCACAAACATAAGCTCCCAAATTTAGCCAGCAGTGTGGCCCGCTGGCTGAGATAGCTCTGGTGACAGGGTAGGCAGGGATGGGCCAGCACATTCAAGGATGGGGCAGGCTCTGGGCCAGGCCAGGCTAACCAGAGTGAATGGCCCCCAACTGTCCCCTGTCCCCTGCCCCCTAGGAAGGCCCAGCACTGAAGTGGCCTCTGACACTCCCAGTTCTGTCATATGCACAAACACAGAAATACATGAACACATGCCCCCAGTATGCACTGACCACTATGTCCGGTAACACACACATGCAATCACACGTACACATACACGCACACGTGCACCACCTGTTGCATGTGCCATCAGGTACGTGCTCAGTCCAGCACATGTGAATATAACACATAAACATCTATGTGACACAGTGGAGGAGAAATGCAAATACCCTCACACATGACAACATATTCAGCTGGTCAAACATAAATGGACACACACATTTCGACACACAAACATACACAAGAACACAGTCCCCAGAGTGCTAACAAACACATAGGCAAATGCAGAACCCGGCTAAGACATGTCCAGGCAAGAAGATGTACAAAGCATACACACAAACACACACGCATGCACACCCAGCCCACCAGCCAGGCTGCCTAACCCTGAGAGGTCCTGAGCCCAGCCCTAGCACAGCCCTGCCCTAGCACAGCCCTGCTAGGGGCACTAAGTCCCCAGCCCTTAGGCAGTCCAGAATGCTCCTAGAGGAGGAATGGCAATCAGGAACTCTCCAAAACAGACCCTGTCTTGGTCCTTGGGTCACAGCTGGAAGATGACAGCCAATGACCAAGGACCCAAACACAGAGGTGAGACCAGGAATGTCACAGATCTACCAGTGGTAAAGACACAGAAACCAAAGTTCAAGTGAGGAGGGGCCCGACTTGGGTCTCTACGTGTGCTAGGGCCAGGCCAGCATGACCTTGAGGCTATCCAGGGGTCAGAAGAATTCTGCAGGAACACAGCTGGAGAGCTGAGGTCAGAGAGTATTTATAGGGCCCAGACTGGGCAGCTTGAGGGCAGGGGGTGGGGGCCTTTAGGAAAACAAACTCTGGTCATGTCCTCAGGGGCCCCTCATGCAGGGTGACCCTGAGCCTGAGAAGTCAGGCTGTGTACCATCCTCCATGGCCTCTGGGGGAGCAGGGTCCCAACCAAGTACCATGGCATAGAGACACGGTCCCACTGGGGGAGGACAGGGCTGCTTATCAGCAGACCCCAAGCAAATCCCTGAGGAAAAGCCTGGTCTCTGGGTCTCCACCTTTCCCATAGTTGTGTGTGACCTCTGACCTCACTGAGCCTCAGACTCATCTATACTGTGGAGCTAATACTCTCAAGGTGCAGAGGGCTGTGCTAAGGAGTAGATGGGGAAAAAATGCTCAGTAGTGCGGACTTTACGAATAATTGTTAAATTTAAAATTTTACTACTGTAAATTTACTACTGTAATGATGGCAGAGCAGGCTGTGCTGAACTGCCCTTTCCACCTGCTCAGACCTTCTGGGAGGGAAAGCCAAGAAGCTCCCCTAAGGGAGAGGCTGCCACACCCCTTCTAGAGTTACTAAGACAAAGTGACACCCCAGTAGTGGAAGAGACATTCCCCGCCCCCCACCCCATGACTCTTCAGCCACCATCAATAATCCAGAGGCCAGGCCTGGGACACCAGAGCCTCTATCATCAAAGATTCATGCTCCCCCCCCACCCTTCTGCCTCTGCTGCCCTGCCCTCCCCCTACCCCATAGCCTCAAGTTACAAGTCCCTCCCTCCCCCCCTCCCTCACCCTGCTCTGAGGTCACCAGATCCACAGGTATGGCCACACTGGGCTGGCATCTGGGCATCCAGGGCAATCGATCTCACCTTCCACCTCCCCAGGCCAGAAATGGGAAGGAGTGAGCTGCTCACGGGCACTTCCCAGTGATCCCCTAGCCAGGCCTGTCTCACCATGTGGGAAATGAAGGAGTGAGGCAGAGCCCTGGCCACAGGACCTGTCAGCCCTGAACAGGGAGCAGGGGCCACAGCTTCCGATCTCCTCCAGATGGAGGCAGCAGCAGTGACCAGACAAAGGGGAAGGAAGGGGCAGGTCCAGGGGGCAGTGTTCCCTTCTGTGGGCTGAGTCATGAAGCCACCCCTCCAACTCCTCCAGCTCCTTCTGGAGAAGCTGGCCCACCTGGTAGGAGGCTGGCCCTGACCCAGACTCTGGCCTTTTCTGGTCCTGTGGGGCGGGGCCAGGGAAACCCTATAGGCGGTCTAGCCACCAAGCAGCCACAACCACAAGCCAAGTCAAGATCCAGGCAGTCAGGCTGGTCGATGGTGGTGGTGTCCCCGGGCTGGGGATCCTGGTGTGGTGGGAGGAATGGCTGATGGCCAAACCACCAGGCTGTCTGGGCAAGCAGCCTGGGCTTTTCCCACAGGCCAGGAAGTCCTCCCAGGCTAGGGACAGAGGGGGACAATGAGGCCCCGGAGGGGTCAGGACACCTGGCTCCTGCTTCTCCCCAGCCAGTGTAAAGAGGAAACTAAGCCCTTGGGGAATGGGATGATGCTCTAGGCTGGAAGAGGCTTGGGGTAGGGAGAGCTGGCCTGGAGTCTCTAAAGCCAGGACCCTCCTCACAAACCCCATATTTGGACCCTCTTCTCTGCCTTCAGCCTGGAGCTGGAACCTTCTAACCCTAGCCAGGGCAGACTCAGGAGATCAGAGTGGAAAATGGTAGGGAGGTCAGAGGTCAAGGTCAGATTGGCAACTCTCCCCATCCCACTCTGAACGCCCTGTCCCAGGTTTTCCCCAGTCTAGCTTGCTCAAGTATGTGAGGGTCCAGGGAGGAGTCAAAGGTCAGGGACCCCTCCTCACACAGACACAAACCCATACAATCCTTACACAGACACATCTGCTACAGGCATCCATGGTAACAAATGCACATTGAGATGTACCCAAACTGTGCACACAAACACCCACAGACATGTGCACACAGTCACAAAACACTGATGCCTAAAGATGGTTCCATGCGACAGTGTCCATTCAATCAGCTATTAGTGCATGTGCATGAATGACCCTAGACATACACAAGCAGTCACATCCAGATGTGCACACCCAGGACTGTACACACAAGTGCACATGCGTGCACACTCCCCCAGATGTGCACATCCGGGTACACCCACCCCCAGAAAGGAACAAAAATATATAGATGGGCACACACAGGCACATCCCCCTCAGATGGGCACACAGATATTTCCACTACAGCTGTGTACATGCACACCCACTCCCAACTATGCACAGTAAGTCGCACGCCCCCATATGTGCCCACCCCAGGCGACCGCCGGCTGCAAAAGAGAACAGGAAGCTTCCCTAGGCTGGTGCCAGGGAGGAGAGAATGGCTGAGCGCCGGGGAGGGGGCGCAGCCTCGAGCGGATACCCTCGGCTCCCTGGCCGCCCACCGTCCTCCCTCACCGTGGATGCCCGTCTGGTGCGCCATGGCTCCGTGCCCCGCTCCACCAGCGCCCTTGGAGCCCTCGGCTCGGCCCTGGACCCGCTCTGCTCGCCTGGACCCGGAGGAGGAGGAGGATGTGGCGGCGGCCGCCCAGCCTCGCGCAGCTTCCCGGGCGGTGCCGCAGGACCCGGCCCAGAGCGCCCCGCCCCCGACGGGCGAGGCCGGGAGGGGGCGGGGACTCGGGGCCGCGCGTGCGCGCACCGTGCGTCTTGTTCCGGGTGAGACTTTCGCGCGGAGTTGATCGGCGTGTCCGCGCGCCTGCGCGTGCCTGTTTGTGGGGAAGAACGGGGCCTCCGTGTGGTCGGGCATCCGTGGGCGCACTCATGCGCGCGCGTGTGCCTATAGGCCGTGAGCCGACGGGTCTGTAGCCGGGGCGCGTCCGGGAGTGCGCGCGCGAGTCTCTGCGCCCCAATCTAGGTGGGTTTCCAAGTGGGGTGAGATCCGCGCGTACCCTCACTTATGGCCGGGAAGGGGTTTGCATGAGGATGGAAGCGCCTGTGTTTTTGAGCGGCATCCCTTTTCCTAGAGACGTTTCCTGAGCGCCCCCTCCGACGCACTGGCACCTCGAGGCGGGCCTGGCTGCAGGCCCTGCCCTGATTGTGGGAGCCAGACTGACCTACCTGGCAGTTAGCAAATGAACCTGTGGTGGCGAGGGCCCTGCCCAGAGAGCAAGGGGCCACTAGGAGGAGGTGAAGTTTGAGTGGAGACCTGGAGGTCAACCTGGCAGAGCGGAGGGAAAAGTTTTCTGAGAAGAGGAAACTACATGTGCAAAGGCCCAGAGATTGAAGGAGGGCCAGAGCTTGGCGAGTGAGTAACTTCCCAACTCCTAATCTACTTCTGGCTCCACACCCAGCAGCTTTGCCTTCTCTGGCATTAGCCCTGCTGTTACCAGCCAATCAACATAATGTATCTTACAGGCCACGTTGAGCCAGGGATGAGCACAAGGCCACAGAGCCTGTCTCAGGACTTTGGTTGGGAAGATTGGGAAGGAGGCCACCTTTGAGGGCTGGGATTGCTGAGAATTGATGATGGAGTATGGGGCCTGCCTTGCATCTGGCCCCAGCTTGAACTCCCTGATCACTGTCTCACTACCCCATGCTGAATAAGTAGCATTGCGCCCTCCTCTGTGTGCCCCAAACCCTGGGCTTCTCATCTCCTGAGAGTACAACAAACACAAAATTGAAGTATTTTCTTATTTATCTTCCTATGCACACCCTGAAAACTGGACCTGTGTAGTGCTCACCTTGACCCCAGAACTCACAATAGAAACTAAAAACTCTGTGTGGCCTCACAGCCTGCCCTTGGGAGAATAGCTCACAGGCAAATCCCCAACTCAGCCCTGCCACAGCACAGATGGGACAGCAACACAGAGCCAACAGTTACATCAGCTCTCAGACCTGGCCACTTCCATCAGAGCACTTGGCAATTCCACAGAAGCATAAGAGCATCAACTTCTTGGAAACAGGAATTAGCCAAGAAAACAGGTTAATGAAAAACAATAAAGTTATGTTCCCTGTAGAAATGTCTATCACTGAATGAACTGTGACTACCTTAACTGTAAGGTCTCCCTGTTGCCTGGCTTACCACTGCCTACATCATTCTCTCTCCCTCTCTCTCTCTCTTTTTTAAGTTTATTTATTTTGAGATATATAGAGAGAATCCCAAGTAGCCTCTGCACCATCAGCATGGAGCCCGACACTGGTCTTGAACCCAAGAACCGTGAGATCATGACCTGAGCTGGAATCGAGAGTTGGGACACTTAACTGACTGAGCCACCCAGGCGCCCCATCACTGCCTGATACATATACTTACCTGCTTATTTGTTTATTGTCTTCCCTTTACCAGTAGTTAAGTTCTGTTCCTGCTGTAACCCCAACACCTAGAACAGTGCTCAGCATTGGTAAGTGTTCAGAATTATTTGCCAACTAAACAAATGAATAAACAACTAGAGTCTCAGGGCACCTGGCTGGCTCAGTCAGTAGAGCGTGCAACTCTTGATCTCAGGGTCATGAGTTCAAGCCCCATGTTGGGCATAGAGTTCACTTAAAAATAATTAGAGTCTTTATGTTGCACACTTACTATGCACTGGACACATTTAATCCTCCTGACAACCCTAGGAGGTAGGTGTTATTGTCTCTCTTTTACAGTTGAAGAATCTGAGGTTTGGAGAGATGAAGTGATTTGATGCAGGTCGACAAGGTAGTGAGTGTCCACAAGAACCTTAGTTTCCTTTATTCAACATATGGAACAAAGGAGGAGAAATCCTATTGTTCAGTGGCCCTTGAGCCTTCCATCACAATCTCACACCTCAATGATGAAGGTTTGACCAGGGAAGGAAACACACTGGGAGACAGTCCCACTCAGCTTCAGAGCCTGGGATGCAGGCAGGGAGCCCAAGTACCCAAACAGACTCCATCTCTGGCTGAGATCTGGTTTCAGGCAGAAAGATGAGAAAGCTGCACATGGCTCCTCAGATGAGTCCTGGGATGAACACAGTATCCAGAAACAGGCTGATTGCTCCATTCTTTCTGATGTTTCTCAACAGAGTCAGCCATTGAAATTATTAGAACATGCTGATTTTTTCATGTGGATCAAAAGTTTAAATGTTAAAAACAACAACAAGAGTGAACTATAAAAATACTGAAGAAAAAATGGAAAAGTTTGTAGAATCTTGGAGTGAAGGGGGCCTTCTGAGTATGTCACCAAACTCAAAAGGCATAAAAGAAAAAAAAATATATGTAAATTCATTTATATTAAATTAAAAAAAAAAAACTGGAAGTCTAGGGGTGTCTGGGTGGCTCATCGGTTGAGCGTCCGACTTCGGCTCAGGTCATGATCTCAGGGTTTCTGAGTTCAAGCTCCGCATTGGGCTGTCTGCTGTCAGTGCACTTCAAATCCTCTGTCCCCTCTCTCCTGCCTCTCCTCCAATTGCTCTCTCTCTCTCTCTCTCTCTCTCAAAAATAAATAAACATTAAAAAATTAAAAGTCTACATGGAAAAAGCCACTATCAAAGTCAAAATACAAACAATAAACTGTAATTGGCTACAAACAACATACTTGTAACTCATTTCAAAATAAAGAGCTGTCATAAGTCAGTAAGAAAAAACCCCAAGTCTCACTAAGAAATGGGGTAAAAGAGTACAGACTACCCACAGAAAAAGAAATACAAATGGGTCTCTCAGACCTATAGAAAATTGGTTATCCCCTCTTAATAAGATAAATGGAAATCAAACTAGACTTCCATATTTTTATCTATAGAGAAATATTAAAAACCTTAATGAAATACTATGGGAAAATAGGCTGATGGAAGAGTAAACCTTCATGTAGAACAATGTCTACAAAATTGTGAATGTGTATACCCCCCCTTTTTTTTTAATTGAAGTTAAATTCACATAACAAAATTAACCATCTTAAAGGGATCAAGGCAGTACATTCACTATGTTGTGCAACCACCATCTCCTGTTCTAGAACATTTTCATTGGGGTGCCTGGGTGCTGGGTGGCACGGTTGGTTAGGTGTTCAACTCTTGATCTCAGCTCTTTTTTTTTTTTTTATGTTTATTTATTTTGAGAGAGAGAAAGAGAGCACAAGCAGGGGAGGGGCAGAGAGAGAGGGAGGGAGAGAGAGAGAGAGGGAGAATCCCAAGCAGGCTCCACACTGTCAGTGCAGAGTCCAATGAGGGGCTCAAACTCACGAACCGCAAGATCATGACCTGAGCCGAAGTCAAGAATTGGACACTGAACTGACTGAGCCACCCAGGCTCCCCTCAGCTCAGGTCTTGGCCTCCGGGTTGTGAGTTCAAGCCCTGCATTGGGCTCTGTGCTGAGTGTGAAGCCTATTTAAAAAAAAAAAATTCATCACCCCAAAAGAAAACCGTACCTGTTAAGCAGTTACTCCCCATTCCTCCCTCCTCCGGTCCCTGCAACCACCAGTCTTCTTTCTATTTCCATGGATTTACCTATTCTGGATAGTTCATATGAATGGAGGCATAAAACATGTGACCTTTTATATCTGGCTTTTTTTCACTTAGCATAATTGTTTGGAGGTTCATCTACATTGTAGCACATATCAGTACTTCGTTCTTTTTTATGGCTGAATAATATTCCATTGTGCGTATATACCAGAATTTGTTTATCCATTCATCCAGCTGATGGACATTTGTGTTGTTTCCACTTTTGGCTATTGTGAATAGTGCTGCTATGAACAACAAATGCCTTTGACCCAGCAATTCCATTACTAGGAACTGATCCTACCAATATTGCCCCCACAAAAAAACTGTAAAGCAAATAACTGAAAACAATCTAAATGTCCATCACTGGGGGCTAGCTACATAAAGTGTGCATTTTTGCAGAGACTACTCTGTAACGTTAACAATAAGGCAGCTTTTCGAGGACTAACAAAAAAAGAGGTATCTTTTATGAAAATTTCAAGTATAGGATATGGCACAGAGTATGCTATCATTTGTGGAAAGAAAAGGAAGGGAGAAGGAAAGATTTTATATATATGTAACTTTTAAATTACTTAAATTGAGATATAATTTACAAATCCCATTGTATCAGTGTTAAGTGTACAACAAGATTCAATATTTGTATATATCGTGAAATGACCACAATAAGTTTAGGTAACATCCATCACCACACATAGTTATAATTATTTTTCTTATGAGAACTTTTAAAATCTGTCTTAGTAACTTTCAAATATGCAATACAGCAGCATTAACTATAGTCACCATGCTATAGATTACACCCACAGAACGAACTTATTTTTTTTAATATATATTTATTTTTGAGAGAGAGAGCAAGCAGGGGAGGGGCAGAGAGAAGGAGACAGAGGATCTGAATGAAGCAGGATCTGTGCTGACAGCAGAGAGCCCCATACGGGGCTCGAACTCATGCACCTTGAGACCATGACCTGAAGTTGGATGCTTAATCAACGGAGCCACCCAGGTGCCCCCGCCCAGCACTTATTTATATCTGAAGGTTTATACCTTTTGACCAATTTCACCCATTTTGTCCACCCCGCCCCCACACTTCTGACAACAAGCAGTCCATTTTCTGTGCCTATGGATTTGAAATTTTGTTTAGATTCCACATATAAGTGAGATCATACAGTGTTTATCTTCCTCTGTCTGACTTATTTAGCATAAAGCCCTCAAGGTCCATCTGTGCTGTTGCAAATGGCAGACTGTCTTTTTTATGGCTGAATAATATTCCTGTGTGTGTGGTTGTGTACCACATTGTCTTTAACCATTCATCTGACAGTAGACATTTTGGTTGTTTCCATGTTTTGGCTGTTGTAAACAATGCTGCCGTGAAAATGGGGGTGCAGATATGTTTTCAAGATGTTGATTACACTTTCTTCAGATAGATATCCAGAAACGGAATTGATAGATCATATGATAGTTCTATTTTTAATTTTTTGAGGAACCTCCATACTGTTTTCCATAGTGTCTGCAACCAGTTTACATTCCCACCAACAGTGCACAAGAGTTCCCTTTTCTCCACATCCTTGCCAACACTCATTATTTCTTGTCTTATAGGTAATTTTTTTTTGGCTTGAATTTTCACGGAACACCCGGCACTTCTGGAAGGATTCACAAGAAACTAGTAATATTAGATGTCTCCGGGGAGGGGAACTGCATGGCCAGGGGATGGGCTTGTGGGAGAGACTTGTTACTAAATACACTTTACACCTTTTGAATTTTGTGGGTTTTTAAAAAAGTTTTTGTTTTGTTTTTGTTTTTGTTTTTTAAGTAATCTCTGTGCCCAACGTGGGGCTCAAACTCACGACCCCAAGATCAAGCATCGAATGTTCCACCAAATGAGCCAGCCAGGAGCTCCACCTTTTGAATTTTAAGTCATGGGACTCAACAAAAACTATTCTCCTTGTGAGTGAAAAAAAATGTAGCATAAAAATCTTGTTCTTTTTTGCTAAACTTGCTCCTCCCCACCCCAAACTGTCACATACGGACGGAGGTAGCTGAGGAGAGGTGTCAGGCCAGGAGCGGGGCAAGCTTGTGTTCATTAGAACAGTTAGGAGAAGGGTGTCACTGGGAAGTGGGGGGCTGCATGGCCCCCAGGGAGGGCTCAGCCCAAGAATGAAGAGAGACCCACCCCAAGGAACCTCCCCTACAATTTCAGACACCAGAGACAGAAGAGACTAGAAACTTCTGGAGAAAGAAAAAGGCAAACAACCAATCTAAAGGTCTGGGAATGAGAGGAGCCCTAGACTGCAACAGAAGCAACAGTCAAAAGACAATGAACAGAGAAGTCAGACTCTGAGCTAAAATATCAGTCAAAAACAAAGGATTTTGCCCCATGTTGGGTGTAGAGCTTACTTTAAAAAAAAAAAAATTTTTTTTTTTTTTGAGGCAAACCCTTTCAGACTTGGGAGGATCCAGGAAATGACCTTCCAGTCATCCTTTCTTGGAGAGTTGTTAAAGGATGTGCTTCAGCAAAATTAGGTCGAAAACTAAGAAAGTCAGGCTTGGGATCCAAGCCAGAGCAGAGGATCCCAGAAGCCACCTAGAAGCCAGAGGAGCCTCGGTGGCACTGAAGGGACACTCAGGCCTCCTTGGAACAGGGAGGAAGGGACTGCCATAGGGCTCCACAGCTACACTGAGCAACAGACCACCTGTGACATCTCAGGAGCTTCTCTGAATACGCTTCAAAGGACAGGATTCATCCCACCCACGAAGTCCAAGACACTGGCATGGAGAAAAGACTGTGCTTGTGTTGTTTCCTCTCATTTTAGACTAAAAAGCTCTGAGCTGTTGGCTGGTAGGGATGAAGAGGTGACCCCACAGACTGAATTGGGCCTGCCCCACCCTGGGTCCCTGGTCCATTTCTGTCCCGGTGATAGACCATAGCTCAGGTGTCCTTTGGGAAACTTTCTCTGATTTTGCCCCCAACCCCCTTGCCAGCTGGAACAAGCACCATCCACCAGACCTTCGCCATCAGAGCTGGGACTCAACCTCCATCACTGCTGCACCCAGCATGTGAGCATGTGCTAGGCTTGGGAGCCCAGACAAAGGTAGGGACTCCTGAAGCTCTCCCTGGGGACCCTGGGCTATGGGCCTCAGGGGCTTTGAGTTGGCAAGCCTGCCTTTTTGGAGGAGGAAAGGGGAAGAGAAATCCCCTGTGGGGAGTTTGAGTCAGCTGAACTGTCATAATGGAAACAGCAGAGCCCTGGGCATCAGGACACTTCCCCTCTGTGGGCCTCAGAGCCCTCCTCAAGAGACAGAAATAACAGTGCTGCACAGGGAGTTGGGCTTAAGTGACAGAAGGGTGACAAAGCACTCCGTCAACTTGCAGGTGTGAAGGGAGACGCTGCTGCTGACCGCACGGTGACAGCTGGTCAGGGGTTAAGAGACTGCAGCATCTTGCCTCCAGCAGGGATGAAATTCTTTCACTTCCCTTAGTTCCAGGTCTGAACTTGGACTGGTTGGAGCTTTCTGGGGACCATGAATTCCTCTTGTCTACCAGTCACGAACATTCTAGTGAGAATCCTGCTGTCTGTCCAGAAACCACATCTTGACTGGAGGGGCAGTGGTTTGGGAGGCTGTCCTTGAAGTGTGGAGAGGAGGCTCAGGTTGAGGAACGCCAGGGTGGCCACCAAGCTTCATGTGGGGGTGGACGGTGACAGGCTGCATGGGCGGGGAATGAAGGGCCACCCGAGGGAACCCTGTGCTCTGAGACTCTTACTCAACGTGTCAGTCTGACACCTCCAGGCACATCCTGTTCCCATCTAACCCTTGCGCAAGGTCCGGGCCCAGCGGGAGGAGGCCGGAGGCTCCCCCACGGACGCGGACCCAGCCTCCAGGCCTCGGCTCCGCTCGGAATGACCCCATCACCTCGCTGGGTGACGAGGAGGACTTTTTCCCTTGCAAAGGCCACCACCCCACGCGTGTGGCGCAGCACTACGCCCGCTCGGGTGGCTGCGTGACGCGGGCAAGCCACTTCGCCTCTGGAGGTCTCAGTGTTCTTGCCTGTGAAGTGGGGTTGCCAACAGCCTTTGCTTCTTGGGGTCGTCAGGGGCCCCGGCAAGCCCCGAGGGCGCCCAGGCCGCTCGTGCACTCCCCGCGGGAGGCTGGCGTTTGGGGGCGTCGCCGCCCCGCCCCTCCCCGGCCCGTCCCCGCCCCCGGCCCGCTTCCTCCTCCCGCGCGGCAGCCCCCTGCCTTCGCGCCATGTCCGCCGGCTGGTTCCGGCGCCGCTTCCTGCCCGGGGGTCCGCTGCCCGCGCCGCGGCCGCCCAGGCCGCGCTCCAGCCCTGTGCCCTACCGGCGGCCCCGCTTCCTGCGCGGCTCCGGCTCGGGCCCCGGCACCGCCGACGCTCCACGCCGCCCCGACGTCCGGCCCGTGCGCAGTCCAGCGCGGGGCCGCGCACTGCCCTGGAACGCAGGCTACGCCGAGTGAGTGCCCCGTCGCGGCCCCCGCCCCCACCCCTCCACCCTGATCCCGGGCCTCCGTGCCGGCCCTGCTGGGTGGTCCTGGAAAACAGCCTAAGCTGAGCCAGTGCTCCCGTCCCCCAACCTTGTGGCTACCTCCCTTCTGCCCTCATCTGGGACTCTTGACAGCTTCCCCCGGTCCCACCGCAGCCTTTTCTTGGGGACTCCAGCCTCCCTCAGAGAGGCTCACTAGTTGGGAAGGACCTGCACCTCTGGGGCTTCCAAGATGAGACAGGGACCCTGGGTGGAGTTCCAACACTGCGCGCGGGCTTTGGAGATACCCCTCACACGCACGCAGCATCTCACCCTGGGTTGTGGCCTGTGCTGTATGGGACAGAAAATCTGGCCGAGATGGGGGGAGGATTGGCAAAGGAGCCCCAGATCTCCTCGGACAGCCGCACCCTCACCTCACAGCCCAGGTCAGCACAGAGGCGCTGGGCCCTGAGTTTTGCCTTACCCTGAGGTTACTGAACAGTTAGGAAACTTACACTATGTTTGTCCAGGTGTGTGTTAGGGACAGCATAGGGACTGCTGCTTCAGAGGTAGGGCTCCTCCCTCTATGTACCAGCTTTGGTCTCTGCCCGTGGGGACATGGGTGTGTCCCTGAAGGGTCTCTGATCACTTACTGGCCTCAGGATCATCAATGCGGAGAAATCTGAGTTCAATGAGGATCAGGCAGCCTGTGGGCAGCTGTGCATCCGGAGATGTGAGTTTGGGGCTGAAGAGGACCAGGAGTGGCAGACCTTGTGCCCAGAGGAGGTGAGTGCAACTGGGCCTGAGCCGGTCTTAACAGGCTGGGACCGGGACTGCAGGTTCTTGCTCTAGTTTCCCATGCCAGGTTGGGGGACAACTGGGGAAGCCAGGCAGAGCCTGACACCGAGCCCTTCCTGTACAGTTCCTGACAGGTCATTACTGGGCACTGTTTGATGGGCATGGTGGGCCAGCTGCAGCCATCCTGGCTGCCAACACCCTGCACTCCTGCCTCCGCCGGCAGCTGGAGGCCGTGGTAGAGGGCATGGTGGCCACTCAGCCCCCCATGCACCTCAGCGGCCGCAGCATCTGTCCCAGTGATCCCCAGTTTGTGGAAGAGAAAGGCATTAGGGCGGAAGATTTGGTGATCGGGGCTCTGGAGAGTGCCTTCCAGGAATGTGTGAGTGTGGCCTTTGGCTGGGGAAGGGACCGGGCACCTGTGGGACGCTGGGTTGTGGAGCATCCCTGCACACAGTGGTGGTCTCCCTGGATCTTTGCACTGGGAAGACAAGATTGGGTTGGTTGGTTTGTTAGTAATGGTCATCATTGCCATCACTAACCCCTCCCACTTATCCAGTGCCTAGTATGTGCTAGGGGCTTTTACCTGCATCGTACGTTGTGCACCTTGATGGTCCTTGGTGCAGGGGCTGGTTTCCCTTCCTCAGTTTTGAATAGGACTTCCCTCCCTCCCAAGGAATACTTCTAGATCTCCTAACCACAGGGATCCTGGAGTCATAGCCAGACTTTGGGTTGGGTGGGACTACCAGGCTTGTTGGTGGGGAAGTGAATGGTAGGGTGGGGATTGGGGACAGAGTGGTATGGTGGCAGTACAAGCAGCAGCTAAAGTGGCCTCGGTTTGCCCCAGGATGAGGTGATCGGGCGGGAGCTGGAGGCCTCAGGCCAGGTGGGCGGCTGCACAGCCCTGGTGGCTGTGTCCCTGCAGGGAAAGCTGTATGTGGCCAATGCCGGGGATAGCAGGTGAGTACCTGGAGGGTAGGCAGGGTGGGGTCGGCAGGCCGGCACCAGAGGTGGTGGGGACAGTGAAAGGGGGCTGGACGTGGAGGGATGGAAGTAAGGATTGACTGGCTGAGTTGTTTGTGTACCTGGTGTGTCAGGTATGAGTGGACAGCAAATCTGAGGGAGGGCAGACAGCTCAAGCGCCAGGCCCAAGGGCCGAGCTTTTACTTTGCAGGCTGTCGGTAGTCATGGGGGGCTTTGAGCTGGTCCCTGGTGGCTGAGAGAGGCCATGAGTGAGGGTGGAGCCTGCTCCACAGGCCTCTCCCTCTCTTCCCCAACCCCATCCAGGGCCATATTGGTACGGAAAGATGAGGTTCGGCCCCTGAGCTCTGAGTTCACCCCGGAGACTGAGCGGCAGCGGATTCAGCAGCTGGTAGGTGCCTTTGGCAGAGGAAGGTTATGGAGCCCCAACTCCTGAATCTAGGGTCACCAGAAGCCACCAGAGACAGCCTCATCTGAGCATGCCTTCCTGCCCCCAGGCCTTTGTCTACCCTGAGCTTCTGGCTGGTGAGTTCACCCGACTGGAGTTCCCTCGGCGACTGAAGGGGGATGACTTAGGGCAGAAGGTTTTGTTCCGGGATCACCACATGAGAGGCTGGTGAGCAGGGTGGGTTTGGGAGACAGTGGGGAGAGGCCTAGCGTCAGGCCCAGTGTGTGGGCTTGGGGCAGTCCTTTTCCCCGCGGGCAGGGTGGGCTCTGTGTTGCGGGGAGATGAGGGGTGGGTAGGGCCTGGATTGATGCTGGGTCTGCTCCTGGTAGGAGCTACAAGTGTGTGGAGAAGTCGGATCTCAAGTACCCACTGATCCATGGGCAGGGTAGACAGGTCAGTGAATGGCACCCTCTAAGAACCTCTCTTAAACTGCCCCCTGCAGAAGTGGGAGCTCCTTTGTCCCTTTTGGGGGCTGTGGCTGGGGTCATGGGGTTTGCTCCAAGGCTACAGGATGTTTGTCCCTCAACCCAGGGCACCCAAGGGCCACAGTACACTTCTGTGTGCTTTACTTGCACATTCTCTGGGGCTGTTTGCTGTCACCTCACATCTCCCTTGTCCCCAGGCTCGGTTACTGGGAACACTGGCCGTCTCCCGGGGCCTGGGAGACCATCAGCTCAGAGTCCTGGACACAAACATTCAGCTCAAGCCCTTCTTGCTCGCTGTCCCACAGGTGAGTGGGCAATAGCCCACACCAGCTTCCGTCTGCCCGGAAAGGCAGACGATGAGGCTGGCAGGAGCCCGGGAAGGGAGTGCTAAGGATCCTCAGGCTTAACTTGCAGGTGACTGTCCTGGATGTGGACCAGCTGGAGCTGCAGGAGGAGGATGTGGTTGTCATGGCAACTGATGGGCTCTGGGATGTCCTATCCAATGAGCAGGTGGCACGGCTAGTGCGGAGCTTCCTCCCTGGCAACCGAGAGGACTCACACAGGTACTGTAGCTTCTGGGGACCTGCCTGTGCCTGGGTCGGTACCAGCAGCAACACCAGGAAGTAGCTATGGCTGGGGAGACAGCACTGACAATGACACTGACATCTCAGGGCAGGTGGTCAGGATCGGGACTGTCTCAAGCTTCTGCGGGGTGACGGTGGGTCTCCAAAATCTCTGGGTTCAGAAATCCCTGAAACTAAAAATCTCCATGGTCCAACCTGTGGCCCTTCCATGCTTGTGGCTTGCCTGGCCCCACAGCTGGACCGCATTGTTTGGGTCCCCATGTGTCTGTCCAGCCCTGTGCAGCAAGTTCTCTGAGGGCTGGCTTTGCTTCTTTGCTTTGGCCCCGAAGTGCATCTGCAGTTGGTCCCCACAGGTTCTCGGAGCTGGCCCAAATGCTGATACATAGCACACAGGGAAAGGACGACGGTCTCACAGAGGAAGGGCAGGTGTCCTACGATGACATCTCTGTGTTCGTGATTCCCTTGCACAGCCAGGGCCAAAGGAGCAGTGGCCACTGAGGATTCAGACGCCACATCCCAGAACCACTCCAGGGCCGGGTGTAGCCTGGGCATCCCTCCACCATGGTCCACAGCAGGCCTACCTGCCCTGCCGCCAGACACAATGGGTTGACACCCCCCAACCCCACCCATTTCATGGGGAGCATTTATACCAGGCAATCAAAGCTGGAAGAGTACGGAGAGCCCAGCTCCTCAGGTCCCCTCTTTGGCAGGCAGGAAAAGAGCACAGTATCAATGGTAACATCCCTTTACAACGTAGGAAACCCACGTGAGGCTCCTCTGACAGGGTCCTTAGCAGCCTAGTGTTATTCTCAGATGGGGACAGCTGGACTAAGGGCATTGGCTAAGAATGCCAGGAGGGGCAGAAAAGCCTGTTTGGATTCAGGTCTCCTAAACCATAAATGTCAGGGTATCTACTCAGTAACCACCAAAGCCCATGCATGGTGCCTTATGGAAAGCTGTGGGCAGCTTCCTATCTGCTGAACCGATATCAGCCCCTGGGGAGACCAGCTCAGGTCCTGCCCTGTTTCCCTCTGCCACTGGAGGTGAGGCACAGGCCCTGGGACTAAAGTTGGGGCAGAACAGAAAGAAGCAAGAGGATCCCAGAGTTTGCTGAGCAGGGGATGTCCTCTGACCACTCTTCTCTGGCCCTAGCCCTGCCCTCAGCTGATGCCCCAACGCCTTTGGTTTTGTTGCCCCCGCCCCCCCATCACCTCCCTATTGTTAAATGTTTGTGTGGAAGAGCCGTTGTGAATCATGAATTGCTGTAAAGCTTGACATTATAGTATACTTTTTGCTCTTTCTTGTTATTTTCCAAAGAATCAGTCTTTGCTCCACCTTGCAAGTTTGCCTGTAGTCAGAACTGCATTTCTCTGCGGGCCTCCCTAGTTCCTGGTATGGGGTGAGCCCCTGTGAGAGAACTGTGGGCCAGGGAACAGAAAGGTCTGTACCACCATCTGTGAGCTCTGGGCTTGATGTACCAGAAGGGGTGCCTTTAACTTGGTTTTGAATGCCAGTTTCTATAAAGCAAGAATTAGCTGGAGACAAGTCACTCGGTGTTTGAGGAGCAGCTTGGTTCTTCACCTTCCCCACAAGACTGTTATCACCTAGCACTTGCCAAAGCTCAGGTGCTCAGAAGTATTTGTTGAATTACAAGGTGTCCACCTTTCTGACCTCAGCCTTACCGAACTCCCCTGATACATTCCTACTTTAGTTTACAACTGAGATGAATTCTAACCAGGCAACTCACAACCCTAGCCTGGGGCCAGGAGGGACATGGGCTAGGTGGCAGCACAACTGACGGTAAAACTAGTGTTTAACTTAACTGGGGAGGCTCTCAGACCCCCTTTCCTGTCCACTAACTCATTTATTTTTTTAATGTTTATTTTATTTCTGAGAGAGAGGGGGAGCGGGAGTGGGAAAGGGACACAGAGAGAGAGAGAATCTGAAGTTGGCTCTGTGCTGACAGCAGGGAGCCTGATGCGGGGCTCAAACTCACAAACCATGAGATCATGACCTGAGCCGAAGTCAGATGCTTAACCGACTGAGCCACCCAGGCGCCCCTTATTTTTCTTAATTTGCCCATCTTATTTATTTTCTTTAAGCTCCATGCCCAGTGTGGGGCTTGAACTCATGACCCTGAGATCAAGAGTCTCGTGCTCTACCGACAGAGCCAGCCAGGCGCCTCCCAATTAACTCATTTTAGACTCCATTTCCTATATACCTTTTCCAGGGAAGAGAAAGGAAGAAATTTCCCCTTTTTCACAGTCCTGTCCCACAGCCCAGCACTCTTGGGCGTCCGTCTCCAGTGAGGTCCCGACAAACTGGTGGCCCCAGAACCGCTGGGCAGCCCCTCTCTGGGCCTGCTCTAGTTAGGCGGCTAGCAGACGCAGGAGTGTGCTTTAACAGGCCTGCAGTTTTACTTCCTCTGTCTTCAGCAACCACCCTGCCCCCAGCAGAGTGTGGGCAGCATCCCGCACTTGCCTCACCCACAACTGTTGAGGCAGCTCGCCCCTGCAGCCTGCAGGCTTTGCTTCCGATCCAGCCCACTGCCTGCTCTCACTCCTCAAACAAGGCTGAAGCCCCCCAGAGTGGGCGTGGTGCGTCTCTCACCTGCAAGCACGCACAAATGACAGGAGCGACTGCAGGGTCAGCCATGTGCGTCTCAGCAGAGCCAAATGCTGCAGCAGCCCTCCACCAGGCTGGGCAAGGGGGTAGGGGGGGGTTTGGGACGCTTCCTCCTTGATGTTGTGAGCCTATCACTCACAAGCTGGGATGTTCCCTCTGCTGCTCTTCATGATCCTTGGCTGACGACCCTGGGCAAAGTGGCAGGCGGCAGGTCCCGCAGCTCTGAGGATACCGAGCTGGTGCACAGGCTCTAGGAGTTGCCAACTCACCAGCCAAGCAGTGGGTTATCAAGCTACTGGCCAGGCCTTCTGCTAGAACTGGTGCAAGAGCCTCAAAAGAAGAGGCTCCATTACCCTTGCCCCACAGAAGCCGGGACCTAGCAGGACAAACCTTATTCTAGCTACAGGCTGCCAACCTGATCAAGTGTCGAGGTAACAATGAGGGATGAAAGGCAGCCTGAGGTACGTGCCAGAGAGTCTGCAGACCAAGACCAGTTGGCCCTTCCCAGTCCCTCATTTCTGGCCCTGTGGCTGCTTATTAGAGCCTGCGGTTGAGGAGACCCAGGCTGCTATGCGTTGAGGTCTGTCTGGGTCTAGAGATTCTTCCCAACAGCTGACAGGCCTTGGTCACCACGGGCAGGCAGAGGCAGTCCCAGGGAGCCCAACAATCCATCCACACAGCATTACCAGAGTCCCAAAGGGAATCAGGAGGACTAACAGGAGACAACCCATCCCTCCCTCCAACTCTAGGAACCAGGCAAACAATGCTATGGAAACTCAACAGAAAAGCTACAACCATAAAACTCTGTTTAAGACTGGTAACATGGAAAAAATGTTTATATGTTAAGTACAAAAGGGACATAAAATTGTATATACAGTAGAATAACAACTATGTAAACACACCAAAAATCTATGCACAGAAATTTCTAGAGGAACATTTAACACCAAAAGATTAACAGTGGTAGCATTTGGGTGGCAAACTGATTCACTTTAAAATTCCCCAAATTTCCTCAATAAGCATTAATTATGATTGCAACAGGGAAGTTTTATCTAAAAAAATAAAAATTAAAAAATCCCCCACTGGCTGGTGGTTGAGCAGTGCAGTGTCCCACATAAATTGGTGGCTTTGGCCTGGACTCTTCAAGTGTGGTGCGCCCCTCCCATCCTAGAGAGCTTAGAATACCACCGGCTCCACCCCTGCAGCCCTAGCCCCTCTGCTCCTTTATCCTGCCTTATTCTTACCACATCACGTCCAATCACTTCCAGCTGTAGCTTTCCCCTTTCCTTCCCAACTTAGGAGCCAGCTCTGTAGCCACAGGTCCCTAGAAAGAGGGGCAGTGACGGGCCTATTCCAAAGAATGTGGTACCTCAGCTTTGGACACACAAGAACTCTCGAGAGGAATCATCTTCCTTGCTGACAGGCAAGTGGCTTCTCTGGCTGCAGGTATGTTTATTAGGCAGCCCTTCTTATAAACCCAGTCTCAAGCACTCTGAACAGTTACTCCATGAATTTTCTACTTTGGAGAGCCAGGAGTGGGCAGTAATAGATCATCTGGTTTCTAGAAGTCTCTCCATTCTGATAAGGCAGAGCTATATACAGTGGGTGGCACTGCAGAAAAGCTGCAGATTCCAGTCGACATTTTGGAAAGATGTATGCCCTTTGCCCTTTGAGAAACAAGTCAAAAGTAATTGCTAACAAAACAAAACAGTAATTGCTGGCAATTTACAGCCTATTTCTGCTGCTGAACAAAGGCAGTTAATGGCTTGCTTCCCCCTTAGCAACTATGTACTCTTGGGCAAGTCATAACCTTGTGGAGCCCGTTTCTGTATCTGCAGAGAACCTATGACCTACTTAAATGTTTGAGAACTTCCTGAAATAACATGCTACTGGTACTGCTCTAAGAAGGCCATGCAGGGGAAGGAAAGGCCATGAGCCAGCTGTAGCTCATTTCAACCCTGATCAAGACCTCTCCCTCTTCTAAGAGAAGGCAAGGAAAAGAAGAAAGCAGACATACCAGGTAAACAGGAATGACCTGTAATTGGAAAAGAAGCTTCAGACAAACTGAAAATGCTCTGGTTCCAGCATCTTGTCCCCAGATGCCGGAAGCCAGGCACAAAGGGCATGCAAAAGTGACTGTCACACACGTACAAGCGCAGAGCATCACCGAGCAAAAAGGGGGCTAATACTGCAGAGAGGGCCCCAAAGTGCGGCTTGAGGAATACAAGGGAAGTTATCCCAAGACCCTCAGTTAGCTGCCGTGGGAACAGCAAACATTTGAAGCTTTGCTTCATTCTGTCTCCCAAAGGAAAAAAGGGTAATAGGGAAGACTCACTAACACTTGTGGCAAACACTATTAGCAAGGATGCAGTCTTTCTCTCGGGCTGCAGGACTCGACCTCTTTCTGCTGAACTCTGAGAAATGACAGATATTTTATATACATATATATATATATGCATACATACATATACATATATATGTATGCACACACGGATATATTTAAATGAAGGTGTACACACTGTGCTAAAATACAAACAGAAACCCCATGTCATATATAAAAAGGCTAAATATAACATATAACACAGGCCTACAGCCAGCTCTTGCTTGGGAGCTGGGGAAGGGGTGGTATCATCTGGAGACTCTGTACACAATTTGTGGTGGGCAGGGAAGGCATCAGTGTAAACAACTCAGACTCACTCCACAATACTGGCCCACAGGAAAGCGTGATGTATCTCATGTACAAAAATAGACTCCCACCTTGCTTTTGTACAAAACCAAGCTTGGTAGGCACCCAGAAAGACCGCAGGTTTGTCTTCATGACGGGGGATCACACCAGGCTACTGCTAAACCTCCCAGCCATGGAACTCACCTGCAACCCCCACTTCCCTCCCCTTCAGGCTCCTGGGCCATCTCCCATCCAACACTCAGAGCCTTGAGGCGTGCCCAGATCACCCACCCTCACGTGACTAACTCGCTAGGCTTCCTGGCAAGCAAGGTCCTTTTCTGTTCATCTGTCCCTTTCTGACCCCCAGATATATGAAGACTTATTTCTGTAAATGTTTGGCACCTAAGTAACATGATGGGTGTGGAATATTGCCACAATGACACAGGGAGACCCAGTAACAAGACATGCAGGGTGCGGGCAAGGGGTGCTGAGCTTCCCTAGCATCTCAAAACCAGAACTGTGGCTTCCCATGCATTTATGGGGGTGGGAGAAGGGATGTGCAGAATTAACTTCACCGGCTCCTCAGCAGCAAATACATTCAAAATTGAAGGCGTCTCGAGGGCCCCAGTATACCCTAATCATGAATCTGGTCACTCCTCTGGAGGAGCTCAGTGCAGTGACAGTGGGAAAATCTAAGTCCTGACAGAATCTGCCACACCAACAGTCTTTTTTGAAGAAGCTCGGCAAAGTAATTTTTTTCTTCTGAGCAGATGTACAGCACATCCATGGGAAGGCCATGTGGAAGGATGCTCTTCAGCCCAGTCAAATGATCCGATCCATTATCTCAGTCCCCTCTGAGTTTTTTCCTGTTGGCCACCCTCACTGTACAGAAACAGCCGAGCAGCACCAAGGTCAGTCATCGATGGTGGGCAACCAGAAGGCCTGGAAGGAGAAACATAAATCAACTTTTAAAAGCCAAGCCTCTCTCCTCACTCAGGGTTCTTACCACCACCGTGCCCCCAGCATCAAGGTGCCCAACCCCAACAGTGGAGGAATTTTGGCTGGTGGCCTTCCCTCATGACCAACCGATTCTGACAATCTGTGGAAAAACATTCCCCCTCTGTGCAAAAGTAAGCTGGTTCTGTCTCCAACATGTCTACCTTCGTAGTCCAGTGGTAAGGAAAAACAAAAGAGCTGTCTGGGGAGGTGGGTATCTGGCCTTACTGCCAATCTGCCAGGTGACCTCCAACATGCCCTCTCCTTCTCAAGCTGTAAAAAAATGACAGGGACTGAGGTGGTTTTGCTGCATTTCTTTCTGACATCGTTTCCTCAGTGTCAAAAACAAAAAAAGAGCGAGGGGGCAATGTGTTCTGGGTAGGCTAGTAGTGAAATCCCTCATCCTCAAATACCCAGGTATACTTAAGAGATGCTAAAAAGAAACTTGAGGCTGAGACAC
This sequence comes from Panthera uncia, assembly GCF_023721935.1. Lineage (NCBI taxonomy): Eukaryota > Metazoa > Chordata > Mammalia > Carnivora > Felidae > Panthera > Panthera uncia. Next base: position 19,813,149 of record NC_064816.1, read on the forward strand.
ACGGACGCTTTGTTCTGCTAGCATTGCCTAGAAACATAAGGAACTTGGAGGAAACGCTAAGTAGTGAGTTATGATCAACTGTAAAAATTTCTCAGGAATTCAGCATAAACTGAAAGAAATGGCAAACAGAGAGGTTGCAGCCACAATAGGCTGGTTCGAAGTATTTTAAGAAGCCAAAAAATTGTTAGGCATAGTCCCAAGTAGTTTGGTCATAAAACCAGGGGCTATAGCAAAAATGGGCCTGAGGTCTCCCAGCAGCTTACAGGTGATCCCAGAGCACAGAAATAAGGGTGAAAGTGAAAGCCAAGTCCAACCAGAGATCAGATAATAGGAGGTGAACCAGGGAAGCCACCAGCTGAGAAACATGAACTTGGATGCTTATCAGGAACCTATTTAGGACACAGTTTACTGAAGCACCCACCACCCCAAATGGAAAGGGCCCTTATGTGGAAGACATCTCCTGTGTTCACATACCATGTTGGAACATGCGCTGGCAAAGGTCATGAACTTGGGGTTGAACTGCAAACAGGTAATAGGGCCTGTGTGTTTGCCATCCAACACAGCAACTTTTATACCACTCTCTCCATTCCAGACATGGATCTTGCCATCCTCTGAACCTAAAGAGAATGATAAAGGAAAATACAACAGCTCAAGGCACAATGCAAAGAAAAGTGGGAAAGACAAACTGACATCTGGAGAAAAGTCAAGCTTCAGGACCTGGCCCTCATCTGAAATTGAGGGAGAAGGGGCAGTGAAGAAAGGACACTTTGGAAACTGACCTTGACCCTAGTTATTTGTTCCCATCCAAGTCATTTCCCCTCTAACTTTAGTTTTCTCATTTAAAAAGGGGGCTACGGGGCACCTGGGTGGCTCAGTTGATTAAGTGTCTGACTTTGGCTCAGGTCATGATCTCACAGTTCGTGGGTTTGAGCCCCACATCAGGCTCTGTGCTGACAGTTCAGAGCCTGGAGCCTGCTTCAGATTCTGTGTCTCCCTCTCTCTCTGCCCCTTCCCTGCTTGTGCTCTGTCTCTCAAAAATAAACATTAAAGGAAAAAATTTTTTAAAAAAGGAGGGGGCTAAATACCATCACATCCCACCAAAACCAAGCCACTGAAAACCGAATGCAGGGTTAAATCAGAAAGCTAGTATTATTAGTAAGACTGTGCTTGTGGAGTTTAACTCTTACGCTGGTTCAACCAACATTAATGCCAGGTCCCAGTAAAGAAGTGCAAAATCAGGATAAAGACACTGCACCTTTGGCATAAGACTATACATTGTGGTGAGATAGGCGAGAACACCCATCAAGAGGATAATAGATAGTATTTTAATTAGTTAAAACTAACAAAAATACAAACAAAAAAAATACACAGTACAGAGAAATAACCCCCCAAGGGGGATAAAGAAAGCTTACCAATCATAATAAACTGGGAGTCTGGAGTAAATGAGGCCTCCAGAGTGACAGCTTTGCTGTTGGCATAACCCTAAAAAAAAGCAGAACAGTTCTCTTATCACAGCCCTATTAATATAAAATAATTGCCTATAAACACTTACCCAGCACACACATCACCTTCCTTTCCATGAAACCCTCTCCTCTTCATGCATAGTGCCACCAAGGTTCCAAACTCGGCTGCCACCCTTTACAGTTCGCCCCCATCCCCAACTCCATATTCAATGCAACTAGAAAATTATTATGGCAAGGAATTACTTTGTATCTAAATTCCAAACTTGGGACACTATGTGAGAGAAGTGAATGTCTCAGAATCCAAGAGAAGTTAGTTCATGTTCAGAATGAAAATGCATGTCCATGCTTCCATCAGTGAGTCAAGGATAACCACTGGTCTCCCATCAACCAGCTACCACAATTCTCAGCCCAGGAGGGAGGAGCATGGAAACAGCCATGCTCAAAGGTTGTCAGCTCACCCCAAAGGTGTGCATCACCACTCCCTTGAATGCATCGATGAGACGGATGAAGCTGCCATTGGTGGAGATGAGGATGAGTTTACCATCATTGCTGAACTTAAGTCCTGTCCACTCACAAGTCCGATCGTACTGCATCTTAAAAGTCGCAAATGGCCCCTGAAATGATAAAAACAGCAGACCCAGCCCAAGGCCCATCAATATTTCTTCTGCCAGAGCCAACTCTCATTCTGTCCCTTTAGATTCCTTTTTGGCTAGGAAAAGCAAGGAAGAACTATTGCTCTGACATTCGCCAGTGTCTACCACATACCTCCTTTATCATGGAAAAGGCTCTCACCTTACCCTTCAAAACCTCCATGATATGAAGATAGCTCAAAGATTCAAAGATTTACCTTATCAAAAGAGCGAAGGTCATAAAGTTTGACCATTTCAGAATTGACACCTGCAGCAAAAATTAACCCTTCTGGATCAAAGGAACAAACTGGCTTGCCTTGTAGATGCATGAGGCCCTATGAAAAAATAAGAAAAAAGGTTAATGAACCCAGGATCTTACCACCATGTAATTTACTTTTTCCAATGAAAACTAAGAAAGGACACAAACAGATACCTACCCAGAGAATGGAAAAAGCAAACAAACCTAACTAAAATAAGGCTTTTTACAAACAGGTCTCCATACAACTGGTTTCATCAACCCTAACTGTACAACTCTATAGACACTGAATCCAAATAAAAAGAAATTCTTTGAGCGTAAAAGCTACAGCTCACAGGTTTCAGGAAAATGGTTTTGAAAGCAAAAATCCACAGAGCATAATGCAATATGCACTGGATTAGGGTATTAGCTTAATTACCAGCCACCTACCAGGAAAACAGATTTTCTCCAAAGTTTAGAAAGACTTTGGGATCTCAGAATGGAACGATTACTTTCTCCTTTCCTTAAGAGGAAGAGCTCATGATAGTGCCTACCATAGAAAACTTTAACTGTGAGGTACCATTACCTGGCAGTTAGGAGACCGGAGATCCCAGAGTCGAATGGTCTTATCAAGAGACCCAGAAATGAAAGTGTCATCCACAGGTGACATGGACAAGGCCACCACCCTGCAATGCATCAAGATAAATAGGAGTTGAAGCATAATATTTGCAAAAATTGGATGTGAACTCTAAACCACTCTACCTGCCTAGCTACATTATATATACCTGTTCTCTCAACACTGCCATTTTAAGAAACATACACATATAAACAATCTGGAATAACCAAAAGCAACTAATATAATGAAAAAACAAACTTCGAGCTACAGCATAAAAATGTTAAGCCTCCAATGCAAAGCAAACCACAAGGAGACACCACTACACACCTATTAGAATAATTAGAAGCCTCATGCATTGCTGGTTGGAATGTAAAATGGTGCAGGTGCTTTGGAAGATTTATAGTTCCTTAAAAAGTGAAAGGTAGTTATTATATGACCCAGAAATTCCACTTCCAGGTATATACCCAAGAAAAATGGAAACCTATGTCCATACAAAAAGGTACACATATGCTCACAACAGCATTATTCATAATAGCAAAAAAGTGGAAACCCAAATGCCCATCAACTAATGAATGGATAAGCAAAATGTGGTGTCTCTATACAATGAAATATTTGATAATAAAAAGAAATGAAGTACTGATTCATGTTACAGCATGTTATGAACCTTGGAAACATGGTAAGTGAAAGAAGTGGACATGAAAGGGCACAAACTGTCTCATTCATTTATAAAAAATGTCCAGAATAAACAAAGCTATAGATATAGAAAGAAGATTAGTGGTTGCTGGGAACTTATAGGAGGAGGCATGGGGGGTGACTGCTACTGAATACAGGGTTTCTATTTGGGAGTGATGAAAGTGTTCTGCATTAGTGGTGATGGTTGCCCAATTCTGTGAATATACTAAAAACCTGAACTGTATACTTTAAGAGGGTGAATTTATGGTACAAAACTATATCTCAATTAAAAAACAAAACCTACCAAAAAATCCTTAATTACTTAACTAGAATTTTGTGGACTATACTAACAGTCTTAAACCTGAGTACAATCAGCATTATCTGAGGGTGGATTAAAAACACAGACTACTGAGATCCACTCCCAGAACTTCTAATCCAGCAGGTCTGAGAACCTGCTCCCAGGTGATGGTGAGGCTGTTGGTTTGGGCACTACTTACTAAGCCAAGCCACAGGCCTGTGCTAATAGCAACTGTTATTTCTAATATGAGTCCCCTTTTATGGTTATACCACTAAGAGTCACTCACTAGAAAACATTTCTTCCAAGGGCTCCTGAGCTCTCTTGTCCCCTTTGCTCATATTCTCACTCTGCCACTCTGCTATGAAGACACCAGCCACCTCCCAAGCATTTGGGCCTGGCCTGCAATGAAGGACAGCATGTGGCTCTACCAAAGCCCCAAGTGAAGTTTCATTGAGGGCCACAAGCTATGACCTGTATATATAATGCCTATGAGTCTACATTACCACCTATAGAGAAGGCCCTTGTGGAAACAGACACTTGGATAACTCTTCCTTCTGGACTATGGAAGAGTAGTTCTGCATTCTGGCTTGGCCGTAAAACACTTCATAGATATAGAAGCTGGTGTCACAGATGAAGATTATAAAGGAAATGTTGGTGTTGTGCTGTTTCATTTGATAAAAGTTTGAAGTCAAAAAGATGACCAAATTGCACAGCTCATTTGTGAATGGATCTTTTATATAGAAATAGAGTAGGTTCAAGTTTTGGATGACAATGAAAGGGGTTCAGAAGGTTTTAGTTCCACTGGAAAGCATTAAAATTTATGCCATGAATAGAAAATGAGAAAATGTACTTTTTTTTTCTTTAAATTTTTACCTAAAGAAAAATTTCTTCCAATATAACTCAATTAACATCCATACTAGTTCCTCAACTTAAACATTTAAAGATACCGTAAGCCAAAATTTCCTGGGAATGCTGAGGCGGTAATAAAACAGTGAGCAGAATGCATACGTACATGTAATTTTAGGTCATTGTATTCAGGTCAAAAGCTCAGAGAAAGTCTATCTTGGGCTCTATGCTGAGAAGTAAAGAGAATACAACGAGGAGTAAAACCTCAACTCTAGAAGCACCTGAATGGCTCAGTCGGTCTAACTTTGGCTCAGGTCATGATCTCATGGGTCTAGCCCCGTATCGGTCCCTCTGTGGTCAGCACACAGCCTGCTTTGGATCCTCTGTCCCCCTCCCTCTCTGTTCCTGCCCTGCTTATTCTCTCTCTCTCAAAATAAATAAACTTAAAAACAAAAACAGAAACAAACAACAACACAAAAATAGCCCAACTCTAAGAAAGCTTAACTGTCCAGTCCAGAGAACTCCAAGAGAGGGTCAGAGAAGGCTTTCTGGAAGAAGCACCACATGTGGTGGACAGGATTTCAATGAGAGATGTCTTTACAGAAAAAGTGCCAGACAGGAAGGCATGAGGCCCATGTCTAGGAAGCAGCCCAGAATTCACCTCAACTTGAGTGGTGGAAGATAATGTTGGGAAAATGAGTCACAACCAGAGGGAGGAAAGCCTCACTCCAAGGGGAAGGGGCAGACAGATATGGAGAACTATTAAAGTTCTTCACAGAGATATAGATAGACTATGAAGTGGTCGGAACTGTAATACAGGATGCTAAAGAAGGATGATGAGGGATAGGGAGATTAATTAGGATTTGACTGTAATTCACTTTACAGTGCATGAGCCAGGACCGAAGAAAAGGATAGTGACACACTAGGTTAAACCTAGGTAGAATCAATAGGATTAACAACTTACTAGATGTGAAAGCAAGGGAAAGAAAGCGAACAGGGAACAGAGGCTTTGAGTTAGGATAATTAGAAGGGACAGTGATAAAGAAACATGAGGCCGAGAGAGAGGATATGGCCCACAGCATGTAACAATGAGGGATGGTATGCTGGACCTGTCAGGTGGGAGCATGAAAGAGATATCCACATAGATGTATATAAAACCTGGAGGTGGAAATGGAGTCTGGAAATCAGGGTAGACATGAGCTAAAAATATTGATTTGGGAAGCCATCTGAGTAGAGGTAAATGAAATTAGTGATGAAGATGTGAGAAAATATCAAGACAGGAGAAAAGCTAGGGTAAAATCTTACTTATTTTAGAGTCAAAAGGAGAAAGAAAGGCCAAGAATTGCAAGAGTGGAACCAAAATGGGAAAGTAGGCTGCCAAAGGGGAAAAAAAAAAGTCACTGAGAAGTTGAACACCAAAAAAAGCCAAAAACCCAAAAACCACCCCCCACCCCCCACCCCCGAAGACAGATTTTAACTGGAGACAGCAGGGAAAGAGGAGTAAAACAGCATGGAAAAAGCCCCATAAATGATCCCGGGACTAGACCAAATGATTTAAACAGTGAATGAGTGAGGAGGTGGAGATGGGAGTATGCAGATTATTCTTTCATGTTTGACAGTTACAAGGAGTGGGAGATAAGTTCAAGGAATAGATTTAAGATAAGGAAGACCAAGTAAGTTTGTAGGCAGCAAGGAAAAGTCTACTTAAGAAGATGGAAACAAGTAGAAAGAAGGAGGTTGGTTTTGTCAAAGAAGAAAGGATACTTCTTTTCAAGGAAAGGGTTCCAAGGAAGTTGAAAAGAACTCATTTTGGATGGCCTTGATTTTCTTAAAAAAAAAACAAAAACAAAAAAAAACGGCAACAAGTTATCTTCTGAGAATCAGGACATCAAAAAGCTGGATAATCAGGAAGATTGGAAAGAATTTCAAACAACTACAATCAACTCAAATCATTTGTGAACATTAATTTGACTACAAACAAGCAAAACATCTACTTATCACAAGCCATCATTTGTTTGGGACCAGTAACCAATAGCTGTCAGCTCTCACCTTCAGCAACATAGATATGCTCTGCCCAATCAAAAGTGCAGCCTAAAACAGGGTGCTCTTGGTCCATCTCCTGTTAAGGTTCTGTACCACTCCAAGTTGTACTGTGTTAATGTATGTTTGTAAACAAAAGCAGGAGGAAATACCCTCAGTGATTAAAATATCATCCAAAGGAAAATGTGTTTAACACTCAACCCAAACTTGAATATTTGAAGAAAAAACACTGGGGGAACTGGGGTATGAGATAGAGAGAAACAAAATGCATTACAAAACAGAATAAGGAAACAAGCTTCTGGACTTTCAAAAGTCACAAAGGACAATTTTATTTATTATTATTTTTTTTCATCCTGATTAAGATCTTCACATGGAACATGTTTATGAAGACTAGGGGCCTGCTGTAATGGGGCCACCAGTACTGGAAGAGGCCTCACATATAAATGGTCCTTTCGTTAAGGGACATCTAATATTTGGGGTTCCTCAATGATAAATGTAATTTGTACTACATAGGTTTCCACTGAGTGTCTTTAATCCACTTTTTCCCCAATTATGTTTTAACTGAGATTTCAGTTTATCTATGAAGTCCTACCCCTGCTTCCACAACCTCAGTAAATCAAGTATTGACTGTCTGAGGGAGAGTTAACAAGAGAAGACTAAGAGGAATGCCAAACAGCAGTAAAGAACTAGCTTTAGTTCACTAATAAAATCTCTCTACTCTCCTAGTCTCTGGGTAACCTCAGGGGTAAAAGAACTATCTACTTCTGTAACATCTGGTTCTTACCTTTTGCTATGTCCAGGAAAGTATCTGATGTATTTGTTGTCATGCAAGGACAGGTAACGAATAGTATCTGTAAGAAGACAAATAAGGCATGATGATACCCTATTATTTTTTAAGGAATTACTGTACATTTTCATCTTGAAAACAAGGCCAAAAAATTTATTGTTTTCCATAACTCAAGCAAGGTGTGAATAAGTAAGGCTGAGTAATTCTTCTCCACAGCTGAAGAATGGGCACTACAGATTTCACATAATTCAAAAGCAGAGTTCGTTCTTGACAGCATATACAGCAATTTTTAAAAATCATTGTTACCACCAATCTTTGCCTTCTGCATAGTTACAATGCAACCTGTCCTGCAAATATACCCTGCCTGCACCACCCCCAGAAAGCACAATAGGTTCAGTGCTCACAGAATGGCAAGCCTTAAAGGAAAACATTTAGCTGCTAAGGAAACAGGCTCAAAGAATTAAGTAGCCATGCTAAACTGAGGATCAGGCTGAACTCTGGCATAATATTTTTGTCCAGGGTTCTCCAACAGCGTGTTAGGGACCTAAATTTTAATTGGGTATATAATCTACATCAAAACTAAACAAATGGAAACAGAAGTAACGTCCTACTACTTTTTAAGTTAACCAGCTATCCACTGGTACTTTGTGCATCAGAGAGAAGTCAGTTGATAATAATAATAATAATAATAATAATAAAGTGTCCAAAAGAACAAATCAGGAAATTGGGTTAAAAAGATCTTAAAACATTTAAAAATTAAACTCATAAATACATCAGTAAGTCACAGCAGCGAGATTCTGTCAATATCAAAGAAAAGAATAATCATAGAGATTTGTGCTTGGGGAGAAAAAGACAAACACTCTTAAAAACCAAGTGATTCTACCTGAAAAAGTAAACAAAAAAGATGGCGGTGGAAAGGGAATGAAGTGCCATAAAGAACAGAACTAGAAAGTACTATGCCTTGCAAAAGACTAGGAATAAGAAGCAACTGTTGCGAAAAAGGCAATAGGAAATGGTGCCAATATAGATAGGAAAGCATAGAAAGAACATTCTAGAGGCAAACAACACAGAAACAAAGAGGCTGAAAGCACCAAGTCATTCCAGTTGTTCACAGGGGTACTTTCTAGTAACAGGGCATCTAACTCAGGAGAGGGAAAACCGCACTCTTTGTATGTTCCAAAACTGAACTCTATATAGTTTTCCTTGAAAATCTTCAAAGTTCTAGAATGACAACTATGAAGTCTTCCTGGATGTTCTATTGCTAGTAACTACTCACCTGCCCTAAGCAGAAAAAGACTTTCCTCCCCATTACCTGGTTTCCCAGAGATGAGCAGGGAGTCGCCATCCTCTCCGCCCCACTCAGTAGCTGGTGCACTGTTCCTGGCAAGGCAGTGGCCTGTACAGTTATCTCCTGTACCGGGTGGTATCATAGACCCTCAAACTGTACAAACTACTACCTCAGCCTGGAATCAGGCAAAAGGAAACGGAGCGTTGGAGGAACTCTTCAGGATGCACTCGAGACAGGAAAGGCAACATCCTCCCAGCAGAGGCCTGGCAGCAAAGCTGCAAGTGCCACACATTTGCCTCATTTTGCACCATATTTGGAGAATCCTCACATTTAATCACCCCAACAGAAGAAGTATACCAGTCATTCAGGTGATCACATAGATATGTTTCCTCAGGATCCTAATGTTTTATATTCTTGTCCAAAAGCATCAATTGCACTGCTTACTTAGAAAACCACTTCTGAAATAGAGGCATGAAAAGTAGAAATGATATACTTACTAAAAATCAAGTACAGGCAGAAAAGTCTCATTAAAAAAAAAAAAAAAAAAAAAAGACTTCCGCCCATCTGCTCTGAGATAAGCATAGCCAAAACAGCAGTCTAAGTGATCTTTGTGGATGACATTAGAAAAATCTTAACTGCAGGGGCGCCTGGGTGGCTCAGTCGGTTAAGTGGCCGACTTCACCTCAGGTCATGATCTAGCAGGTCAGGATCTCACAGTCTGTGGGCTGGGGCCCCGCATCGAGTTCTGTGCCGACAGCTCAGAGCCTGAAGCCTGCTTTGGATTCTGTGTCTCCCTCTCTCTCTCTCTCTCTGCCCCTCCCCTGCTCATGTTCTCTCTCTCAAAAATAAACATTAAAATTTTAAAAAAAGAAAAAAAAATAAAACTTACTATAAAAAGTGAGACAATCAATAAATCAGTGAGATAAATGAAAAAAAAAAAAAAAAAAAAAAAAAGTCCTAAGGTGAAAGTCCTCAACTACCAAGATGAACTGTCAACTGAGAATGACTTATCCCAGGGGAAATAAATGCAGGTAAAAACAAGATCAAGATCATTTATTAGATAAAGAAATTCACAAATTTAATTTATAAAAATAACTCTTTACTCTTTAAAACCATTAACTTTATTTAAAAGTTAAAAGGGGAAGGGCCCTCTAGCTGGCTCAGTCTGAAGGGCATGTGACTCTTTTGATTTCAGGGTTGTGAATTCGAGCCCCACATTGGGTATAGAGATTACTTACAAATAAAGTCTTTAAAAATAAATAAAATAAAATGGAAAAGGGACAAAATTCAGATTAAAAATGGTCCCTAAAATTAAACATAATTAAGGTCAATACACTGTCCTTCATGACACAGACCATGAAAGGTAGAGCATACACCAAAATCTCATCTAAGGTCCCTAAACTACCACAGCTGAAACATTCGTGGTTATTTGCCACTTGCTGTATGTCAAATAGTCTTTCCTTTTATTTGTTCAAAAAGTATTCTTTCAAGTTTAAAGAAGTACAAACTATAAATATAATTCATTGCTTCCTATACCCACTCTCCATTCTAATCTAGAGACCTTTCATACTCCATTTCAAGTCCTTCAAAAGTATTGGAGGCTTGTTTCCAGCATCCCTTCAGTCATAACAATTGCTAACATCTTAAGAAAATATGTTTAAATTACAGAAACTCTAAGCAAAGCAGAAATAGTCACAAAGATTCCAAGAACTACTTAACAAAAGAAATCATAACCATTACTTCCCAAAAAGAAGGCTTGCTTACCGTCTATTTTGTTAGAGCTGTAAACGACTGTGTTTGCTGCATGGGTGTATCTGATGAGGTCCACGCCATATTTCTTACTGTACAGGGTTCTCTTTGGTCTGATGAGGAAATGGACAGAGAAAGAAAACCATCAAAATCCTCCATCACCAAAACCTAGGATCTTCATATAAACAGAAGAATCTGAATGATGTGGCAAGGATGAGAATTCTTTGGAAGCTCTAACACTGGAAAGAAACAGAATTTCTTCCAAACGAGAGAAAACAAATGGAATCAATCAAGTGCAACAGACTTTCACCTCTGAACAACAAATGCTGAGGTTAGGAAGTGGAAGTAAATCTGAGGGCTCAACTGAGTCTTTACTACAATGTTCAGAAGTTTTGAGAAAAAGTACATCTTTTTGGAAAGAAAGGCACACAAAACACAAGACACAGTTTATAACAAAGAGGGATATGGGAATACGTTAAATTAGTGAGGCCAAACTTTTCTTGAGCCATTCACTTAGAAACCAGATCTTTTCTCAAGAAGAAACAAATGATTTATCAAAACTGAAACCAGATGTAAAACTGCTTGTCTTTCCTAATATAACCTGCAGTTGCAGAAGCTATCTATCCTTCCTATTCTACAAGTCCAAAGTACTTACTGAGGCTTTTAGAAGGCAAGGCTGATTCTCCCTAGAAAAAAACTGGTCATTGGTTCTTTTCTTTTTAATGTAAAATCACATAATTCTAAGCTAGGAGTTACAAATTCATATGAAGTTCCTTTTCCTTCAATGTCTTCCTCTATAGGACCCTGAAAATCAAAGATCAAACTGAAACTGATCTCAGTAAAATCTTTAACCAAAAGCTCACAATGTTCTACATTTGGGTATAGGAGGATTTTATAAATTGTATACCAATGTTTACAAAGAGTTCCAATTTTGAAAAAGAAAAAAATTCGCCCTCTCAATGAAGCCTAGATGCTAAACAATCAGATTACCCAAGCAGCTTTAAGAACTCAAATATTTGCACTTTCAATTTTTGTTAACGTCAGTGAGGTCAAGGGTTTCCCTACCCAAAACTCATTTCCAAACAAGCTTCTCATTCCAAATGCACTGAATTTTCCACATTCTCACCTTTAACTGAAAGCTTAGTTAAAAAGATCAGCTCAAAGGCTACCCTGTTTAACCCCCTACCCTGGGCTCTGCTGTGGGGTTACTGTGTGGTAAACAGCGAGCACATGTATGCACATACATGTGTTCTTGCTCTCAAAAAATAGTTGACTTTATTTCTACAAGTGGAAAAAGAAGCTTACTTATCCCAACAATTCAGTCTAAAATAGTGAAGACATATCCTGAAGAGCCAATGTTAAAGGGTATGGAATAAGGAAAGTTTTTAGTTCCACTTATGTATGGCCTATTTGTCTCAAACACTAACCTGAGATTTATTTTTAATAACAAATCTTTTACCTCATATCACTTCCTAGTTTGGAAACAAGATCCTAATTTTTGCATCCATTTCAGAGAATCTTTACAAAGCCCATGCACAACATTTTTCCATGAATATTTTGGTTAAGCTTCTTTCCACAAACTATGAGTCTGGTGATCAGGCATGAATAAAAAATATTATGAAAATTTTTCATCACCTAGCAGATAATATATTTTATAAGTCTTTCAAATTGAAAAATCACTCAACGGATGAACAAAAACAACGGACAAAATGAACAAAAAACTGGAAAATATTAAGTATAAAGAATCTTGTTTTGACCATCTTCAAACTCCCAAATTCTAACATTTAGTACCATCTAGTAGAGATACTATGACTTCCAAGGAAACACTACTCTTCTACCAATGTTGGTTTGACTTATACTAGTGGCACATTTTTTCCTCACATTACCCCTTAGGATCATGGACTCTTAAAGGCAAAAGAGGTCATCTAATACTCAGAGAAGTGATCTAACCATTGTCACATACCTGGTCACAAAGCCAAACTAGAACCCAGGTCTCCTAACTACCAAGCCAGTCCCTTGCCATAGACCACAATGAAATAAGGTCACAATTAATTGATAAGAGAAAATGTAAAAGAGAATGCCCTACACTATTACATCAATACTAAATTTGCTAATTTGGATAATTGTGCTCTGGTTGTATAAAAGAATGTCCTTGTGCTGAGGAAATCCATGTTGAAGTGTTTGGAGATCAGGGGCTTGATACCTCCAACTTATTCTCTTAATGGTTCATTAAAAAATGCATACCTAAATACTTAACACAGAGAGCTGTAATGCAAAAGAGGTAAAATGTAACTGATTATTGGATGATATGGATCTCTGAAATACTGTTTAACTTTCCTGTAAGTTTGTAATTATGTAAAAAGCTACATGAGTGAATAAACTGCATGTCGTAAAATTAACATTTTACTTCCAAGTAAACTGTCACTGTAATTTTACTTCCAAGTAAACTGTCACTGCTCCCAACAAGTAGAAATTATGCCACACTTAGAGAGAAACTACTAAGAAGGCTATCACAACCTTCATCTCCTTTGAATGAGAACATACATCTCCATCATCAAGGTTCCAGGTAGAGGTTCCAATCTGTGCACAAGCACTCAACATTTCAAGCCAGTCAGCTTCAAATTACTTCTAGTCCCAGGAACCCACAATCCTAATCCCGACTCCAGCTCTATATGTTACTCTCTCTTCCAAGCTGATTCAAATGACCAAACCTGGACAGAAATACATCTACTAAATGAATAACGTTGACTAAAGTCAGCACTGGTCCAGCTAACAATGCTCTCTTCCCTTAGGACCACCACTCTAGGCCACTCGTCTGCATACTGCAGGCAGATCCAGAGCCAGTTACATAATACTTTTCCATAGCCCCCGTGGGAAAAAATTGGGAAGAAGATACAGCTTAGACCAAAACAACGTTACTTTAGATAACCGAATTCACAAACGAAGAGACAAGTTCCAAAGAAAGTTTACAGAAGGCATCGGTTTTAAAACAAAACAAAAGGCAAAAAGAACAGTTGGAAAAGGCAGAGAAAACCCCAACGATTCAAAAAATAAGATCTGGAATTAGGTAACAAAATGAAATCTGACAAAACCACTAGCCACCGGATTATACCAAATAGCCACAAGCCTGCTTGGAGAAGGTGGCTGAGGGAAATCGAATCTAGCCTAAGCCAGTTTCTGCTCCAAAGGAGTTCACAATTTAGTAACGAGAAAGCAAAGCAGGTTTATAAAGGGTGAGGTGAAGCTGACAAGGTCCCCAGAGAAAAAGGCAAATGTGCTTATAAGACTTTAGAGATGCAGTGCGGTGGCAACACAGAAATTTCACGATCAGACCCTGAATTTTGGTAATTCCAGGTGGACCATAAAGTGTAATTTAAAAATATATATAAGAGGAAACATAAAATTGTTTTGGGATGCTATGTTTTCATAGTAGGTTCCCATTCAGGTCGGGATGGGACAGCCAAGTTAGTTTTTTTTTTGGCAAAAAGGAAAAGTTTCTGATGTTGTTAAAAAGTTAACTACAAATGTGGGCAATGGGTCTGAGGGAGTAAAAGAATGATTTGGAACCGAAAGAAAAAGACAGGGGCCCCAAAGAGGCACAACAAACAAATCCTGACAGCTAAGAACTGCAACCCACGCGGCCTTCCGGCAGAAGGCGGCGGGAAGCTAAGGGGCAGGGGATGGGCGGAGTGCCAGGGCTGAATCGAGGTCACCGAGGAGGGCAGAGAGAGCGAGCTGTGACGCTGCTGAGGCAGGAGCGCAGCCTCTGCGGTTCCGCGCCGGGGGCCAGAGCCGACCGGCACCTCTGACAGAGTCGGAGGAGCGGAAAAGCTACCTGCTGGGGCCCAGGTGGGAGGACCGGGCGTTTAAAGGTCAAGGTCAAGGTGGGGTTTGGCAAGCGATACGGAAGCGCTTTTCCAGGAGGCCGAAAGCAAGCAAAATAATAACGATGGTAGTATCACTCTCACTATTCTTATTATTTTTAAAAAGGTCTCCTGGACATCTTCGGAATGGAAGCGGCCCTGGCGGCAGCGAGTGCAAAACAGGCCGGAGAGGGCGGCGGGGCCGGGGGCGGGCGGCGGGGCGAGCGCTGGGCCACGAGAGGGAGAGAGGGAGGGACGGACAGACTCGGGCCCGGGCTCAGGGCCACCGCCGCACTCACTTGCCCTCCTGGCAGTCATAGAGCACGATGGAGTCGTCGTCGCTGCTCGAGATGACCGTCTCGCCGTTGGGGCTAAAGTCAAAGCAGTTAATCTTGTCCGAGTTCTCGCGGAACACCTTGGCGACGCGGAAACTCCGCAGCACGCTGTCGGTCAGCTTCATGGCGGCGGCTGCTGGAGGCGGTGGCGGCGGCGCAGGGCCGGGGCGGGGCCCGGCAGCAGGCGGGCGGGCGGGCTGGCTGCCGAGGGGCCGACCCGGGCGGGGCGGGCGCCGCGCCGGCGGCGAGCGGAAAGGCGGCCGACAGTCGGGCCGCCTCCACCCCTTCCTCCTCCTGCACGTGCGGCGCTCTTCTGCCGGGACTGCGGGATCTCGCGGACCGTTCCTCCTCACAGTCGCCTCAAGGCCAACCGGCGCGGCGCCGGCTCATTGTGTCCGCCATCTTGGGACGACAGGCAGAAGCTGAGGGCGAGGAGCCTCACCGCAGCGCACGCCGGGAAAGGGGGCGGGGCGGAAGGGCAGCGCGAGAAGGGGCGGTGGGGCGGTGACGTCAGTGCGGCCGCCGAGGAATGGAGTGGCGGGGTGGCCCGAGGCGGTGATTCCCTGACGGGCAGTAGGGCGCGAGGGGCGGGGATGTCCACGGCCTTCCCTTTGGTGGGCCGGAAGGCCGAGGGTGCCCGGAAGTCGTGGGCTTTTGTGCGGGATCGCAGACCACTGGGAGCAGGTACTGCGAGGGTCGGCTACGCCACTGGAGCGGCGGCCTGGGGGTGAGTTAGTGCGCTAACCGCTGGCGGGCTTTGACTGCTAGTGCACCACAGCGCAAGCATAGTTTCAGTTTCAGGGCCTGGGGGATTTTTTGTTCGTTTTTTTGAGCTGTATTATACGATAGACTGCACAAATTTTAAGTGATTTTTTTTTCATTTGGATATACACCCTTGTAACTACTGCCCAGAACTTTCTTTTAAGACTTCTATAAAAACTTTTTAATTGACATATAACGTAAAGTGAATAAGGTGGACTAATTTTAAGTGTATAGCTCCACACATTTTTATAATCACTCACCTTTAAGTTTCAAGATGTATTTACAGGCTCAAAATTAATAGCATCGATTACAAAGAAATTCTTAAAAAGGAAAGTTATCTCTTATTCAACAAATTAAGTTCTCCCAATTTCCTCCTCCTTTATTCATATATCTACATAAACTTTATAAATGCAACCATCACTTCCCCCCAGGTTAGTATTGTATATTGCACATTTTTCCAGGGTAGTAAACCAAATTGTTGGTGGTGTTCTTAATTGAGGTATAATTGATGTACAGTAAAAACTGGCCTTTTAAATGGGTAGTTTTATAAGTTTTGACACCCATGTTCAGTCGTGCAGCCACCACCACGTTCAAGATGTAAAACAGCTGCATTATACTCTGGTTTGTTTAAAAGATTTTTTGCCTTAAAAGGAAGGAAAGTTGATCCCTAACAAAGGAAAGCGATATCTGATCACAAAATAGGTACCGGGCAGGCACCTTGGCTTTAACTTTCTGTGCAAGAGGTCAAACTCAGTGCAGCCTATGAGAGTTCATAGATCTCTAAGTTGCATGCAGCAACTCAAAGATTAATTGCCTGAGGTCTCTAACAATGGAGACAGGCCTGTTTATTTTGCTTTGCTAAACTGCAGTGGCTAAAGAGGAAGAAAAGGAAAAGGAAAGACTTAAACATTAAAATCACTGATATTAAGAAGATGTGAGGGGCGCCTGGGTGGCTCAGTCGGTTGAGCGTCCGACTTCGGCTCAGGTCATGATCTCACAGTTCGTGAGTTCAAGCCCCGCGTCAGGCTCTGTGCTGATGGCTCAGAGCCTGGAGCCTGTTTCAGATTCTGTGTCTCCCTCTCTCTGACCCTCCCCCATTCATGCTCTGTCTCTCTCTGTCTCAAAAATAAATAAACGTTAAAAAAAATTAAAAAAAAAAAAAAGAAGATGTGATATCCAGAGATCCAGATATAACCTGGACAATGGTAAAAAGAAAGCAGAAACCCTGGGCTAGTTGAATCTTTCTAGAAAGAACTAAGGGACATCCCTGGGTAAAAGGAAAGCCAGGATCCCTACACATAAAAAGAAGTTGTTCTTTGAAGGGAGAGGGCAAGATCCTGGCTAAGTCTGGGCTGCAATTGCCTTCACACAAAGAGCAGAACTTCTGGCTACAATTTGTTCTGGGATCTGGCAGAAGCCTGTCTGAGTGAAACCTGAATGGATGGCAACTTTCCAAACTGCGAAGCAATAGAAGAAAAGTCCTCTGTGCCCTGGAGCTCTCACTTCCCAGCAATTCCTCCTTTATTTCACAGGCTGGAAAGGCTGATGTAGAGTCTGCTTTGAATGCTTAAATGGCAATAAGGACAGATTTGGTGCCATGTCCTGGAACTTCCAAGAAGTTGAATACACCAAGTGAGATACCATTTGTTTGAATTCTTTTAACCTACGGAAAACAAAAACAACCAGAGATAGAAACAACTGAATATTGTCAGCTGTAAGAAAATCTTTTCTAGTTTTGTACTCCCTATACCTTTCCCAGATTTCACTGTTAAGACTGAAGTTTCCTCCCAAGACTTGACTCCCTGAATTATTTTTGGGATGGAAAAGTCATTTTTTCATATTTTAAGAGTGTCCTGAAATGGTTCAGCCTGTTTCACATTCCTCGTCTGGCTTCCTGCCCTGTTAGAGTGGGGCTCTCCTAGCTTCCAGTCCAACAGTGCCTTAAAGGCTGGACATTAAAAGGTGACCCAGAAAGGCTGGCTCCAGTGGGGGATGGGTAGACGGGACTGCTGCAGTCAGAAGTGCATCAAACTTCTTGAAGAGTGTCAGACTTAATTTTTTATTTTTCCTTTTCTTTTAAATCATTATTTCATTTGGGGCACCTGGCTGGGTCAGTCAGTAGAGCGTGTGACTCAATCTCAGGGTTGTGAGTTCAAGCCCCACATTGGGCATGGAGCCTACTTAAAAAAAAAGAAATCGGGACACCTGGGTGGCTCAGTCCATTAAGCATCCGACTCTTGACTTCGGCTCAGGTCGTGATCTTGTGGTTTGTGAAGTCAGGCTCTGCGGAACCTGCTTGGGAATCTCCCTCTCTCTCTGCCCTCCCCACCCCTTGATCTCCTCCCCCTTTCTTTCCCTCTCCCCCTCCCTCAAAATAAAGAAATAAACTTAAAATCATTATTTTATTTATTTACTTAGTTTTCACACAAGCAAATACATATTCATTGCAGAGACACTAAAAAATACAAATTAGTAACAAGAAAAACAAACCTAGCATCCAGAAGTAACTGCTGTTACATTGGTTTTTATTAGGGTAAAATATACATGACATAAATTTTACCATTTTGATGTAGAACTTTTCAGATTTCTCCTTGAAATATATTTTTAATGGGTTCATAATTTAATATTTATAACCTACTCTTTTCATCCAATAGTATGAACATCTATCTTCTAGGTCAATGAGTACAGAACATCTTGAGTGGCTACATATGATTCCATCATGTGTTTGTGAAGTAATTTTGCTTCCCAATTTATCTAAGGTCCGGCCAGGGTCTGACTCAATTTTTTTTTCTTTTTTCTTTTTTTTCTTTTTCTTTTTTTTTTTTTTTGAGAGAGAGAGAGTGAGCAGGGGAGAGGGCCAGCGAGAAGAGAGAGAGAGAATCTCAAGCAGGCTCCACACCCATCTCGGAATCTAACAAGGGGCTTGATCCCATGACCCTGAGATCATGACCTGAGCTGAAATCAAGAGTCAGACACTCAACCGACTGAGCCACCCAGCACCCCTGGCTCAATTTGTATTTTTAATTGAATAGATGAATTTAGGCAAAGGATTTCAGATATTTGGCCCATTTACCTTTTTTCCATTTTCTCTCTTTTTCTTCTAACACTTAATTTTTTTTAGAGCAGTTGTAAGTTCACATCAAAAGAGGAAGATACAGGGGCACCTGGGTGGCTCAGTCGGTTGAGCATCCTACTTCAGCTCAGGTCACGATCTCGCGGTCCGTGAGTTTGAGCCCCGCATCGGGCTCTGGGCTGATGGCTCAGAGCCTGGAGCCTGCTTCCGGTTCTGTGTCTCCCTCTCTCTCTGCCCCTCCCCCGTTCATGCTCTGTCTCTCTCTGTCTCAAAAATAAATAAACGTTAAAAAAAATTAAAAAAAAAAAATCTTATCCTTCCTTTCTTCCCTTATAAAAAAAAAAAAAAAAGGAAGATACAGAAATGTCGGGTATACTCCCTGTCCCCACACATTCATAGCAGCCCCCATTATCGACAACACCCACTAGAGTGATACATTTGTTATGAAGGATGAACCTATATTGACATCAAAATCTCCCTAACTATAATTTACATTGGGGCTCACTCTTGGTTTTATACATTGTATGGGTTTGGACAAACATATAATGACAAGTATCCATCATTATGATATACAGAGTATTTTCACAGCCCTAAAAATCCTCTGTGCTCCACCAATTCATCCCTACCACCCCCACCATAACTCCTGGCAAACCCTGATCTTTATAGAGCCTTCATAGTTTTCCTTCTTCCAGAATGTAACATGGTTGGAATCAGTATAAATATATTTTAAAAACCATAGCCATCCAACACTTGGAAATCAGTCGTAGCTGACAATGCTACATGTGGAGAAAGTAAAGGGTGTGTAGCCATAATACCAATTGCCTTGCATACATATACAGTTTTATTTATACACGTGATCTCTCACCTAATCCTCACAACTCTATAAGAGATGCAATTATCTATACTTTATAGGTGTGAAAATGGAGGCCAAGAGAGGTATTCCAGTAGCAAGTGGCAGAACCTGGGTTTGTCTGTAGATACCTATGTATATATGTGAAGCTTGACAATAAATGTGCATAGAGAGGAGTAGGTGGGAGTTGATGGATTAGTAGACATCTGAACATATGCAGAGACAGATGTGTGGACAAAGAGATGAGGCAAATAGATGAGGATATGCAAACCATTCCCCACAATCATGACCTTTCGTCTAACTTAGGACTCAGGATGTGGCTATGTTTGAACTTGAGCTCAGAATACTGAGTTCTGTCTCAGTAAACTTATTTTATTGTTTAGCAGTAAATCCAAACTCCATGGTCTCTTATTAATCACCTAGTTACCTGGATTCCAGAAAAACCAATCCCAGCCCTAGAAATTAGTGCTACCACTTGGCATCAGTAGCAGATAATGATATGTAAATATTTTGCATTTTGTATAACTGTTCCTACGTGTTGTCTTCAAAATAAAATTGCTTTTGCTGACATCAATAAAGATATTTTAGTGGTCCAATCCAATGGTCACTGTTCAGTGCTTACCTTCCTGTTCCTGTCTGTGACATTAATGGTGTTGACCACTCCCTAATCTCTTCTCCATGGCTCCATTGACATCTTCCTGTTCTGACTCTTTTCACCTGACTGGACACACTCCTTGTCTCTTCCTAGCTGTTCTTTGGCCGCTGTAAGGTTGCCTGCTCAATAGCTTCCTCCTCTTGGCTCTTTTCTTTTTTCTTTTTCTTTTTTTTTTTTTTTTTTTTTTTGAGACAGGGAAAGACAGAGCATGAACAGGGGAGGGTCAGAGAGAGGGAGACACAGAATCCGAAACGGGCTCCAGGCTCTGAGCTGTCAGCACAGCTCGAACTCACGGGGCTGGAACTCTCGGAGTGCGAGATCATGACCTGAGCGGAAGTCGGCCACTCAACCGACTGAGCCACCCAGGTGCCCCTCTTGGCTCTTTTCTGATGGAATCTTGATTTTGTTCAGGTATTCCTCCCTCCTCTGGATAGCAATGCCTTTTCCAAGAGTTGACCCTAGTCCTCTGAGATAAATCCTCAGTCTAAACCACCGGTTCTCAAAGTGTGGTCTTAGGACCAGTAGCCATCAGCCTTGCCTGAGAACTTGTCAAAAAGTCAAATTCTTGGGCGCCTGGGTGGCTCAGTCGGTTAAGCGGCCGACTTCAGCTCAGGTCATGATCTCGCGATCCGTGAGTTCGAGCCCCGCGTCGGGCTCTGTGCTGACAGCTCGGAGCCTGGAGCCTGTTTCGGATTCTGTGTCTCCCTCTCTCTGACCCTCCCCTGTTCATTCTCTGTCTCTCCCTGTCTCAAAAATAAATAAAACGTTAAAAAATTTTTAAAAAAAAGTCAAATTCTTGGGGCACCCAGGTGGTTCAGTCGGTAAAGCATCCGACTCTTGATTTCAGCTCAGGTCATGCTGTCACAGTTTGTGAGCTAGAGCCCCACATCAGGCTCTGAGCTAACCTCACAGAGCCTGCTTCAGATTCTCTCTCTTCCTCTTTCTGCCCCTCCCCCACTTGCTCCCTCTCACAAGTAAGCATTAAAAAAAATCAAGGGGCGCCGGGGTGGCTCAGTGGGTTTAGCGTCCGACTTCAGCTCAGGTCATGATCTCGTGGTTTGTGAGTTCGAGCCCCGCATCGGGCTCTGTGGTGACAGCTCAGAGCCCGGAGCCTGCTTCCGATTCTGTGTCCCTCTCTCACTCTGCCCCTCCCTCGCTTATGCTCTGTCTCTCTCTCTCAAGGATAAATAAAACATTAAAAAAATTTTATTAAATTTTTTATTTACAAAAATTTTTTTAACGTTTATCCTTGAGAGAGAAATAAAGGATAAATAAAACATTAAATTTAAATTTTTTTTTATTTAAAAAAATTTTTTAACGTTTATTTATTATTGAAAGAGCGAGAGACAGAGCGTGAGCAGGGGAGGGGCAGAGAGAGAGGGAGACACAGAATCCGAAGCAGGCTCCGGGCCCAGAGCTGTCACCACAGAGCCTGACACGGGGCTCGAACTCACAAACCGCGAGACCATGACCTGAGCCGAAGTCGGGTGCTCAACCGACTGAGCCACCCAGGTGCCCCAACATTAAATTTTTAAAAAAATAATAAAAGTTTTTAAAAAGTCAAATTCTCAGATCTTGTGCCACACCTACTGAACTAGAAGCTCTGGGGGTGGAGCCCAGCAATTTGTTTTAACAAGCCCTCTAGGTGATACTGATACATACTGGAATTTGAGAACCCTTGATCCAAACCAATCATGATGGGTGGTCTTGTTTCCCTTCCAGTGATGGGATTAGGCTTGTCAGTGTGATAGTATTTTTGCTAATGAGAAATGAGAGGAAGTCTGCTGGGGAAGGGGTCTTGGAAGATTTCTTTGCCTCTTTTTTTTTTAAATGCTTATCTATTTTTTAAATGCTTATTTATTTTGAGAGAGAGAGAGAGAGAGTGCACATTTGTGGGATGGGGGGGAGAGGGAGTGGGGCAGAGAGAGAATCTCAAGCAGGCCTCCGAGCCCGATGAGGGGCTTGAACCCACGAACCGTGAGATCATGACCTAAGCTGAAACCAAGAGTCAAATGTTTAACCGACTGAGTCACCCAGGCACCTCACAGTTTCTTTGCTTCTAAAAGAAATACAAGGAAGAAATGATCCCTCTTCATCCGTTGGACACTGTTGTGCTGGATGTGATGCCTGTAGCCAAGTCTGATCATGAGGAAAGCAGCCTAAAGGCAAGCCAGCAGGATGAGAATGGCAGAGCAGAAAGATGGAAAAGGTCCGTTATGGATTGAATTTTGTCCCCCACCCCAAAAGATATATTGAAGTCCCCACCCCCAGCACCCCAAAATGTGACCAAATTTGGAAACAGGGTTGCAGCAGATGTAATTAGTAAAGATGAAGTCATACTGGAGTAGGCTGGGCCCTGAATCCAATATGACTGGTGTCCTTATGAGAAGAGGAGAGGGGCTCCTGCGTGGCTCAGTCAGTTAAGCATCTGACTTCAGCTCGGGTCGTGACCTCACGGTGTGTGAGTTCAAGCCCCACATCAGGCTCTCCGCTGTCAACACAGAGTCTGCTTGGGATCCTCTGTATGCACCCCACTCCTCCCCTGCCTGCACTCTCTGTCTCTCTCAAAATAAACTTAAAAAAGAGAGAGAGAAGAGGGGAGAGACAGAAGGTGGCCCTGTGAAGTTGGAAGTAGAGATGGGAGTGTCTCCTATAGGTTTCAGAGAAACATGACCCTGGTGACAAATTGATTTTGGACTACTGGCCTCCAGAACTGAGACAATAAAACCCTATTGTTTTAGGCCACCCACTTTGTGTGAGTGTTAGAGCAGCTCTAGGACACTGACCCAGGGTCTTTGTGACCTGCACACCAACTCTACAGCATCCTACCTTGAAATCCCTTGTTACATGAAATAACAATTATTCCTTATTGTTTAAGCTAGTTAGAAAGTTGCCCCCCCCAGCTGTATTGAGATATAACTAACATATAACATTAAGTAACATGTACAACCTGATGACTTGATACACTTACATTTTGTGAAATTAATACCACAATAGGGTTAAGATTGGCCCATTTATTAAATTTTTAAATTTCATGCTATACAGTTTAAAGTGGAACCTCTCCTAAACAATATAGCTTCTAAAACTGAGGGCTCCTTATGAATTCCAATTCTTGGAGATAAATTTCTGAGTTAGAATGACCTATGGAGGGGCGCCTGGGTAGCTACATCGGTTAAGCCTCTGACTTTTGATTTCAGTTCAGGTCATGAGGTCATGGTAGGTGGGTTCAAGCCCCACATGGAACCCCATGCCAAGCCCCTTGTCATGCTGTTTATTAGCCTGGAGCCTGCTTGGGATTCTCTTTCTCTCTCTCTCAAAAATAAACAAATATACTTAAAAAACGAAGAATTTCAATGAATGGCTCTTAAGTCCTAGAGAAGATGGGGGTAGAAAATTTACAGAGAAAGTATCCATGTTTTCTCTAAGGTGGGTATTTGGAGCATATCAGAGGTGCCATTAAAAGAGCCCTTTTAGCAGCTTGTATTTTAAAAGGTCTACTCCCCGCCCTCCTTTTTTCCCTTTATTCTTAGGCAGTTGTGGGCTATGTCATTTCAAGGACAGAAGATTAATAACTTTAAGGGGCAGAGAAAGAGCACAAGTTTGTTTGTTGTTGTTGTTTTTCTAAGTATAGGACAATTTTGTTCCAGTAGCTTGATCTTTTATCCATAAACAGGGGTGCCTGGCTGGCTCAGCTGGCAGAGCATGTGACTCTTGATCTCAGGGTTGTTCAAACCCTATGTTGGGTATAGAGCCTACTTAAAAAAAAGTACGATATCCATCAACATTTTAAGAGAAATAGGTGAGGTTTGTAAAGATAGGTCGGCTGTGACTTGTTTCTAGGCTGAATTTCTCATTTTATATATATATATTTGTAAAACAAAGGCGTTTTTAATTCCCCAAAGAACTGGATTATAGCCTGAATATCAAGGGATTAGCCCACCTTTTAAACTAAATTCGTTTCTTTATATCACAGAGATTTTTAACTAAAATGAGAATCAAAAGATTTATGCCTTTGTAAAGTTTGCATAAAGCATTTTAACAAAAGCCTTCTTTCTGAGTACTGAGTACACAGTTTAACCTAGGCTTCTATTCGACTCTGAATACTGGCCTTTTGCAGATCATTTATAGGAGGGCCTATGAGAAATGTGGATCACCTGTTTCTTTTGTGGAAGGGGTTTTCTCAGGGGCTAGTCTGGCCTATCTAATAACCGGTTTAATCTTGGGTCAGAAGAACTCCCCTTAGCAGCCAGTCAAGGTCTCTGTGAGTAGGGTTGTGAATAGCAATTAATTTTTCTAATTCTTCTCTAAATTTGGTAGGATCTTTTGAAAGTGGAGGAAAAAGGGCTTTATAATTCAAAAGATCCGCTGCTGTTCAAGGGATATGAATTCTTTGAAGTGGGGGGCATGGTTGGGGGCGGGGGGTGTCTAGGATACATCTGCGAAGGTTATTGCATAGAAATGCCTGAAGCTGGCAGACCTGATTACAGCAAAGTGAGCCTACTGCCTGTCCCAGTTGCTTCTGCTAAATTCACTTTTTGGCCTTCAGCATTTACAAGAGTAGCCTGTATATTTTGAACCTAGAGATGAAGCTGGAATGCTCTCTGCAAATCTTGTAGGGGAAGGGAAGTTAAAATAGGCAGATTTGAGATCTGGATTTTAAGAAAGGAAATGTAGTTTAGATGTGGTCATTTGTCTTAGGTCTAATTTTTATCTTGTCAAGGCAGTCCTTAAGCCTAGCTATTATTCCAATAAGACAACTGAGAGTCCTTTATACAGGATTTTTTTTTTTTCAAATATAGTCAATTTATATTTTTTCAAATATAGTCAATGTCTGGCCATTGATGAATAGGATCTATTAATAGGGACTCAAACCAATAAGCCTTTTAATGGTTTAACCAAAGATACAAGGGGTGTCCAGAGAGGGCATATATGATATAACCCCCATGATCCAAAAGTTCACTCCCAAAATTAGTCTAAGAACAAAGACCTCTGTTGCACAGGAGGTAAGGAAGTCTCTGGTCTCTCATGAAATGGTGAGATGCCTCTAGTCACAGACCCTCTAATTTGTGACACTGGGTGGGTGCTACTGGGATGGGATTTTTCTAGCCCTGCCAAGCAACGAAGCTTGGACAACAAAGGCCCCTTATGGGCTGGGACCTTTTATGACAAATTCCCCTGCAAGCTGGCCTGGCCAGACAGAGTGCAAATTGTAACTATGCGTCTCTATTTGACTGGCCACCAAAGTGGACCTCAGTAAGTGTACCCTCCTGAAGGCAGAAATCAGAGAAAAATGTTCTCATGGGTCACAAAGCCAAACTCTTAGGACACAGAACAAAAGGAAAAACCTCATTCTGTTTTTACATAGAGGATCCACAGCAAAGTTTGTTTAAATGGATGGCCAGTCTCTTTAACTCAACAGTCTCTGAGGTCAGCTTGAGAGTTGCCCAAGGAGCTAGTTCCACAATATTTTCTCCTGCTAATCTAAATTTACAGGAAGAAAAAAAGATTCTCACCACTCTATCTCCATTGGACTCTGTAGAGCTTCCAGGAGGCTGACATGGTAAGAGATCTTACCTTTTGCCAGTTGGATGTTGGATGTTGGATGTCCAGGATCTCTCAGCTGCTACAGTGTCTGGAGCGAGCGATGTCCAGTGAATTAAAGTATCCTGCCAACTACACCAACTGAAGAGAAGAAAAAATTCTTCTCTACTCTCAACATCTTCCAACTGGACTAGGAATTAAATTGACATGACACAGATTAACGAACAGGAAAAAATACCAGAGTTTCATTACGCATGTACAGAAGTCCAGTTATGGAATTGAGACTTCAAGAAATGATGAAGGCAGGCAGTTGTCATACTCTTTAGACAAAGAGACAATAAATCTGTGAGGAATTGACGGAACAAAGAAAACTTAACTTTGGGAGCCTCAATTAGTAAGAAATTCTAAACAGAATTTGGGCTGGGGTCATAAATTAGTAAAAAGTAACAAGAGTTATTTATACAGCCTTCTGGGCTCTGAATTTCCCATCTCTGGTGAGAAGGGTGTCTCTTTATCTCCTGGTACAGGGAGGGTACCTTTCACCTGGGAGATTTATTTTCTGCTTTCAGGGGGACAGAGGAGGGTCTGAGTGTCCTTCTTGCATAGGCTGTTTCTTCAGTAAATTTTACTTAAAATAATATACCAAAGTGGCACGTTTTGGGGTAGCCTGCCCTTGGCCCCTTCAGGCAGTCAGGCAACTGAGGGGTTTTTTTGTTTTGTTTTTAAGTTTTTATTTATTCATTTAAAGTAATCTCTACACCCGATGTGGGAATCAAACTCACCATCCTGAGATCAAGAGTCATGCTCTTGGGGCATCTGGGTGGGTCAGTAGATTAAGTGTCTGACTGTTGATTTCGGCTCAGGTCATCATCACATGAACCGTGAGATCAAGCCCTGAGTCGTGCTTGGTGCTGACAGCGCAGAATCCCTGCTTAGGATTCTCTCTGTCCCTTTCTCTCTGCCCTTCCCCCACTCACATGGGAGCTTGCTAGCTCTCTCTCAAAATAAATAAATAAACATTAAAAAAAAAAAAAAGAGTCATATGCTCTTCTCACTGAGCCAGCCAGGTGCCCTGGCAATTGAGGTTTGTATACGATATGCTGAGCCATGGAGAAAAGGGTGGGGGGCTAGGGCTTCAATGGGGAGAAAGACAATTCATAAGAAGATGAGAAGAGCAAATGTTTGGTAAACAAATGTTTGTCACGCGAGGCAGATAAGTTTTCTGTTTTTTTAAACAGCATTTTTAAAAATCTTGTTTGTTTGTTTGGAGAGAGAGAATCCCAAGCAGGGTCTGCACAGTCAACGTGAGGCTCAACACGGGGGCTTACCCCCACGAACTGTGAGATCATGACAGCTGGGATCAAGAGTTGGACGGGCAAGGGACTAAGCCACCCAGGCGCCCCACAGATAAGTCTTTCTGATGTAAACAGTTATCTCTGGTAACAGCTCTCTTCCTGTTACAGGCCCTCTATCTGAATTCCTTGGGCGGTTTTCCTGAGTCAGCTTAATTTCCTTCAGTTCAAAACAATCTACATGCCCAAGTGGCACACTCTGGGGTTGTGTTTTCTACTCCCCCTCAACTTCTTAAACAAGCCCTCACAATAACTACAGTTGTGTGACTCTTCTTTGGGAAGGCTGTGTGTGTGTGTGTGTGTGTGTGTGTGTGTGTGTGAACATAATCACCACAGAGAAAAGCAAAATGTTGGAACACAATTGCAACCCATGGTAACTCCGTACAGCACATTTCAGCTGTCACACTCAGTTCACATAGAACACTTCTCACCTGACAAATTGCCTGCTTTTGCTAAATGAATGCTTCATTTCACGTACCACCAATAGGAAATAATGATGGCCATGCATGGAGGTAACATTCCTTTTCCAAGGAACCCGGGGCTGATTTCATATAATTCATGTGGCTTGTACCACGCCTGAATTACATGCAGTGTTCAGTTTCCCCCAAGGGATCAGCCTGTGGACGACTCCCAAGTGTGGCCTACAGCTACTGAGTGAGGGAGGGTTTCTAGGTCTCTTGCCTAAAGAGCTCTCCTGGGCCCAGTGGCCAGGACATGCCTGTCATAGCGGGGGAGTTCAGATGTTCTCATTACAGCCTCAGTACTGCCCAGGAACCACAGTGCCACCTCTGCTCCCCCCCCCCCCCGGCCCGCCCCCAGTTTGGACACTGGTCCTCCTAACATGTGACCACCTACTGGAATTCCTCAGAGAGGTCCTGAGCCCTAGGACCAGGGGGTCTGAAAAGAGGGGATCTGAAATCGACTACATAATTTTCAGGGCCGAGTACAAAATACAAATATGGGCCCCTCCTCAAAAAATCATTAAGAAATGCTAGACAGCAACGGTAGAATATTTGACAATATTCAATCTTCGAGTGCAGGACCCTTCTGACCTTGGTTCCCTGTGTGACTACACAGGTCCCACACCCACAAAGCTGGCCCAGCCACAACTTTGAGCCTTTCTACATGCACTAGAAACATATTGTTTATTTAATGCTCTTAACCCCATTTTAATGATGAAGACTGAGAGGTTAAATAACTTTCCTAAAGTCACACAGCCAATAAGCCTTGAGTCTGGATTCATACTCTGCTTCTGACTGGAAAGTTCCAGCCCAGTTTCTAGGGCAAAGGGTAGGTAGTCATTCACATTTAACAAAGTCCATTGTTGGTAAACAATGCCTTTTTGTTCTGGAAGGAAGGGATGGGTTCTTCCCAGATAAACCTAGACTGCTCAGATCCAGGAAGAATTGCCTAGAGGCCCAGGGCCTCTGCCTCTAAACAAACAGAACTATTTCAAAAGGCTTAAAAATCCTTTCTGACAATTCAACCTGCAGTGCTTTGGCAATCCCGGATCTGTCACAGCAGTGCTGCTTCTGGGAGCGTTATTTATACCCCCCACCCCTCCTTGCAAGAAAAATAGCCTATGGTGTTTCACAGCTTTCACCTAAGAAAGCTCCACTGCTGGGGTGCCTGGGTGGCTCAGTCAGTTAAGCATCGACTCTTGATTTCAGCTCAGGTCATGATCTGAGTTCCTGAGTTTGAACCCCGGGTGGTTCTCCCTCTCTCTCTGCCTCTGCCCGCTCATGCTCTCTCTCTCTCAAAACAAATAAAATTTAAAAACTTAAAGAAAAAGAAAACGCCACTCCTTCCGGCCTCAGGACCCTATCCATCCCCACATCGGAGCTCTGGTGTCTCTGGGGTCTCCCAGTGCACCTACCTTGGGCCTGCCCTGGAGAAGGGTCTAGCGCTGCAGAGACAAAAGCAGGGGTGGAGGGTGGAAGAGGAGGCTCCTGAAAACTCACTGTAGAGCTGGCCCTGGAAGCCCCCAAAAGGGATCTCTTTACCCCTTGGTGCCACCTCCGTGAGGCATTAGGGGCTGAATGCTAAGGAAGAGGTCCAGGATGTCAAGGATAAGTGGAAGGGAGGCCATGGAAACCAGGAGTGCCTCCCTGAGAAGGCAGCTGCCTCCAGTTTGGAATTGATGATGGAGAGCCTGATTTATCCCAGGTTTTGCATAAATTAAAAAAAAAAAATCACTGCTTTATTTTCACAGTGGATTTTAAGGTTTCTCTTATGGATGCAGTATAATAATTCACAATAGTTTTTACACTGAATAACCAAGCTGAGTATATCTTATTGGAGAAAAGATGGAACATGTTCATGTTCACTATTTTTATTTTTGGTTCTACATCAATCTTACATTTCCTGCTGGTCCTGAATTCTTGCAATCATTTACCTTTGACCAGTCACAATTAAAATGCAGTAAAGGAAGAGAACCCCAGAGGCCACATGAACTGATGGAATAAAAATCTGCCCCACCACAGAATCCCAAGACTGATGCAAAGAATTTCTCCTCATGAAAGTTGCTTTCTGCTTTGTGCTCCTGCCTTGTGGTATTGATTAGTGTACAAGACTCTCCTGAATTTGAACATACAGCAAGATGTTCTTGATCTCTTGGTGCATCTAGCAAGATGAATGCCAGTGAGAACCAACATTTTCCAGATGATCTGACATCAAAAGTAGATCACGATTCTAAAATGCAGGTCTTGATTTCTGAAACTAACTTGCAACAGGATAAAGTGTACATATCAACCAGCATAGGCTAGGTTATGGTGCAATAACACAAACTCCCACATCTTAGTAGCTTTTTTAAAAAAAAATTTTTTTTTAATTTTTTTAAATTTTTTAGACAAAGAGAGCATGAGTCGGGGCGGAACAGAGAGAGAGGGAGACACAGAATCCAAAGCAGGCTTCACCCTGTCAGCACAGAGCCCGACGCGGGGCTCGAACCCACAAACTGTGAGGTCATGACCTGAGCCAATATCGGATGGTCAAATGACTGAACCATCCAGGTGCCCCAACATCTTAGTAGCTTTAAACATCAAAGGTTCACTTTCTATTTTCAATACCTGTCCTTTGTGGGTTAGCAGGATGGCTCTTCCCATCTGTCACTCAGGTTTTAGGTTGGCAAAAAAGCCACCATCTTGAAGGTTGTCAGTTGCTAAGCCCAAGGGGAAAATGCTCAGGAAGGTTTCACCTGGGCAGCTAACTGCCCAGAAATGAACCACACCACTTCTACTCGCTATGCCACCGGTTGGCCATAACTAGCTGAATGACTCTTCTCAACCACAAGAGGGCCAGGAAGTGCTGGAAGGGGAGAGAACTGGACTTCGGTGGTAAATAGCACGAGCACACACCACCATGGTTTGAGGTTGGAGGATAACAGGGTGAATGTCGATAGAGGGACAGGGACTTGAGGGGGACGGCTGCTGACTCTGCCGGACTGGCAATGTGCACTAACACTCCAAACCTCCACAGGCATCTGAAACCTCAAACGGCTGCAATCATTTGTGATCAGCTTTCTCAACAAGCAGGGCTTATTTACAGCAAAGTTCCAAGGTCAGAAAGCCCAAGACTGAGCACTGATCTCACAAATTTGTACCATTCACTACCCTGATGACCTCTTTGAGCTTGTGTGCGGGGAGCGGGGCCGGGGGTGGTGGTGTGCAGATTTCAGAGTTACAGGGACCAAGTACTTCACCCATGTCGAATTCCTGAGATTCAGCACTGTTAGTGGAGACGGGTACCATTACTGCCATCTTCCCCTGGTCACTGATGACCTAACCTCACCCAGGAACAACCTCTTCCTTTGCTCTAAAAGGGGATGTTTTAGAGCCACCTGGGTGCCTCAGTTGGTTAAGCGTCTGACTTAGGCTCAGGTCATGATCTCACGGTTCGTGAGTTTGAGCCCTGAGTCGGGCACTGTGCTGACAGCCCGGAGCCTGGAGCCTGCTTCAGATTCAGTTTCTCCCCCTCTCTTTCTGCCCTTCCCCCACTCGTGTTCTGTCTCTGTCTCTCTCTCTCAAAAATAAATAAACATTAAAAAAAAAACTTTAAAAGGGAACATTCAAATTAAAGCTTAATCCAGGGGCACCTGGGTGGTTCAGTTGGTTAATTATCCGACTCTTGATGTTGGCTCAGGTCATGATTTCACAGTTCTTGAGTTCGAGCCCCACGTTGGGCTCTGTACTGACAGTGGGGAGCCTACCTGGGATTCTCTCTCTCCTCTCTCTCTCAAGACTAATAAACTTAAAAAATTTTAAATTAAAGCTTAATCTGATGAATAAATTCAGTAAATTCTCCCTCAATAGGGTATAAGTAATGTACCCCAGTACATGCCTTCTTTCCTTCAGCTTGCTCGAATAATGCAAAAGGCTTATATATTTGACTTAAATGGTTGTTTTTCTTTTTTTAAAGTAAGCTCTATGCCTAATGTGGGGCTTAAACTCACAACCCCGAGATCAAAAGTCACATGCTCTACCGACTGAGCCACCCAGTCGGTCAATTATCTTTTCAACAGGTTTTTTTTTGGTTTTTTTAACGTTTATTTATTTTTGAGACAGAGAGAGACAGAGCATGAATGGGGGAGGGTCAGAGAGAGGGAGACACAGAATCTGAAACAGGCTCCGGGCTCTGAGCTGTCAGCATAGGGGCCCGATGCGGGGCTCGAACTCACGGACCGCGAGATCGTGACCTGAGCCGAAGTCGGCGCTCAACCGACTGAGCCACCCAGGCGCCCCTCAACAGTTTTTTTTAAACATAGAATAGCATTGCAAAAAGTAACACATATGTAAGCCTTAATAATATTAGAATACCATTTTAAATACCTGTTTAGAAGTACTATAACTTATTTGTATAAATTATCTTCTCAATGGATATTTAGATTGCTCTATACTTACAACTCTGGGCTGGATATCTCATGTCCATTTAAAGGGGATCAGAATATGCCATCCCAAAATATGCCACTTTGGCATAAGGATTACTTTGAATTGAAGAAATTTCAGGACAGATGCAGAAAAGGCTCCCTGCCCTCCTCCTTCCTACATAAAAGCAGGATATAAATTTCCAATGAGAAAGAGTCCTCCCTGTACCAGGAGAGGGAGAGCCAATGCCAAAGGTGAATCTGTACAAACAAATCTTACTAACAGCAATCCTTATCTTCTATTAGTTCCATATATATAATATATATATATATTTTATATATATATCTTCCATATATATATAATATATATATAATATATATATATATACACTTTCCCACAATTTATTACCCGCACAAGTATGAACCCCTTTTGTCTCGTCACATCTTTCAAATTTATTGCTTTTTGTTTAAACTGGTATATATATATATATAAGCTCTCAGGCCTATTGGCCTCTTTGTGGTTTTTACTTCATTTCTCTGAGGCCCCCCATATACATATGAAATAAACTTTTCCCTCTGTTGATCTGTCTTCTGTCAGTTTAGTTCGTAGGGCCTCAACCACTGAACCTAAGAGAATAGAGGACAAAGTCTTTTTCCTTCCCTACATCATCTTTGTCTACACAACCAGTTATTTCCTCGTACTGAAGTTGCCTGTCACATTTTTTAATTAAAAAAAAATTTTTAATGTTTATTTTTGAGAGAGAGAGAGAGAGAGAGAGAGAGAGCAAGTGGGGGAGGGGCAGGAGAGGGAGACACAGAATCCGAAGCAAGCTCCAGGCTCTGTCTGAGCTGTCAGCACAGAGCTGGATGCAGGGCTCACACGTGACCTGAGCCGAAGCCAGACACTTAACCAACTGAGCCACCCAGGCGCCCCCTCATTTTTGACATCGATACTTACTGTCAAAGTGCACTTAAAAAGACTATAGGCATATTCATGCCTACTATCAAGGTATGTGTATGCATTCTGATGAGCCCAGTTGTTTTCTTAGATCTAAATCCCACTGCTTCACGAAGGCTTCTACTTGTTATTACCATTATTTCTTTTCCTTTAAAAAAAATTTTTTTAATGTTTATTTATTTTTGAGAGAGAGACAGCATGGGAGGGGTAGAGAGAGAGGGAGACACAGAACCTGAAGCACGCTCCGGGCTCTGAGCTGTCAGCACAGAGCCCGACGCGGGGCTTGAACTCACGAGCTGTGAGATCATGACCTGAGCCGAAATCAGCTGCCCAATCGACTGAGCCACCCAGGCGCCCCATTTCTTTTCCTTTTGCGAAATTCTTTCTACTTTGGGTCTGCAGCACTTTGTAGCTGAGTACTTACTTCACTGTTCTCTTGTCAATTCGTTAAAAAAATAAGGAAAGGAAGAAAGAAAGTGGGGTGGGAGATAAAAAATATAGAAATTCCAGCTTTTATTAGTGCCTGGTCCTATGCAAAGCAGTAGAGATGCAAATATAAATTAGACCAAGTCACCACCTTCCAAGAACTCAGAGTCCAGTGGGCATTTAAACCTTGCTGTTAAATACATCTTGTGAGTAGTGGGGTGGGAGAAGGATTTAAAACATGGGTATAATTAGTCTTCCTGCTTACAGTCTGACAGAACAGCATTGGCATGGTAAATGGTATCCGTTCATGAGTCTCTGGCACTAAATAATGAGAGAGGTGCTCAAATATACATTCCTTCTAGTAATGGGGGTCTGCAATTACGAAAGCAGAGTAAAATTCTCAACTCAAAGTACCACTTCTTACTCATCCCAGTAGCTGTAGCATTTGACCTACATAGAAAGTCAGGGAATGTCTGCTGAATGCTGGAGGAATGAATAAATGCAAGCTGAACCAAGACTACTTACTATCTGCAAGGAAAAGCTGAAATTTTAAGTATTGACAATCTCCCCACATCTAAGGAGGGCAGATTCTCCTGAAGGTGCCTTTGTTTTGATGATGGAGAGGGGAAGTTTGGGAGAGGGTGACAGGGAATAAAAGGTCCTCTGTTATAATTGTAAAGAAAAATCCAGGGACACAGCTGGGAAGGGGTTAGGAGGAGTTCATGAGAGCAGAGCATGGTTTGGAGACCTATGGAGAGATGTGGCAGCTGCAAAAGGAAACTGGTGGTGGTGGTGGGGATATGTTTTAAGATTTTTAGAAAGTCTGCTGTGTGATTTGTGATGTAACTCCCTCCCCCCATCTCCCCAGGAGAATATGTTAAAAAAAAAAAGCAAAACTCTTTTGTGTCTTTGGAGTCTGGTCAGGACTTGTCTTTTGAATGCGGGAAGGCATCAAATCAGGCTCAAGGGTGGACACAGGCTGAGAATGGAGAGAGTAAGGGAGACCCAGGGTCATTCATGTTTACAGGCAGCTTGTCTGCTCGAGGTTCATGCAATTGGTTGGCCACGGAGGAGAGGGGTGAACACAAAAGAGTTGTGGGATTACAGAGGTGGAGAGGAGCCGGGATGATTTAATCTGGCTCCAGAAAGGGTGAATTATGGGGAAATCGTAATTCTCAGTCCCTTTGCTCAGTCTATTGCCGGGCACCTAACAGGAGCAAGGAATGTATTTGCTGATTGATGGGATCCTACGGGATAAAGGAGGGGACGCTTACGGCAATTGGGTGAGTCAGAGATTATTGCCCCCGTTGCAGAGATGAAAGCAATACAGCCTGAAGGTGGCTCCACCCAAGCCTCCCAAAAGTCCGAGTGGAGGAAACGCCTTAGTTCCCACTCGCACAAATCTCACACCCCCCCTCCCACGGCAGTTTGCGCCTGGCAGCACCCCAACCCCGCCCCCTCTCACCCCACACTTCCCGATTCCGCTCCGCCCTACCCGCGAGTACTTCCGGTCTCCAGCACCGGAAGCCGCGACCCAGAGCGGTGGGGCGGTAAGTCCACGGCGCGAGGGCCCACGGAAGAAGTCCTTGGGCGGGGCAGTGGCGGGTCCAGGTGGTGGCGGGCCATTATTTCTCGGGTCACTACCGGACATCACGCGGCAGCGAAGTTCCCTCGGAAAGGTCTAAGGCGCCGGTAGAGAATGACATTACTTCCGGAGCATGTGCGGGCAGGAAAAGGCCGGAAGTGGCTCCAGCCCCACTTGGTGGCGAGGAGGAGTCAAGGAGGGTCTTCTCGGTGTTGCCGGATTTATCTCTGGAGTACCTGGGAGTTTTAGGAGAGAGGGTGTGTGAATAAAGAGTAGCAAGTAAAAATACAGGACGTGCAGTTAAAATTTAATTTCAAATAGGTAACTTTTTTTTTAGTGTAGGTATGCCTCAAATATTGTATGGAACATACTTGTATTTTAAAAATCCCTAATTGAGGGGCACCTGGGTGACTCCGTCAGTTAAGCGTAGGACTCTTGATTTCAGCTCAGGTCATGATCTCAGGATGGTGAGATTGAGCTCCCTGGTCAGGCTCTGCTGATAGGGCAGAGCCTGCTTGGGATTCTCCATCTCTCTGCCCCTCCCCTGCTCATTCTCTCTTTATCTCTTTTTCTCAAAAAAAAAAAAAAAGAAAGAAAGAAAGATCTGATTTATTTGAAATTCAAATACATCTTATATTTTAACTGGCAACCTTTGCCTTGAACACCCCTCTCCCCCTCCCTCCCCCGAGCTCTGGTGTACTGTGGCAAGGCCTGTGTCCATCTGGGAAAGAGGTACAAAGTTCATGCAGGCTGTCAGGCTATTGCTAGATTCTAAGCCACTTTTGGTTCCTAGCCTAATGGGCCATCCCCAGGGGCTTCCTGGCAAAAATTGAGCCCATTTTTCAGAGTCCATATGTCAGCACCCTCTGTGTTCCTTTTAATGCTGGAGTCAGGCAGCATTGGTCTTATGGGAAAGCTGAGAACCATGCTGGCTAAGTGGCTGAGGACCACACATTGTTAGGTCTTTTGAGTGTGGGATAAAGTGGGGCTCAGGTTTTCTGTGTTAACAGTGGGCAGCTTCAGAGAGACCAAGGATGTCAAGGGGAAAGCGTTAATCTTCTCATCCCACCTCTCATTTTGTATGTGAGGTCCAGTGAGAGAAAAGGAATTGTCTCTTTGGTAGAGCTGAAGCCTGATTCCCAGCCTCCTTCCCCTGTTCTGTGCATACTTGTGCAGTCAGCTGGCAGCATTTATGGTGGGCATTGTTAAAGCAGATGCCTCTTTTAGAGATGAGCTCTTTGGGGCTTTATTGTCCCTGAATTCCTTTACAGCTTCCTGACCTTCACCCTGAGGCTACTTTAGCGTTTACCTTGCCCAGTGGGGAAAATGACTGGCCTCAGTTCTGGAAGCCTGGCCTTTCCTGCTCCAGACACTCGGCTCTCACTCCTGTAGGTGGTGTGACCCAAGACTTGTCTTGTTAGGTCAGAGTGAAAGGCATGTTCTTAGCAGAGGTGGGTCTAGCTAGCCAAGTAGGTGGAAGGGTGTCCTTTTTTGTCCTGCAGTGTGGGCCCCAAGGTATATGGCCTTATTGTGGTGTCTAGGGACTTATCTGAGGTTCCATCATGAGCCAGTCTTTGCTGCCATTTCTCGCTTGAACCCAAACCTTTTGCTGGACTGGCCTTGAGCACTGGGATTCCTCAGGCTGTGTGTCCTGAGGATGTGCTCTGGGTCTGCCTGTCAGTGCTCCTGTGAGCCTACAGCCTCCCCACACAGACCTAGGCTTCCCAGACCAGATCCATGAGCTAATGAAATTGAGCAGGTTACAGGTCATCAGGCTCAGGGTCAGTTGGTGGGACAGCCGGCAGCCTCTTGGCAACAGAAGTGGTAAACAGGCAAGGAAGGAGTGCCAGAAAGGGGTGTTGCTCCTGGACGAGGGCTTAGAAGTGAAGGGGGTGGAAAAGGGGTGGGGCGGGAGCCCAATGAGAGGAATTGCTCCCTCTATGAATGATTAACTCTCAGCCGAAGCGGGTGGCCTAGGGGAGGGCTCGGCTAACAGGACCTTTGGACCCGGGGCAGAGTGTCCAGAGGGCCAGAGTAGAGCCTGCAGAAGAGAAGGACATGGTAGGTGGCGGGCTTGGGCTCCGAGAACTGGAGTTAGATGAGGCAGCTGAGGGCCTCAGAAAGTCTTGGACTGGCAGATGGCCCATTGCAGCAGCCACTGTGAGGTCCAGCGGCCCCAAGCCCTCAGAGAGGTAGCTGTGGTGGTGGTGGTGGGGGTGACTCTGGTCTTGCAGCGGCCTTACTGGTGCTTTCTTCCCCCTAGGCAGCCATGGGTGCCAGGTGGTGCTGAGAACAGTGGGGCATGGCTGCAGTTCTGCAGGTCCTGCCCTGCTTGGCCCGAGCCCCCTTGCGCCCACTCCTCTTGGGTGGCGCAGTGGTCCGGCTGGCCAGTGGCATGGCCCTCGCGGAGCAGGCACGGCAGCTGTTTGAGAGCGCTGTGGGTGCCGTGCTTCCAGGCCCCATGCTGCACCGGGCACTGTCCTTGGATCCTGGTGGTGGGCAGCTGAAGGTACGGGACCGGAGCTTTCAGCTGCGGCAAAACCTCTACCTGGTGGGCTTTGGCAAGGCTGTGCTGGGCATGGCAGCTGCAGCTGAGGAGCTACTGGGCCAGCATCTCGTGCAGGGTGTGATCAGCGTTCCCAAGGGGATCCGTGCTGCCATGGAGCATGCTGGCAAACAGTAAGGAGCCTTGGGGGGCTGCTGCCCACTGTCCATCGGGCGGGGAAGCTAAGCCAAACTCAGGCCCCATTGGGCCTCCCTCCCTCACCAGCATCCCTTTCCTTCTGGGTCTAGATTGGCTCCAGGATGGGTGCCAGTTGGCATCCTTCACCTGTACAGCTGGGAAATCAGGTGGAAGGAGAGGAACTCACCCCATCTCTTGCTGTCTGTTCTGTCTCTTCAGGGAGATGCTGCTGAAGCCACACAGCTGTGTCCAGGTATTTGAGGGCGCAGAGGACAACCTCCCAGACCGTGATGCACTCCGGGCCGCACTGGCCATCCGGCAGCTGGCTGAAAGCCTCACAGCTGACGATCTACTGCTTGTGCTCATCTCAGGTATGGGTGCCAGGTTGGCTCATTCAGGACAGTTTGGGGGATGGTGGTGGTGGTTCCAAATACCAGGTCTGTGAGAGATGGTTGGTCTGAGCCCTCGGGGTCACAAGAGCAAGGGAGGCAGTAAGGAACCTGGATGGCTGACCCCCAGGTGGCCCTGGGTATTGTATCTGGCCTCCCCGGAGCTGTGGGGTCCTCCCCTGACTGACCCTGTTGGGTGACCGTGAGGGGGTACATAGGGAACATCTAACTCAGGGTGTTGCAGGGAAAATGTCCCTGCTGTTGCTGCTC
This sequence comes from Panthera uncia, assembly GCF_023721935.1. Taxonomy (NCBI): domain Eukaryota; kingdom Metazoa; phylum Chordata; class Mammalia; order Carnivora; family Felidae; genus Panthera; species Panthera uncia. The sequence continues at coordinate 19,851,375 of NC_064816.1, forward strand.
TCTTGCCAATGTGATCTGGGGCTAGAACCCAGGTCTCTAGCTCCCACGGAGCCCCTCCTTGGTCTCACTGTCTCCTCCTGGATGAGGGGCAGCCCCTATTCCAAGTTCTTATGGAATAGTTCTTTTAGTGCCTGCTGGGACCTAGGCTACCCTAAGGCAGGGCACAGCCTCAGGGGCCCAGGGTGTGGTGACTGTACACACGGTCACTGCATGTCCACACGGGGGCACCCTAACCCCACCTTTCCAGCATCCCCTTCCCTAATGTGGGCACTGCCTGCCTGCTTCCCTGAGTGGGGAGGTTCCTTTGCAGTTCTGTCCCATCTTCCCAACTTCTTCACTGTCTCTGCAGGTGGGGGCTCAGCCTTGCTGCCAGCCCCTATCCCACCCGTCACACTGGAGGAAAAGCAGACACTCACCAAACTGCTGGCGGCCCGTGGAGCCAACATCCAGGAGCTGAACACAATCCGGAAGGCCTTGTCCCAGCTCAAGGGTGGGGGGCTGGCTCAGGCTGCCTACCCTGCCCAGGTACATGGGTTGCTTCTACCCCAGGCAGCCCTGGGCTGGAGGAGCCCACATGCACCAGGGAGATGAAAGCCTAGAACAACAGACAGATTGGCAGGGGCCTGGTGTGGGAGTCCACAGGGCTAGCTGAGAGGGGCCTCAGAGAGGAATGGGGGGGGGGTCCAAGTGGCCACATGTTCTACAAACCCCCTTGAGAGGGGTTAGAAGTGGGTAAGAAAATGCACTGGGCAGTGTGAGGGTGTGTGGATACATGGTAGGGGGCGTGTGGTGGTTTATCCTCAGTGGCTGTAGGGTGAGGGCCAGGAGGGACTGAGCCTTGCTTCTGCGACCCCACCCCAGGTGGTGAGCCTGATTCTGTCAGACGTGGTGGGGGACCCTGTGGAGGTGATCGCCAGCGGCCCCACTGTGGCTAGCGTCCACAACGTGCAAGATTGCCTGCACATCCTCAATCGCTACGGCCTTCGTGCTGCCCTGCCACGTTCCGTGAAGACTGTGCTGGCTCGGGCTGACTCTGACCCTCATGGGCCACACACCTGTGGTCACGTACTCAACGTGATCATTGGCTCCAACGCGCTGGCGCTGGCCGAGGCCCAGCGGCAGGCTGAGGCGCTGGGGTACCAGGCTGTGGTGCTGAGTGCAGCCATGCAGGGCGATGTGGAAAGTATAGCCCGGTTCTACGGGTTGCTCGCCCAGGTGGCTGGAACCCGCCTCACTCTGGCTGGGGCTGGAGCCTCTGCAGAGGAGGGTGAACAACTCCGTGAGCTGGCAGCTGAGCTCCAGCTCCCAGACCTGCAGCTGAAGGAGGCTCTGGAGGCTGTGGTGAGGGCCAGGGGCCCCGTCTGCCTGCTGGCTGGTGGTGAGCCCACAGTGCAATTGCAGGGCTCAGGAAAGGGTGGCCGGAACCAGGAACTGGCCCTGCGTGTTGGAGTAGAGCTGGGACGACAGCCACTGGGGCCTGTAGATGTGCTGTTTTTAAGTGGCGGCACCGATGGGCAGGATGGGCCCACAGAGGCTGCTGGGGCCTGGGTCATGCCTGAGCTGGCCAGCCAGGCTGCCGCTGAGGGCCTGGACGTGGCCACCTTCCTATCTCACAATGACTCACATACCTTCTTCCGTTGCTTTCGTGGTGGGGTGCACCTGCTGCACACAGGGCTGACTGGCACCAATGTCATGGACACCCACCTTCTGTTCCTGCGGCCACGGTGATGGTATAGGTTGTGTTTTAGGAGTACAGAGGAGGCCTACAGGACAGCATCCTGGAGCCGACCAGGCCTCACCAGGCCTTAGGGTTCCTTCTTTTCTTGGCCCAGGCTGCTTGGTTGGCCCTTATACCTCACACCCATGGCTTCTGCTCTGTGTTCATTCCTCCAACCGGACTGGCAGATGGGGGCTCTCTTCTCCCTACTTTCTGCTGTGACAGATAGCAGGTATCTCTGAGGACTGGGATGAGCCCCTTAGCCAGTTTGCTGTTCCCAGTCTTCTCCCCACCCACCCCCAGGCAGCCCCTCTGCTGAGCTCTTGAGTGTCCTTTCTGTGGGGTAAAGCAAGGACTGTAAATAAAAAGAGCCACACTATGGGTTCTCCATGTGTTTTCCCTCTGAGCGAAGACTCACCCAGAACTGCTGGGAAGGGGAGTGGGATCAGCCTGCAGCCCCAGCGCTAAAACCCTACAGGAGTTCCCCACACCCTGCTCTGCAGGGTATACTCAGCACTTGCTTCACTTAAACAGGAGCCTAGGAAGGTTGAGCCTGGCTTCTGACACATTCAATGGGGACAAGCAGAGAGGGAGGACAGGCCTAAGGACTGCAGACTGTGGGGTCTGAAAGCAACTGGCCACCTATCCAACTGTGACTCCCCTGTGGCCTCCCTGTTGCAGTCTCCAGCTTCTGCTTGCTGTGTGCCTTGCTGGGTGAATGCTTACTGTCCACTAAGTCTGTCCTTCCCTTCTGTGTTTGGAAAACCCTTAGGCACAGACCACACCTTCTTTGGTTGATCTGCCCTTTGTTTACCCACGGGCTACTCTCAGCCACATAGGATTCTGGACCTTGTTTTCTTGTGTCAGGCCCATTTTTCCAGGTGGAACATCCCAGTTCCTTTAGCTGCTCCTCTGGAACCCAGTGCCAGCCTTGGAGTGGTGGTCTCCAGCGCTGAGATAGTGGGTCAGAGTACTGATGGGATCCAGCAGCCCACCTGGCCATTCTCCTGTTACAGTTGGCCAGGGAAGAGGTCAGTGGGGGTGGGGGTAGGGAGAGCAACAGAGGAAAGGTTCCCTTGGCTAGGCTAGCAGCTACCTCTCTTTGGGCCCCTTTGCTCAGGATCCGAGCCCTCGCTGGCCGCCCCCGCCGTGCGCCACGGCTCCAATCCCTATATGAGTGAGCAGTAGAATCACATAGGAATAAAAAGCCATAGAGAACAGCGAGGCCTGGGGCTGCTCCTGCTGGCCCCCTCGTCCACCCCAGCTATCCCTTCCTGTCTAAGGGTGTGAGGGGCTCTGGGCCAAGGCTGGCATGCTCTCCCCCTGGGAAGAGCCTCCCTTACCCACTTGGGCTCTGGACAGCCCAGCTTGCAGACTGTTCATGACCTGGGGACAAGGTGAAGTCAACAATGTGAGCCAGGCTCTGGAGGCCAGGGAGGCTTAGGGAAGAGGGGAGTTTGCACCCCTCTGTGATGCAGGGCACCGTTTCCTTTCCTTCTATATTGGCATGGAGTTCCCACTGACTGGGGGGAGGGGGGATGTCATAGTCTAGGGAATGTTGCCCCCACGTGGCAATGCCTGTGCCCTGTTGCTCCTCTGGTAACCTCTAGATATGCCCTGTCTGTGTCAATCCTTGCCTATGCGGACATGACTGTTGGTGCTGGGTGTCAAGTTCCAGGCAAGAGCAGGATAGGAGGGCAGGGCCTTGTCTGCCTTGTCCACAGCATGTGTGTATGTGTGTGTGTGTGTGTTGGCATGTGAGCACACAGATGTGGGTGGCCGGGGATAGGGATGTGCTGCTTTGTACACTAGGTCTCTTGCATGCCTGCTGAGGGGTTTGGGTGTGGGTGGGGTCTCACCGGAGGTCTCTCCTGTGCTGCTTTGGCCCTTGCCCTACACCTATGTTTGTGGGGGCTGGGAGGCCAGGGGCTGGATTGGGCCTGGCCCATTAGATTTGCTCATTTGGTATCCCCAAGATGAGAAAAGATCTACTTGGCCTCAATCTAGATGCAAATACGAGATAAACGCTGTATGGTGACTGTTCAATAGGACTTAACTATTTGCTCCATAAATTTCAGTTATGGGTCATAATTGCTCCCATCCTGTGGTTCTTTGCTTCTGTCTGTCCTGGCTCAGGTTCCTCTTGCCCTTGTGCCCACCTCATTTCCATTCCCAGCTGGAGGCACTTGCTATGTAGGGTGCCCCCCTCCCCCACTGCTGCCACCTTTATAGGCCCTTTCATTCCCTGTACTTGGCATGAACTGAAAACAGCTGGGCAGTGCACCTGGACAGCCCTTAGGTATCAGCTAGCCCAAATCCCTTTGTTTTATAGTTGGAGAAACAGAGAGGGAAGGTGGCTTGTCTGGGGCTGCACAGCAAGTCTGCCACAGAACCAGAAGGAAAGCCTGGTCAGGACCTGCTTGCCCACTCACAGGGGCTCAGAGACCCTGGGGCCCAGAGAGAGCTCAGCCAGAGTCAGGGATCCACTCTTGCTTCCTTGCTGCTTCTCAAGGGCTTGCGGATGGTGACATGACTACCCTTGGGAACCATAAAACAGATTCGTCAGTCCCTTCCTGGTGCAGATTCCACATTCCACTGCGGGTACAATTTGGTAGAAAACCACATGCAGTTGGGTGATGGGCTTCTACACAGGTGTGCGTGTGCATTCATATGCATATCCATATGTGTGTGTGGGGGGGGACACGTGTGGGCACGTGTGTGTCCAGCTCAACCCACAGCCAGTTCCTGAACGGGCCTCTGAGTCATGCTCTGCTCCACCCTAGGGTGAGGACACAGTTTGGTGTGGTTACCTACTGGAGATCTGGTCAAGCAAGGAGGCCATAAAGGCTGGCAGAGGCCAATTGGCAAAGGGCCTTGTGTGCCTGGCTGGCTGAAAGGTTGGACTTCACATTGACAGTGGTGGCAAGCCTCATGGGGATTTTGGCAAGGAGCGATGCTGGGAGGCTGTTTCATGACAGATGCTGAGGCCTTCCTTACTGCAGGGGTGGGGGATGCCTGGGGATGTGCAGGGAGGTGGAGGAGGTGCCACAGGTGAGGGAGAGGTGCATCCTCTCAGTAAGGCCTTGGTGCTCACTGACTGAGGCCCTCTGGCACTGGGCTGGCACTCACAGGGGCTGGTATTTGAGTTTTAAATGGCTTCTGGGGTGTACAGTGCCCTGAGAGGTCACAGAACCAATGTATGGTGGCGGGGGGTGGGGCGGTCAGCTGAGGCTAGAGTAAGCTGACCCAGCCTGGGAGAGAGCCCCCTTGTGTCTCAGAAAAAAAATGGAGAGGTCAGTCCGATCCCTCTGGATCTGGAGCACGTGTGAGGGACATGATGAGGCGGTGGGGCAGATTGCGGTGGGGGAGACCTGGCTTCACTGCAGGCTAGGAGTCCCTAGCTGAGTGAGAGGATTTGGGGTGTGCTAGGGGAGAGCAGGGGGTGTGTAGGGGTGGGGGGATACTGACAGACCACTCAGGGTAAAGCCAATGGCTTAGGCAGGCCACTGCATGAGAGTGGGGTCACAGAGCTGTGGTGAGCTGAGTCCAGGCCAGGAAGAGTGGCCTTTCTTCCTGAGACAGGGATGACTGCTCTCTGGGTAATCACTGGGACCAGTCCTGGGGCTTTGTTCTCCTACTTCCCCTGGCTTGGGTTGCCCTTGAGACTGTAGAGGCTGGATGGGTTGGGCTATGGAGGACCACCTGGGCCCTTGATACTTGATGGCCATAGTTCTGATTCCACCTCTCTGTACATGTTGGTCCATCTGGGGTTGTTGCCTGCTCAGATGAGGAGGCTCTGGCTAGGGAAGAGGGCAAGGGAGAGTTAACTCCTGGAAACAAGTACCCCATCTGACCAGTCCTAGGGGGACAAATACCACTGGCAGCTCTGCCTTATGGGTCACTACCCCCCACAATCTTGTCCACTGCTGACTCCTTGAGGGTTCAGGCAGCTGTAGGACCTGGCTCTGCCCTGGCCAGATAGCCAGAGGCTGGACCCCCAGGATGCATCCCACTGCGGAGATCCACCCCCTGGCCCCTGCATACTCCCAGCCTTTCCTGTCTCCTCTGGCAGCCAGCAGAGCCACCCTGCTGGCCTCTCTGGAGAAGTGTGAGCAACACACTCTGTCCCCGTGTAGCTCTGCCTTTCCATCCCTAGCTCCAGCTGAGAAGGGGGCGGGGCCCCGGCAGTGGCTTCTGCCCCCTCCATCCACTCCCACCCACCTGCCCAGCTTCAGGGTCTCTGGATCTCCTGGTAGCCCTGGGTCATCTCCAATAATTGCACTTGTAGTCTCACGAAAGAGCCAGGGCTCTGTCTCCACCTATTCTCTTCCTCCCCCTGCCCCCCACTTTCCTCCCTGTCCAGTTCAGGAAGCTGACCGCAGGAACATCTCTGGGCTCTGGCCTGAATCCCTACTGCTCGCTACCGTGGGTGAAGCCATCCTGGGGTTCCTATTTTGAGGGAGTTGGTCAGAGACCCCTAGCAGAGGGAGAAGTGCCCCTCCCCACATGTATCTCTGTGGGTCTGGTGGTCAGGAGCATGGGGTGAAAACAGCCAGACTGTGGCAGGGGGCAGATCTCTCCTTCTCTGCCCACACCCCCCACCTGGGCAGTGGGAGCAGCCCAGCACATCCCTGACCAGCAACCAAAACCCCAGCAGGGACAGACACTTCAAGGGTCACAGCCCTGTGGGCAACCTCACAGCCACAGCCCTGCCAGAGGCAGGGTTCAGAGCCCTGGACTCCAGGACTGGGCATACACTCGAACCTTCAGGAGTGGCTACTCCGGGCAGACCAGCCCCCGCCCACCCAATCAGGCCCCCCTGCGCGTCCCCCTCAGCCCAAGGCCACTGGCAGAAGCCAGGCACCAGGTCAGGGAAAGAGCCTGCCAGCTCCCGAGCAGCTTTGCCCCTGGCAACCAACTGGCTGCCCCTCTGCCCTCGGGTCCTGCTGACCGCCAGGGCATCAGGCACTCCAACTGCTGTGCCCGCTGCCCCTGGCCGGGAGGCGCCACACCGGACTGCCGGCGTCCCCACCTGCCCGCCCCCCAAAGCTCTGGCTGCCGCGCCCGGCGGCGTCCCGGCTCCCCGCTCACCTCGGTGGCGGTGGCGCTGTCTCCGCACCAGAGGCACTGCAGTGTGGGAACTGTCCCGAGGAGCCAGTTCTCCGCTGAAACAAAGAGGTGGGGGAGAGAGAGGGGGGCAGCGGGAGAGGGAGAGGGTGAGTGAGCGGGAAGGAGCGGAGGCTGGAGGGGAAGAGAGAAGGGAGAGGGTGAGGGAGGAGTCGGGAGGGAGGGGAACGCAGGGAGATCGCGCCTGACTCCCGGGACTGTAGGGCCGGCGCTGAGGGGAGAGGAAGTGGGGAGGGGACCCAAAGGGGAGAGATTGTTCGAGGGGCCGCGCAGTGAGGGGCGTGGGCCAGAGAGGGAGCCGGGTGACAGGCAGGACTGCGGGCGGCTGCGGGCTGGGGGCTGGGCCGGGTGGGGTGGGCAGGGGGCCCCACCCGTCCTCTGCCTGCTCTGGCACTTGGGTGGGCAAAGGCCACGAAGAGGAATGGGAGGGAGAGGTGGGCCGACAGGCGAGGGCTAAGGCGCTGGGCTGGTGGGTGGGCTGGCTGGGAGGACGGGGCCTGGGGACAAAGGCGGGAGAAGAACAAAGGTGTCCGAGTGGAGGAATCAGCCCCTGCTGACCTCTGGGTGCCGCAGTCCTGAGCGTCCTGGACAGAGTCTCCTGAATGGAGGGCAGGTCCACTCTGGGGCGGTCCAGGCTCTGAAGTGGCAGCCTGAGGTCAAGGGAAGAGGGGATGGGCTATGAGAGTGGGCAGGGCCCCTTCCTTCTGAGAGAGTTCTGAACACAGCGGCTGCAGGGACTGACCACATATCAGGATGACCGTGTTGCTGTCTCTTCGCGGGAGGGGATGGTTGATGGGGTCTGAAGCTTGGCCTGAGAGCCGGGTGGGACAAGTCCCCTTTTAGGGAAAAGCATTTGGGATTTGGGGATGCAGGGGAGGTGGAGGGGTGGTGGGCACCGTGGGGGAAGGGGAGGGATGGGGATGAAGGGTGTGGGGAGCTGGAGACATTTCGGGGATGAGGCCGGGCAGGTCCAGAGCTCTGCCCCTCAACAAGCCCATCAGCAGCAAAGGCCTCCCTCTGCACACCCCACAGTTCTGCCAGGGACGGGAGAGGATAATGAGCCACTTCCCTTCTAAGCACTGCTGTGACAGGCAAGGGCACCAGGGAGGCTAGTATGGGCTGCTCAGGCACAAGTCTGTGATAGTGCTGCAGCGGGGCAGGGAAGGCCGGCTGGCCTTAACCAGAGCTGTCCCATCCCTCTCTGGTCCTGGGTACGGTGCCCTGGGCTGGCCCAGTCTCCTTTCATGCCCAGAGGCACAGAATGCCCTCCTAAGCCTTCTGACCAAAAGAAGTTCCTCTTCTTGTCCCACTGGAGACTCCTTATAGAAATTCCAGAGCACTTTCATTCTCTGGAGAGCAGGAGAAGGGGAGAGAGCCGTGGGCTGGCCTGATGCTATGACTGGAAGAGAGGAAGACACTCAGCACCCCCCCCCCATCCCACCCTGCACGGAAAGGGTGAGAGCTACATGCCCCTTAGTCTCTGCATAGCCCTACTCCCTACCACCACCTCAGGGAAGCCCACCTAGCCCCACCAAGCAGGGCCGCATCAACCCAGCTGCCACTGGTCTAGCTACACCTTCCAGTAGCCTGGAATCTAGAGAAAGGAAAGAATCTTCCTCCCCCCTTTTCCTCTCTCCCTCCCTTCCTTCCATCCTTTGTTCCCTCCTTCCACTTTTTATTTAGAAATAATTTCAAACTTACAGAAAAGTTGTCAAAATAAGAATAGTCTAAGACGCATATACCCTTTTTGGCCATATGCAACTATTGTTAATATTTTGCTTCACTTTCTTTCTGTATGTATTTGCCCTCTCTCTCTCTCTCTCTCTCTCTCTCTCTCTCTCTCTCTCTCTCTGTGTGTGTGTGTGTGTGTGTATGTGTGTGTGTATAAGAAAGAGAGAAAGAGATCATAATTTTTTTCTTGACCATTTGAGAGTAAAGTTACAGGCATGATGGCTGAAAGGATGGTTTCCTATCTATTTCTGGCTCCTGGAGCCAGTCTGAGGAAGCCCAGGCCACATTGTGTGGAGTGAATGAAGGTCTGGAACAGGCAAGGAATGAGCGGACATCACCTACTAGGAGCTCGAGGCCTGGAGAACTGGAGGCCCTTGGCCAAGGCCACCTGAGAGTCTGGCTGGTCCAGGGCTAGGCACCACTCATTTTCTGCTCCTTCGGCCTGAGAAGCAGGGAGCCATTGCCCACCAGAGCAAGCCTGTGGTGTCTGCTGGGTGTGGAGCTGCAGCATATGTCTGTGGAGCTGGCAGGAGGCAGGTGGGGTAAAGCTGGGAGAGCAGGGATGCCCACGCTGTGGCAGCTGGGCACACTCAGGAGATGGGCTTGAGAAGCCCATCCTGGCTCTCAGGGAGTGGAGAAGCCACTCCCTGGCTTGAGAAGCCTCAGCTGCTGGAGGCCCTAGCCCCAGGCCCAGTGCCACGGCTTTGAATTCTTGCCTTTGGACCCTCTCCACAGCCCCATGAGGCACAGGGCAGGGATAGGGGCCCCCACTTGATAGCTGATCAATGCTAATTGGCTTAGATAGGGCAGAATGGGGGCCTTGGTCATGCAATGGTCTCTGACACAGGGCTGGCATTCCTTCTGTCCCCCAGTGCCCTCACATGGGTTGGAGTTCCATGTGGAGCTGTCCTTCAGATGACTTCTCTCTTATCCCTCCTAACCCCCATCTGAAGGTTATGGTTAAGTGTGGCATTTAAAAATCACATGGTGAGGGGCGCCTGGGTGGCTCAGTCAGTTAAGCATCTGACAGTTGATTTCGGCTCAGGTCATGATCTTAAGGTTTGGTTCATGAGTTCGAGCCCTGCGTCGGGTTCTATACTCATGGAGCCCGCTTGGGATTGGCTCTCTCCCTCCTTCTCTGCCCCTCCTCCACTTGTCCTCTTGTTCTTTCTCTCTTTCTCTCTCTCTCAAAATAAATAAGTAAACTTAAAAAAAAAATCACATGGTGAGGGACACCTGGCTGGCTCAGTTGGTGGAGCATGTGACTCTTGATCTCGGGGTCATGAGTTCAAGCCTCATGTTGGGTGTAGAGCTTACTTTAAAAAAAAAAAAAAAACAACAACTAAAACCTCTTGTATCAAGTACAATAAAATGAAATGAAATGAATGTCATAATAATAAACTTATAAATTTGGGGGGGGGGGGAAATCACATGGTGAAAGATGATCTGAGCTCTGAAGCCCTGATTTCCTCTCCCTTACAGGTGAATTCCTCTTCCTCCATGAAGCCCTCCAGACTTCCTTAGATCTTCCCACATCACACGACTTCTGGGGAATGCCAGCCCTGTTTGTTCCTTTACTGGTTCACACTGGTGCTGTATCAGGGCCTAGGGCTTTGCTCTGTCATCAGCCTCTCTCCTTCCTGCTGCCCCAGGCCAGGCATATAACTGATGCCCCATAGATGGATGGCAGTGGCATGGTTAGTCCTGCCAGGATATTGATTCTCTCTGATGCCCCTGTGCCCACCGTCTGAGAGTCCACAGGCTCTGGGCTGGCTGAGGTGGTGGTGGGGTTGGGCAAGGGGATCTACCCGAGAGAGGGAAAAGGCTTGTTTAAGGCTAAGCCTGTTAGGGCAACGGCAGGCCTCTGGCTTGGATCTCCGACCACCTATTTAGCACCTTGTGCTTCTTCCCCTGGAGCACGGGCAAGCCTGTCCGGGGTGGAGGCTAAGGGTGCTCCCCAAACCCTTGGGTGATTGCAGGACCTGTAGAACCAAGGGAAGAAATGCATCCCCTACCTCTGTTACCCCCAGCCCACCCATGTGAAAGCCCAGGGTATACCAGCCTCCTCTCCCCCTGCCCATCCCCCAAAGAGATTTCTGCCAATTAGCACATACGCTATTTACTTAATTAGGGTAATGACATAATTAGTGTAAGTTGGGCTCCATCACATGGCTTCAACATGCAATTAGGAGCCGTCAGCGGGAGGCGACATTGTGGAAAAACTCATTCAATTTTGGTTCCAGCATGGAGGCCAGAGCAGCTGCCTCTGCTTGGGAGGCAGGCAGGCAGCAGCCACTGTGTGTGTGGGGTGACTGTAGGCAGCCACAGATAGCATAGGACAGGAGAGTCAGCAGGGGTGGGGGTGGGGGGGGCAGAACGGCAGTTGCCAGGGTTGAGGGTGTCCCTGGCCAACCCTGCCTCTCCCATCGCTTACAGATGCTGTCACCCCCAGAACCCCAGGGCAGGGCAGGGGCTCTGGCTTGGCTGGGGTGACTGAGACTGGGAGCCTGAGCAATCCAGGCCCCTTTGCCCCTAAGATGCCACCCTTAGCAGGATGTGTCTTCTCTCTTCAGGGCTTTGCTGCTCACAGGAGCCACCGTCTCATATCCACTGGCCTGGTGGCTGCTCATGGTGGCCCTATGAGGCCACAGACTGGAAGGACTGGAATGACTACTATTATCCTCATTGGACTAGTAGGGAAACTGAGGCTCAGAGCAAGTGAGGTGGTAGAGCCAATCATGGCAGCGCTGACCCTAAGAGGCAGTCCAGCATGGCTGGAGACTTCTCAAACCCAGGCAGATCACCCTCAGCCTCAGGGAGGTCTCCTTCTCCATAGGCTCCTTTTTCTGAGAGGGGGCAGAGAATCATAGGGGTCCCCAGACTGCTGCTCCCTCAGCCTCCCCTCCCTTGCACAAGGCTGGGAGGCAGGGAGACCATCCATGGCTTTCCCTTCCCCTTAGTGAGCCTCCCAGCTTTCCTGGGCAGTGGGAGCAGGGAAGTGAGGGAAGATAGGAGGCAGTGCCACCATTGTGCCAGTAGGGAAACTGAGGCTCTGGGGCCACCAAGAGGAACCTAAATCAGGCCTCAGCAATCCTATTCCCTGCCTGGCTCAGTCACCTGGGCTATCCTCTCCCCCAGGCATCAGTTTCCCTGTGTGAAAGGAGACATGGTCTCACACATCCTGGGACTGTCCAGAACCCCCCCAGGAAGGTGGGGCCCACCTTGACATCTATTTAACCTCCTTCTAAATTATGTCATCATAGCTGTCCCTCCCCTTTATGTCCCACCTGGGCCCTGCCTAGTGGTCGGGGCCCCTGGGGAGACAGCTCTGACTGGCAATTCTGCCTGTTCCAGGCTGGGCTTCCTGCCCTTCTGAACTGGGGAATCCCTGGGCTCTGGGGGCCATCTTAGACTCTCCCAATCAGTGGTGCCCCATCTTATAGGTGATACCCCCAGATGGCTGGATTCTGCTGTTATCTGACCTCCTCCCTAGGTGTACAGCAGTGTGGTCAGAGTGGGGCTGACTTGTTTGCTAATTGCTGACTATGGACCAAACACCTTGGGCCTGGCTACTGGGGCAGGGATGGGAAGGGATGGGCAGACAGAGGTGAGGGTAACTACGTCCAGGGGATTATGACCTCAGAGTTCAGACAGACTCAGGCCTAAGGAGTGTCCTCCAAAGGGTAGGCAAAGATAAGTGCCAGGAAGAGCCAAGACTAAGGGCCACACTGAGTAGAGATCTGACCCTCTCCTTCTGGTCAGGAAGAGCAGCACCTGCCAGGCCTGGGGGAGGCAAGGCTTTCAGTCCACAGAAGATGTACTTCAGGTACCAGTGTGAGTAGAGGCTGGGAGGCCAGAGTAGGTGAGGGGATGCCATCCTCAGGCATGAGGTATTCGGGTGGGCTCTGGGGAGCTGGAGGAAGGGGCTGGGGACTCTGGCTGTTTGTGGGAGGGTCAAGGAATTCTCTTAACATCCATTCAACAAAAAGACCCCTTCACGTGTTAGGCATATGGTGTTCTAGGCTGGGAATTCAGTAGGGACCAAGGCAGATGCAATCCCTGCCCTCTGGAGCCTATACTTCAGTTGTGAGAGACAGGAACAGTATCATGCAAGTGTGATGCAGAAGATCCTACTGCTCAGAGTGTGGTGCTAGGGCTGGGGGACACGTTAGGCTATAGGGCCAGGGAAGGCTACAGTGACATTTAAGCCAAGATCTTAGGGATCCAGAGATTTGGGGAAGAGCATTCTTAGGCAGATGAGCAGCAAGTGCAAAGTCCCTGAGGCATTGAAGAACAATTCACATAACTGGGGCAAGGAAAAGAGAAGAAAGGAGGTGGATGAGATCAGGGAGGCAGGCAGGCCCCTACAGCTCAGGCTGAGGCCCATGGACTTATTCTGTGTGTGATGGGAAGTCGTTAAAGGGTTTAAACTGGGAACTGATTTTTAAAAATCACCGTGGCAGCAGTGTGAAGGCTGGAAGACTAGGGCACGGCTGTCCAGATGGTAGAGGATGACGGCCGGGACTGGGGTGTTTGCTGGGAGGGGGCAGGAAGATGGCACCTGGGATGTGGTTTGGAAGCAGGGCCAACAGGACTCCTGATGGTTGGCTGTGGGGTGCCAAGGTTGTCAGGGCAGCTCTTCGGTTCCTGGCTTGAGCACATGAGCCAATGGCGTGGCCATTTTCCGAAGAGGGGAATAGTGGGAAGAACTGGTTAGTGAGAGGTAGATCGAGTGCTGGATAGGGCTGGAGGCACCAAGGAGGTAGTTGTTAGGTTTAAGTCTGGAGTTCCAGAGACAAAGGGAGCTGACTCATCTTTAGCAGAGACACAAGAACCAAGGTTCCCATCCAGCCCCAGGAGCCCAGAGATTCAAATGAGCCAACCATCTGGAAGCCCCCAGAAGGACCAAAGCAGGGGCCAGCTGGGAAGGACCCTGCTTTCAATGCCTCCTTCATATCTGCCAGGTGAGCCAAGACCACCTCAGCTCACCCCAAGGCTGCAGAAGTAAGCCGATTCCACAAAGTTGGCTTTTCTGAGCCAAGGTCCAAATGGGCTGGATGGTGTTGCCCTGGAAACCCTGGAGGCCAGCTGTCCAGGTGATCCTCTGCCCTCCCCTACCAGGCCTGGTGTGGGAGGGGCTAGAGCCCACCCTTACAGGACTCCACCATGGCTTAAAATGCTCCTTCAGAGTGTCTGGGACTACTCACCTCTAACACCACGAGTTAGCTGTGTGTCCTCAAGTAAGCCGCTGACATCTCTGGGCATCGGCCTCCCCACTGGAGGCAGTTGGAGGAGTAATTCCCTTCAGCCTCAGCTGAGGCAGGGCAGCCAGAATGATGGGGCTGGGGGGAGGGGCACTGTCCCTACACATGTGGCCCATGGCCCCTGCCTCACTCCCCTGTCCAGACTCTCAGTTCCTTGGGGCCCACTCATGGCAGACGGGCATCACTCCTGGGTATCCCTTCTGCAGGGAGAGGAGGTGGCTGCTACTACCAAAGCCATCCTCCAGGTCCCTCGCTCCTCCATGCCAAGCACATTAGGGGATAATTAAGTAAAAATAGGCCTTCCGACCAGTGTAGCTCATTAAGGCCTAATTAAGTTAATTAGTTCCAGGTGTGGATGGCGAGGCTCAAGTGAGGCGACGGCTGTTTGCTGTAATTGCATTTTCGCCGCAGCAGCGGTGGCGGTGGTAACTGTGGTGGCAAAGGCGGTGGCTTCCTCTGAGGCCTGGAAGCCCGCCAGGGAGGTCGGGGAGGGGTCTGGAGCCAAGCAGGCCTGGACCACCCACAGAGAGCTGTAGAGCCAGAGGTTCCAGGTCAGCAGGGCCCAGGGAAACCTGCACTCTCTGCAGGGGTGGTGGGAGGCTGGGGGAGCCAGGGGAAGGGGGAGTACAAGGCCACCAACAGGCATCCTCCCCGCTGGCTGAGAGTGGCGGGTGCAGGTGCATCGTGGCTTGTCCTTTGGATTCCCTCACACCCATGGTGGTCCCCAGGAAGACTGGCAAAGGGCTTTGCTAAAGGGGAATGTGTGACTCCGAGGCGGTGGTGAGACCTATAGGAATCCACCTAAATCACCCCCTCCGTTTGGCTCGAGTCTCTAACTCCTGTTCCTTTCTGCTGCAGGTGTGTGGCTCTGAGACCCTCTCTTTGCGGTTCAAGGCAGGAGTGGGGCCACACAAGTCTGGGGTCTCTGCAGGGGACCTGCTGGCCTCATCAGTCTCCTGCCCCAGACGTCTCCCCAAACCCACTTCCTGCCGCAGCTTCAGGACTCACCTGTGTAGGACAGCCCTCCCAGCCTTGGTTGATGAGGGAGCATGGGGCAAGCTGACGGCAAATACAGGCTGACAGCATGCTGCCCCCCACCCCGGCCCCCTCTACCGGGGGGAATATGTGTGATATTCCTTGGACACTCCTGGCTACCCAAGAACAAAGGAAAGGGGTTTAGGTATTTGCCATGGTGATGTGGGAAACTAAGGCAAATGAAAAATTAAATTCCCTTATGCCTACAGCCCATTGACAGGTCCTTGAAACCAGCAGAGTGACCTCCCTCTAGGAGCTCAGCTGCCTCAAGGATGACACTTTGCTGGGGGCAAAAGAGAATCTTAGCTTAACATTATCCCAACCTCGAGGATCCTGTAAGTCTACTGTATCTCAACTGCCCCAATATATGCTGGCAATCATACTCCAAGCTTATGGCCCCCAGTATACATCTGAAGGGTCTCATGACTGAGGTTTTATTAAACGGTAATAAATGGTGTTTCCCTAGCAACAGCTAGCCCCTCAAAGTCCCGGAAACCTTGCTTCCAAAATTTCTTGGAGACTTACTCTATCCCTGACTGACCCCCTCCCAACCTGAGGGTATAATGATGAGTTACCCATCATGACCCCAGTGCAGCTCTCCCTGTCCTGTCCCCATGCTTTAATAAAATTACCTTTTTGCACCAAGGGCGTTTTCAAGAATTCCAAACCCCATGAATCCCCGATCACCCCAAAACTTCATCATTGGTCACATCCCCTTCATTCATCCGTTTGTTGCTCACTAGGTATCTCCTCTGTGCCAGGCAGCAGAGCCAGGGCTAGAGACACAAGGCTGGGTGGGCTAGATTGGACCCTGGCCCACGGCACCTTTGGTCTCTCTGAGGAGGCAGACATACTAATCGCCCTGGCCACATGGTTTTGTGACGGCTAGTGGAGCACGGGCGTGCTTACTCCCAACCCAGGAGGAAAGATGTCTGAGCTGCAATGAATATGATCCAGGAGAGGCGGGGGTCAGGTACCTGGGGTGTGCCAGAAGCTAAAAGGGCCTCCTTTTGGTGGGAGGGAGTGTAGAGAGTGAGGGGCCAGATCTGGGGGGGCCATGGAAGGGTCTGAGCAGGGCTTCGGGGTAGGAAAGGAACTGGTAACTCTTAGCTGGTGGCTGGGAGGCCAGGGAGGAGTGGCTGGACTTGAGGGAGGTTTGGGGATGGAAAGGGTTGGTCGTGGTGCACTGGTTGGCTGTAGGGGTGGGGAAAGAAGAGCCCGGACCCCCTGAGGAGGGGCTTTGGGAGTGGGCTTGGGTTCTGAGACCCCACAGGGTTGGGACTAGGGTGAGGCAAGTGAAGTGCCTAGGATGCAAAATTGGGGGTATTCACTCCCGGCCTTGTGTCCCCATCTGTGCCCCGTCCCTCTGAAATTTCTCACTAAGAATGTGGAAGCCACCTCTAGGGAGGAGCAAGGAGGATAATTCTGGACAGGGTGTCTCCTTCTGTCCTTAATTTTTTTTTAAAAGTATATAAACATTTTTTTAAATGTTTATTTATTTTTGAGAGGGGGAGAGGCAGAGGCAGAGAGAGAGAGAGAGAGAGAGAGAGAGAGAGAGGGACAGAGGATCAGAAGCAGGTCCTGTGCTGACAGCAGACAGCCTGATGCGGGGCTGGAAACCATGAACCGTAAGAGAGAGATCATGACCTGAGCCTAAATCGAAGCTTAACCAACTGAGCCACCCAGGCACCCCTCCCCCCTTTAATCCCTACTTGGGAGATGCTGCCTTCTCTGCACCCTCCAGAGCTGGGGTGGGCCTGGGATTGACCCCTTAGGATATTATATCCTCTGGACAGCTACTCCATTTCCATTCTGATGCAGGATGACAAGTGCCCCATCCGGCTTCTTCCTGCATGCCACTTATGACAGGGAGCTCCCTGCCACCTGGGCACCCAGTCCCCTGGCTCCAGCCATTATAAAATATGTTTCACCCTGAGCCCCCAAACCTGGGGATTTGCGGTGTCTTCTACCCAGTAGTGGCCTCAGCTCTGCCTCTGACTTTCCCACCCCTCTGGTGGGTCTGCTGATCCCCTTTCCCAAGACAGCTTAACATCTCTGAGCTTCAGTATCCCTGTAAAAGGGGAAACCATACTAGTCACCACCTTCTAGGGCTGGTGTGAGGATTCATGGCCTGATGTGCATAAACCTCACGACACACACCAATTCCTCAATAATGGGTCACTAACTGATAACAACCGTGAATAACTACATGGGTGGACACTGTCCTCCTCCTGGTGTGGGCTGCCCAGTGATGTAGCCTCAGCCTAGGCCCCAGAACTCACCTGTTGGCCTCAGGTAGCAGGCTCTACTGTGTCCCTCTCACATCCAACACAGACACAGGGCTAATCCCAGAGGACGATGTTCATGGGGAAGAGGGAGTAACACTTTCACGAGATGACCAAGTGGTGCTGAGTTATGGGCCTGCCCTGCTGGTGTGAATTGGCTCTCTGCTCAGTGTTCACTCCAGCTGCAGGAGCAGCCCTGGTGCCTCCTCTCCTGCCCCCTTCTCCTCAAGTCTCTCAGGGGGATGGGTGGTGGCTGAGAAGGAGGGATGCAGACCTACCCTGTCTGCCAATAGGCATCTCTGGGGCACATCACTAGACCCTGTCGTGTCTTTGGGGCTGTCCTGGTGGAGGGGGTCTCTCCTCAGCCTGAGGCGCCTGCACAGCCCGGGGTCCCACAGAGGGGGCAGTCCCAGCAGAAGCTCATTCCTAATAGGCGCAGTTGTGTGGATCGTCACCAGACTCCTGCCATGAGACTGCGGTGTGGGGAGCCTGGGGCAGGAATCCCTGACTCCCCTGAAGAATCAGAAAAGCCAGCCCGGGACAGAAGGACAAGTGGTGCTGTAGCCTAGTCCCTAAAGCCATCCTGTGACCCTCCTTCTGTGCTGTCTCATTCCAGGAGCTGTGTCCACAGCCGGCTCCTGCCCCCAGGCTCTCTGCTTCTGCTCCAGGGTTGGTTCCCGGTTGAAAGTCAGAGCTTGTCAGACCGCAGTGATCATGCTCACCAGCTCTTGGTGACCCAGGAGCTCTGGATTCCTGTCTGAGGGGCAAGAGCACCACTGAGGAGGAACTAAGGGTGCAAAGGTCCAGAGCAGCGAGGGTGGATGCAGGGATGCCAAGTCCTGGGTAGGCCGGGGGTGATTCTGGGGGAGCAGGGGATGTGGGGTGTGTGTGGGGCTGGCGAGGAGCCGGCTTTGTGCTGAGGGGGCCTTGTTCATTTTCACCCTGGCTTCAGGAGGGAGGGTTCACTGAAGGTTCGTAGACCTCACTTGTTTTTACAGACTGGGGGCTCAAAGAAAAGGGATGTGCCCAAAGTCACATAGCAGGTGGGACCTGGGCCACCACAGCCTGCTCCCACTCCTGCCAAATCCTGGTGACTAGGTTCCTCTCTATGGGGTATGTCAGAGGAGGGACTACCTAACCTCCGGGGTTCAATTTTATTTGGTTTAGGGGCCTGCCTTGGGGTCCTGCATCCCCAGGAGGTCTTGCTTTTTGTGGCCTGATGTAGGCCAAGGCCCAGGTTTGCTCTGTGCCTTAGTTTCCCAAGTCATACAGGGGAGTTCACAAAGTGAGATTTGGCCTGTACTCTTTGCCTCTTCTCACAGTGCACAGGGGAGATGGGTGGTCCACAGCTCTGGGCAGAGAGGGGACAGGAGTGCCTGGGGCCCAGGTCACCTCCAGGCCTGTAGATCCAGCTCTGAGGGTGTGGTCAGCAGCCAGGAGAGGAGGCTGCAGGGGCTGGTGGCCAGAAAAGCCCAGGGTTTCTGGTATCTGGTGTTCTTTAACCTGCCCTCCAGCCCCCTCTGCCTTGGGTTCATGGCTTCACCCCCCCTGAGTGCATCCTGAGGCAAGGCTCTCCCCACCCCTGCTAATTATGGCTGGTCACAAAAGCTGGACCGTGACCAGACAAAGGGATAGGGATGAAAGTGCTGGTTGTCATGGCAACCTGGAGGGTTGCTGAGACCCAGGGGAGGGGCTTGGCTGTGTGCCTGAGCCCAGGCATCTGGATGACCTCTGAGCATAAGCCAGGGTGGCCCAGGGGCTCATACGGATTCCCCCTCTTGTTCTGGGCCCACCAGAACTGGACGTACAATGGCAACTTCACCCCCTCCATGGCAACACCTGCTCCCTGGGCCTCTCCCAGTGGCCCCATTATCCTGCACCTGCTGCCCCCGTCCCACACCTGCTCCCCAGTCCAGGCGCCCTTCCCAAGGTCCTCTCTGCCTATCCCCAGGCCCAGCTGCCTGCTCTGAGGGCCAGCCAAGAGGGGCTGTGGAATCAGGAAGGGTCCCAGGGAGGGCCCTGGACAAGGGCAGAGGGTCCAGCTACCAAGCCAGTTCTGCCTGATCAGCAGTGCACGTGCTCATGACAAGACCTCCTTCAGGGCCTCAGTCTCCTCACCCGTAAAATGGGAACAGCCATTCCTGCCCTCAGGGCCTACCGAGAGTAAGTTTATTTCTGCTTGGAAGGAGATCTGAGACCAGGATGTCGCCAGAGCTGGGTCAGGGTAGACAGTGAGGTTGGAAAGAGAAGAGAGAAGGGGTCGTCTTGGGTCATATTCTCAGGGCCATCTCTGTTAGACCACTTGGAGACCTGAATGTCTTCCTGTCAGCTTGGAGGGTCACAGTTTGGAGCCAGAGAGGACATTTTCCAGGGGACCCTCAGGGTAGAGGGGATCTGGGCAGGAACCCCATCAGTACCAGGTTCTTGAGTGGCCTGTCAGGAGTACTAAGGGACACCCCTCTGCATCAGGGAGAGTGCATACTCCCAGAGAATGGCCTGAGGGGTCTCTGGTGATCCAGTAGTTCAATTCAGGTCAGGAAACTGAAATCCTAGGAGCTGTAGTTTCTGGCTGTCTGGTATCCCACCACCAGAGAGTGGAATGGAGGGACAAGAGAGCAGGAGGCGTGGCTCGCCAATGCCCCAACTGCTCCTGGAAAGGGATGGGGATTCCCATGGCGACTGGTTTTTGTCCTGTGGCTCACATTCTAGAGGTTCCCTACACCCTATGGGACAGCCCCAGTTTCTCCTCATACTTGGCTGTAAACTTGGAGGCCCTTCCCTTCTTGCCACCTCGGTTTGCCCACCTGGAGTGTGGGAGCAGATTGTCAAGGAGGCAGTCAGCTCCAGCTGCTGCCCCAGCTGTTTGAAGGCTCCCTAGCCATCCTGGCCACTGATGGCCGCCCCATCTCTCTAGTGAGGAATTTCCTCCCTTGAACAAAGTATCCTTACTGACCTGTCTGGAATTTTTCTTTCTTTCTTTCTTTCTTTCTTTCTTTCTTTCTTTCTTT